>NC_139811.1:2021106-2556106 GCF_963457635.1 Microchirus variegatus
AAAAACTAAAAGTCACCTTTTAACTTCATAAATTTTAAAGTGAGGATGTGAACATGTTTCACAAAGATACTTTGTCTAACGTGAAAATTTTTAAACGTTACGACATTCTAATGTGAAATGTTTCACGTTAAAACGTGATAAATTATTGTATTCTAAGGTTTCTAATGTTTCATGCTTTATCAGGCGAAGATTTTCTCAATTTAACGTGAAATATTCAACTTTATAAAACTTTAAATGATCTAATTCTAACGATTCTTTGTGCTTTGTGATATTTGTCCTCATGATGTGAAGATTTGGTTATTATATGAATTGTTTCACTTTAAAAAAAAAATTTTTTTTATAAATTATAACATGAAATGTTTAAATTCATAACATGATATTTTCTTCTTCTAATGCACGTTATAAAATTATAAATTATCTCATTGTAAACGTGGAATATTTCACATATTCTAATGTGAAACGGTTCAATTTATAAGGTGATTGTGTCATTTTAACCTGACATTTCGGTTTTAATTTAATAAAATATATAACATCACAAAATCACCTAACTGTAATGTGACATATCTCACATCATCATTTTTTTTTCATGTGATAACTTGTGTTGTTTTGATGTACAATATTTTAAATCATAAATTCACCTGAATGAAAATCACGGTTATATCAGGAAACGTGTGTCATGAAATTTAACACAATAGAGAAAAATAATACTAGTATTTATATATTAATATATATATATAATAAAAAAAATAATACTATAATAGTCTAAGCTACATTAAAAGAAAGAAGAAAGTGGAAAAAAAGCACCGACTACAAAAAAGACGGCATAAAAAACCTGTTCTTATCAGAAGCAGAATTTCACTTTCACCCAAAACCATCGCAAGAACAGAGAAGAGTCGACGCTCGGCGCAGAGATTTTGTCTGAAATAATCAGATGAGAAGCGCGACCATGTCGGCAAATAAAAAGTCCACAAGCGAGAGTTACGAAGGTGAAAATATCTGATTCTGTTCCTGTTAAGACGATTATCCACGCATGGGGGGGGGGGGGGGAGGAAAATTAGTCTCATATTTACAGGCAGAGATCAGCGAGATGAGGTCACGTGATTAATACGCCGTCTCGTCTGAGACTTCGCCCAAAAACAAAAGTGCGAACGAGTTGTTTCTTGTGGTTCAACAACAGGGAGACTTTGATCGCCAAAAAACTGTGCGTTTGTCCGAGCGACAACGAGGTTGCGTTGTCTCTATTTTGTTCCGCCATTGTATACAACAACAACAACAACAACAACAACAACAACTCTCTTTTTAAACACTTAGCAACAGTAGAAAAAAAGTCCAGTGATGGCACTGACCTGCAGGAACTCATTCTGTTAAAAGTAAATCAATAAAAGTTAGCGTCGTTGATGCGTACATACGTACTAGCGTGGATGGTAAAATGTCTCCGAGGCGGGAGACGACAAATAAAACAACAAATAAATAAAAGATCAATCATCAGCAGCAGGAACAGCAGCAGCAGCAGTCGTGTGTAAACAGCCACATGGTGTGAGGAAGTCGAATCAGGTCTAATTAGCCAGAAATAAAAAGTGGGAACACCTGTGTGGGTGGAGCATGGTTGTGTAAGAGGTTTAAAGGGCCAGGTCACCCAAATAACTTAGGTTAGTTAGTGGTGGGGTTTGGTGACGTACGATAATCGACACACCGGAGGCAAATATAGATATTTTAGCTAGACGAAAACTCGTGTGGAAGTGACCTGGCTGAAGAAGAGGGAGTTTACATGTTCATGAGACGTAGACTTTATGAACGTTCAACTTTTCACGTTAACGTTTTAGTTTTATCCAGTTGGACTTTCATCCAGTTGCGTATCGTGATATTATTGGTGCCGTGGACCATGTATAGCTTATCGTGGAATTATGGGAATTCTAAGTCTACCACGTCAAGGCAGGGAGCAGGAAAAAATATTAATACTCAATTAAAAATCAAAAAAAATAATATTGAGCCATCCCTACAAGATTTAAATAAATCAAATATCATGGAGCAGGGGGTTGTCAGTGGCGTTTCAAGAGCATTCAGGGGCCCAGGGCAAAAGGGAACCACAGAGACCCTTAATGAAATTGCACTGAAGCAAGCTAGTGGCGTCTGACCAATCTGGTGGTGGTTCTATGAGGTATTTACTAGTGCTGTCAAATCTTAACGCGCCAACGGCGATTAACGGCGTCAACGTTAACACGCGGCGCGTTTCCATGACGACTGACCGGATAAAAGATGCGCGTGACATCATGTTTACGTGACTCCCGGTTGTTAAAACGAGTCTCTAAAGAAATGCTAAAGTTTAAAAACAGAGGCACACATACGCAGTGCACAGGTACGCTGGTTATCTGTTAGCGCTGCTCTTTTCCTTTAATAAACAGACCAGCTCCAGTTCCACTGTAGGCGCGCTAACGTCGCTAAAAGGAGCTAATGCAGCTAACGGAGCTAACTGGTAAATGGTGCCTGGACTCCAGTGTCGTGGCGTGTAAACATGACGTGTCTTTTTACGGTCAGTCGTCGTGGAAACGTGTCATGCGTTAACCTATTGCACAGCACTAGTATTGACACATTATCCTCACATGAACCAGCCTGGGACTCTCACTGAAAACACCATCGACAACATCTTAAGAACGTGTTTGCCTCAGTTTCTCACTGTGAGACTGAAGTTTGGAAACTTTTCACTCTCCTCAACCAAACTCCACAGAGAAAATCAGCCTTGTTTAGCTCTAGGGGGACGAAGGAGCTGCCGCGTTGCTTTGTGCGTTTGTATCGCGGAGGTAAATCTGAACAAAGGATATCATACACTGAAATCACCAGATAACACATGTGAGCTTATTTATGGAGGCAATAGTGGATAAGCCACTCCCGCGTGCCTTGATATTAAATTGCAGATTTCCTCTATGGGCTTCTGGTGTGGGGGAGGAAAGAGAGCAGCTGACAAAACTTTCGGTTTCCAGCCGCCGCTAAAGGCTGGAAAGCGAAGTGGGAAAAAGCAACTGTCACCCGTGTCTTCACCACACCGCAGACGCCACACACAACTGATATGGAAAAGGATGGAGCCTTCTGTCGACGCTCGGTATTCATTCTGTCCACATTTGAGCAACATCCTTTGAAAGATTACGGACAAGAGCGTCGCCGATAGGTCAATCGAGACGACCACAAAAAAACGCAAGGAAGCCATTTGTAAGAAACTCAATAACAAGAGCGACAATGTAGGAATGTACATTAGAGGTGAAACGTTGAATCGATTATTAATCGATTACTAAATTAATCGCCAACTATTTTGATCATCGATTAATCGGTTTGAAGCTTTTTTCACGATCAAAACCAGATTTCTGATTGTTTTAGCTTCTTAAATGTGAATATTTCCTTTGTTTCTTTGCTCCACATAAAGAAATCATTAAAATGAATAATATTAGTTTGTGAACAAAACAACGACTTTCGAGAACATAATTTCCAGCGCTGATAAACACTGATCAAGGTTTTTTTTTTTTTTTTTTTTTTACATTTTCTGACATTTTATGGATGAATCGCGAAAATAATCGTTAGTTGCAGCTCTGACGTACATCATTATCGATATGCTTTCAAAGTTTTCAAGGGCACAAAAAACACCCCCCAGAAACCTTAATGAATAAATTCCAAAGTAGCGATAATGTGCGTCGATGTAAATCTGAATGGAACCATTATTTGACCTCTTTCCTCGCAGCAGATCAGTGAAGTCTTACATGATTATACATCTCTTGCATATATCCAGCAGAATTACATCTTGTTCTAAATTTGGACAAACAAGGAGAATCTGTGGGGCTTTAATTAACGCTCGTTGGCAGCTCTTCTGTCCTGCAGCCCTACTTTTCTATTTTTTTTCTTCCTCCGCTCTCCCTGTTTTTTTAATGAAGCACGCACGGCGTTTTAACTTCATATTAAAATCTCGCATTATGCAATGTTTCAATAAAAGTTGTGGGGGGGGGGGAGAAGACAAGCCTCGCTCCTTCAACGCCTCCCTCCGCCTTGTATCAATTTGTTGGTTTTTTGTTGTCGTTTCCTTTTGTTTTTGGACGTCAAGTCAAAAGGAGGTTGTCACGGAGGGGGGAGAAGACGGCTTTCCCTCGTCTCACCCACATGATTGAGGTAGCTGCGATTTATAACGCAGCGACCGGAGAGACAGACCTCACTTATCCGAGGCCGGCTTCCTCCGCCGGTGCCCTTTACTGAGCCAATGAGGATGAAGGTTGCAGGTCGGGTTACTTTGTCACAAAAGCAAAAGGAAACCATTACAAATCTCCACGATCCATCTTCCTGTAGGGCATGGTGCGTTTCCCCCTGGTGATACGCCGTTGTAGACCTGACTCTCCTCAAAGGCGTCTGACAATCCGGAGCGTTCCCCGGGAAGCTCACAGGGGGGGTTTGTTACCACAAAGGGCCAATTTGTTATCCTGGTTTCACTCCATCACAGGAGCCATTATTTGGGACTTTTACCTATCAAGAGAAAGCTGTTAATGTGAGCGAGCGAGTGTGTGCACTCTGTCACCGCGCCGCCGAAGCTACACCGACTTCATCGTGCACTGATTCCGAGCCGGATGAACCCGAGGCAATTACTCCGGCGAAGGAAGATTGACACACCTGGAGCGGCGTGAACTACCTTGAACTTTTTAAAGTTACCCCTCTGATGGAAGCGTCACGTCAGATCCTTATGTTAACATTGTGAGTGCTAATTGCGCTCCTTGATGGAGTGAAGCGACGAGGTGTTTCCACCCGAGGGCGGATCCTCTTTCGGATACAGCGCTCGCTCCGACACCTGCACCTCGGCCTGGGAACACCGACTGCGAGATAATGCCTCCAACACCTGCGCGACGGACGATATTTCATAAACCTGAGTGCGAAGCTGTGATTTATCGCTTTCACTTATTACTCCAGACACTTGGAATGATCGATTGGTTTATCCTCCAAGTTGAAGCTATGTATGTACATCAGCTACAGAAGAAGAGAGGGGGGGGGGGGGGGGGGATTGGGAGAAAAAAGACAATTACCTGCCTTGGTACTTAGGCGGGAGGATATTTCTTGAGAGTCAACCTTCACGCGACACTCTCTTGCCCTTTGTGTCTCCATCATGCACTGTGACTCCACGGTGTCACTCCACGACAAATGGGAGCCCCCGTCTATGCAAATGCTGCCTACAGTTTATTTCCTTCCAGCGAGTTGGGATGGATTTACATACAGTTTAGGAAACGGAGACAAGGCGTCCTGTGATAAAAGAGAAATGAAACATCATGGACACTAAAAGCCACATCTGTGATTTGTTTCTAATGACACAGTTCTAGCGCTACACGGCTCTACGTGACTCGACTTAGTCTGGTTTGAAGTCACGTCGTTTTTCATGACTTCATAGTACCCCGTACCCAACGTGGGGCGGGATCGTGAGTTTGTGGCGCCATTTTATATGCGACACAAACTTGTTTTAGTGGAACTGAATCATTAGAATCAGTCGATTAAAAAGATTTGTTTACATAATCGTTCAGTACTTCCTGCATGAGCGGAGCACAGTCACTGAACCGAAATACCACTGAACGTGGTCGTGATTCGGCTCACGATCGATCACCCTGTTAGATATTGATATTTTAGACATTTGCTTTGCTAAATGTTTGAGATTAACGCACGTTTTCAGGATTTTTAAGTCTTTAAGTTTGATTCTTGTGTTGTACGTCGCGCTCACAACTGTTCCAGTGACGACACTCTCTGACCAGTCAGGTACCAGGTTCCATCACTAGTGGAAAACCAAAAAGAGTCGCGATACAAGTGTCAAAAAAAGACTTTCAATCGCAAATCCTTTTCTTGTGCCAACCGGCCATCGATAAGTTCAGCGCAAAAGAAAGAAAAAAAGCTGGTTTCTGTAACCCACGCAATACTCAAAAATTAACCTGGACACTCGTGTAATTTGTACCACGTTTGGCTAGCGCGCACGTCAACAATCCGTAGAGGTTTACACCGCTGAGGCAAAGATGATAGCCAGACGTTGGTGAGCATAACACAACATACAACAAGTTGCAGTGTTTTGGGGGCGGAGATTTGACCAAAGGACCGACGGGAACCTGTCAAGACAAACCTAAACCTTAAAGCTAATTTTGACTAACTTCCTGTCGTTAGCATTCCCCTCCCTTCTACCTACATCACCGTGTGAACACAGTTAACAAATAGCAAAAACAGCTGGTAGATAAAACACATCAGCAATCAGAAAAACATCGCCTTGGCTTCCTGACACGTGACTCTGAAAGACGCGAGATCCACAAATCACTCTCAGTCCGACTCAATCACTTGTCACGGGCTCAGTGTGGGCTTCTAACCCGCCCCTCCCTCCTTTCTCTCCCCTCATCACAACTCATCATTACACCACAAGCTGTCAAATTAAAAACTTTTAAACTGTGTGAAATGCCTCCTAGGAACTTTCCCTTTTTCCCAGCAACATATTGCGGAGATAATTGAGGATATTAGCAGCCAGACTGTTACCAAGAGATGAAAGGCAAAGGAGGGAGCGGTGACAGCTCCTCGCTCGTGGCGGTAACGAGGGACTGTCAAAAGTCTCTCCGTGTTTATCTCGGATCATCTAGGGGGATTTAAAACCCTTACCTTCACAATTCCATTCTTTACGGCGTGTCCTTTATCCACAGTGATTTACGGAGGCTCAAGCCCTACGCCGCGTGATGAATGAGCACTCTTCACAAGGTGTCAGGGCCAGGCAGCGATGGGCGGCGGCAGCGACTCCCCGACCAACACCACCACCACCACCACCACCACTCCCTCCCCACTTAATTTTTCTTCAGCTTTCTTCGTCTCATCCTCGTCTTCCCCTCGTTTCATTTCCACAGTGACCTGATTAGATGTTGACACGTTAAAGGTCCTGTGTGTAACATCACTGGAGACCTCATACTGGCACTAACCGAATATACTATCCACAAGCATGATTGGATGAGTGTATAATATCTTATGCTGCCTTAGAATATGCCTTTTTATATAACATTTAACCAAAGGTCTTGCTTTACAGAGGCCGCCATCTTGTTTATGCCATGTTTCTATAGCAACCGGAACAGAAAAACAAGCCACAGTGTGCGTTTGCATTTTAAAATGGAATTTACTCGGGGTGACGACATATCGCAGATTAATTTATCCTTCATTTCTGAAACAATGCTATCGTTTTGGGACTTCAATGTTTCAGTGTCATTTAATTGTTGACATTTTGGCACCCATTTTGAAATATTCCAACGTAGGAAAATCGTTATTGAAGCCTGTCAAAAAACAGGCAAACAGGAACCGCGTGGCCTAATGGACAAGGCGTCTGACTTCGGATCAGAAGATTGAGGGTTCGAGTCCCTTCGTGGTTGTGCTAGCTGCTAAGACAATGAAGAGGCGTTGTACGTCCGTTTCCAGAAACAACATTTAAGAAGTCCATGAAGTTGGAACTGCAATATCATTCTTCAGGCCAACTGGGCTTGCTTGAGTTGAGTTTTACCTCTCATCCAAGAAGAAGAATCCCAGTAGGAAGAATCAGATATTCAGTCGCCTTATAAGACGAGAGGTGAAATTACTTCAACTCAAACGAGCCCAGTTGCCCATAGACCAACTACTGAAGAAGATGATGATGACTGGGAACCTTCACCTACACTATTATTGGTAAAACTTTTTTGGTGCTGTGCTTTGAGAAGGTAGGAACCATGTGGCCTAATGGACAAGGCGTCTGACTTCGGATAAGAAGATTGAGGGTTCGAGTCCTTTCGTGGTTGTGTAAGACCTGCTAACTTTACTAGACTTTATCTGCAATTCTGTTGAACTTGTAGAATGAGAATAAAGGCTTCCTATACAGTGAGATTGTGGCAATATTCCAATATAATATTGTTGAAGAAAGTTAGCAGTATGTGGGCCAAGCAAGCAAGATCTGGTATGAAGGATAACCCAAGTATTGATATATATCATTTATGAGCAAAATGTCTAGCCTAAAACATATGTAAATACTTAAATAAGCAAAGCTAATATGCCGTAAAGAAAGATGTCTGCCACCACCACCAACATGTGACCAAGACCTGAAGGTGTCTTCCATACAGTTGGAGCATTATATTTTGGTAAAGGCTGGTTGTATCTACGAGGGAAACGTATCAACAACACCCAAGTTGTTCCACATAATTAAAAAACTGTTAATGGATTGATAACAGTATAAACTCAAGGTTTTTGTATTGGTATCAGAGACATAAAAATAAAAGTGTTATTGAGCCGTTCCTACTGAAAACATGTGCAACACTTAATTAAAGCCGTGTACTATGAAATGTAGCTAGCTTAGCATCAGGCCCGAGATGTGCAGCCAGGTGGAAAAGTGTAATACATGACTTTTAAGTCACGATGACTTCTGAAAACATTAGAAGCAACAAAAAAAACTGGTTTGTTTTTTATTCATTTAACCAGAGCTGAAGTGTAGTTGCATCTCCATTTCACATATTTACATTTGTATGGGGGCAGCTGTCAGGCTGATTGTAAAAACTGTGTCACAGATTTAGAGAACGTGGAATGCTGCGGGGGAATCCTATTGAAACCTTTTTTCTATCGGCGCGGGCGGAAGAAAATGAAATACCTCGCCGACACAAAGTGAAGTGTCATTTTATTGACATTGCGATGCTGACAACATGTTAAGATTTGTTTTAAGAGTTTGGAAATCCAGCCCGGGATCCTCTGGGAGTGCGTACGTGGCTTGGCATAAACGGCGCGCGATTAGCATTCAAGGGCGAGAGCGGAATTCTCGCTGACAAGTCATGGCTCAATCATTTTAAAAGCAGCGGGCCCTTTGTGTTTGTGCTGCTGTGAGTTTGGCAGGTTAGTCCATTAAGCAGAGTTCAGCTATGTATGAACAGAGAGTAATAGAACACAAACATAATAAAACAAGCCTTAGCGGAGAGAGGAGAGGAATCACATCAAGGTTACTTTAGTTCCACATTTTCAAATCAGTTCTGCTTTCTCTACGAATCTCATAAAAAGTTTTATTTTTTATTTGGGTTGTGTTTTTTATTTTTTACTTTCACTGGCATCATTTAATTTCTAGCTCTCACATGGGTTCCAGGTTAAGGGGGAAACAGGATAACGACTAATGAGGACGTTTGAGTGCAGCAACTTTTTTAAAGTCCTACTTTTTCTCATCTTGTGAACGTCCTTAATTCAACAAGCTGCTTCAACAACTTCTCTTCGCTTCAGCTTTGGACTTGTTAATGATGTTTTCTGTATAGAGCTCTCCCTTTTTCTCTCTGATGGAACATTCTTAACATTTCTGTTTGTAGGTTGTACGGCAGGTTTCTCTTTAGAACGCAACACGGCTTTTTGTACATGCGGATGTCATCACTGGTCTGCTGAATCAGAATCAGATGCCTCGTTTCTACTACTGGTGACATATTTGACAAGAGAAGAGAACGCCAACACTCCCAAGGTTGCATTCATACTAAATTCACTTTCATACATACTAAAACATATAAGTTTGTGTCTGTTTACCAAATACCACGTTTCATTCCAATGTATTGTCCAACGTGGAACATGTGCAGTCAACACGACTTTTGGATTGTGTGTGGCCAATCACATGAGGGCCTCGCGAAATCACGCAGACCTCCACTGATTTTTAAAGAATCTGACTTGACAATTGCCCCCTCAACAAGCCGGCCCTGCCCGTAGGAGGGGGCAATAAATTCTACATCAACAATCGGGAGCTTTTCCAGACTTCCAGTTTAAGAAATGCAATCCAGTTTTAAGCAATATGATGATGAATGAGGGTACTTCATAGTGTTCGCTGCCTTTTTACATAGTAACTGAGAAATTGTACTCCTAATTTGGGGAAACACTGTATATTATAAAGGGTAATTTCATGGCAAGGGACAAGAAAATGATGGCGGAAGGCGGAGCCAACCACAGGCCGTCTGACTACGGGTTATTTCCTGAACCGAAATCCAACTTGTGTAGTTGCCATTCCTTCCACAAAAGGGTCAGCATAGATAGAACATCAGCACATCATCGAGTGCATTAAATTTCAAAATAAAGCCAGAGCAATCTTACTCCTGAGATGTTTTGCTGGATCAGGCCAAGAAACGTTGTCGAGCGAGATCAAAAATAAAGAGCTGTGGTATATTTTGTCGTGTTAAACAATGTTACATCATTCATTGATATTTAATTTTATTTACCATGATACCATTATACTTACTATTATTATGATATTATATTTGACTTTTGTTGAGTATCTTAAAAGAGAGTCGGAACCAAAATTAGTTGCATCTGGAACAAAAAAAACTAAATTTACTTCCCTCAGAAGTCTAAACTTCTATTTTCATCTTGGATTTAAACATGTTGTGATTTGACCTGATTATAATTCCCGTTTGATTTACCCCGCGGTAACGCGACATGACATAATGTGAAATAACGTGACCGCGTGTCGCGTCGTGTCAGAAAACAAGGCGAGCCGCGCTCGCTTCAGTGTCGTTCCACACTGACACCGCCGTCTTCGCTGCCTACTGTCCATCATCCTCCTCCGTCCAGAGAGAACGAGAGAGACGTACGAGTCTCTCTGCCGATCCATCTCCCCTCCTTGTACTGTTTGTCTTGCCGAGTGTCAATGTCACATGTTAGGGCATTAGCTGTGAAGACATCAGTGGATGAGGTCAGCGCCGACATGGTGCCTCTATTAAATCAGTGGTCCCCCTCTCAAAGTGTGAGAACAAGCCTCGCTGTCACGATTGGGGCCCGAGAAGCGCGAAGGGCAACGGGTGTTTTTGTCTTGGAGCTTGAAGATAGCATTAGATGGGTGTGGTGGTGAAGCTCCTCTTAGACGACTCCAAAACTCCCCAACCACCCCCCCCACTCCACACCTGGCTCTGCCGCAAATCAGACAGCAACCATATGCCACGCTGCTCCCATCACAGAGATTAAAATCAACAGCCCAACCTCGCTTTGATCCCTTCTGTGTTGGTTTGTTGTTGTTGTTTTTTTTCCTTGAGGAGTGCAGATGGTTAAAATGACAATAGCTTGGTATCTGGCAGATAAATAGCTCTTTCCAAAACAGTAAACACACTCAGTGGGACATTAGGGCTTAAACAGGGATAACGACGCAAGGAATTAGTGTTATATTAAAATATATGCAAAGAGTCCATTTAGCAAAATGAACTAAATGAGCAACGGGAATCAGGAAGCCATCTGCCCTTGAGTGGTTAGCTTTGGTGCTAAGTTCCTGTCTAAATAAATGCTTAAATGCACGCCGCGCTCCTCTCCCTTTCTTGTCCTCTGTACCATAATCATGCCTTTAGTGCGGCAGAGTGTCGCAGTGCATTAGATAAAAGCGCTAAAACCGTGTTTGTGCTGCATCCCAAATGGAGGCTGCTAAGTGAAGTAGCATGCTGTTATAGGAGTCGAGGGATGATGCTAGTACGAGTGGCTCTCTGAGTGGGAACACTTCACACTGCAGGGGTTTGCACTGATGCCACAGCATAAATTTGTCATATATCTCTCTCACTGTTTTTGTTTCCCTTTTTTCGCAAATGTACGCCGGGATGATTTATCACTTTTGCTCATTTATCCCATATTTCAGAGCCTCGGCACATTATTATTATTCGTAATGTTATTTTACATTTTTGGGCTCTAGCTGCAACAACAACTCTCATCCAAACAACGTCAGAGTCGGCACTGCACACACTGGTGCCCTAAGTCGGTCGCCCACCAGGTTTGAGGTCTGTAAACAAACCATCGGACAGATATGGGATTAACAGACAGACAGACGTTCTTTTGCATTTATTTTTTATGATTATTATTCAGTCAAACTGTGAACCAAAGCCTTTTTGGACGACTGATGGCACAGGGGAGGAAAACAACCTGAGAATATGTCGATGCGCTCTTGATAATGAAAAGAAAAACTGATTCAAAATAGAATATAAAAGCCAAATCAGACAATTTGAAGAGGGTTGGAGGAGAAACTACTGTTCCCATAATCCAGTAAGTCACACCCTCAGCTGGAGAGAATGCTGAGAAACACTATCAGCTTTACACTCTAATTCACCTTCCACAGTCTCTCTTTTTCTTACCCAGAAGCTTAAAATGGATTAAGCTCATAGGCCCCGAGATGAAAAATAACAGAAAGGTGCATTTCACCATATTGCCATCAATCTGCTTCATGTCAAATGACAGGGCTAATCACCTTGAGAGCTTGTTTTCGGGCTACACTGAGAGATAAACACCAGATCCGCGGGATGACAAAGACACGCGGTGAAAGGGAAAAGAGAGAAAAGCAGGTCTGCCCGTCGCAGATTGAATGTGAAGACCTTCTCGTGGTCTAACGGTGAACCCGCAGCGGCAGAGGTCCTTAATGCACCGAGCGGCCAGGTCTTAAACCCACGGGTGAGGCCCCTGCGACCACTCTTTCAGTGGATTCAGAAAAACATTCCTGTAAAAAGGAAAATAAATTTTTTGTGATGTTTACGACGTCTGCGCGATTGAGGCCAACGGAGCGTTGCATAACGTCGTCCTACAAACACGAGGACACGGATGGGGAGGGAACCTTGGCCTCTTAGTCTTTCACACAAAACGCGTACACGGGCCCGAGCCCGATAATGAGAATCCACCGCGCCAGATCTTTCAATTCAAGGACTTGCTTCGATTGACTGTAATGCCTAAGTAATCAGCCTGTTCTGACACACCTTGTCCTCGGCCAGGATTTATACCACCCAATTACTGATCTCTATTACCCAGCATGCCAAAGGGGATGGAAATCAGACGAGTGGACAGACGGCCAGCACTCTGTCTGCCAGTCCGGGTGACGAGGTGATGAGACGATGGCCTCCACTCCCCTCGGCTTTCGGCCCATCTTTCATTTCGCATTACATGGCCAGAAACTGGCAGAGAGATTTTAATGTTCTCCACTCAGGTGGGGAAACACTTCAGCATGTCTTCGGTTTGGGTGATTTATTCTGTTTCCAGTGCCTCGTCGCCTCATTTGTACCCACTTCTTGTTTTACTTGGATATTATGCACCACTCAAGGTGCAAAGTGTAAGAATTGGCCATTTGGGGGCAGTATATTGCCAGAAAGTAGGGACCGTCCATCCCTGACACAAGAAAAAAGGGAATGCAATCTTCTGGTGCTACGGGTTGCCGACCTTCGGCGAGACCGATCGGTATAAGCGTTTGCGAGATGTGTCCATTTCAAACACCCACTCGTATTGTAATGAAGTTCACGAGCTTGGACGTTCCCAAAAAAACGGCATAGCACGTGGAAGTTTGAGCACGTGCGCGGACGGCAAGTTAATATATTGTAATTTTAATCACATCCAGTGCGGAATTGCTTAATTTGACGAGTTTCACGAGATCAACAGAGTCAGTTCACATTTGTGAGACAGCAATGAAGAATGACAAGAGCAGAACGAGTCTTCAGGCATCCATGTTGCTGTTGCCTAGCAACAGGGTTCTCATGGCTTTACCGCTTGAAAGTCATGTTGGAAAAACTACCCATATCGCAAACACAAATTAATGCCACCTCTTGTGGTACAAAGTGGTATTATGGGACAGTTTATAATCCTAACTTCAAATGATGCCGCGACAAAAACACAGACCGTACATAACCAATGGATGTACTGTCTGGGTTGAGAAAGCGAAGCCAATGTGGATGAAACTTGTATTCTCGTGGATGGCCAACAGGGGGCGACTGAACTGGTTGTGTTTGCATGTCATTAAGAAAATAAGCTCGTGCTCACGTTAGCTTTTGACACAAATACAGATTCTCATCAGGTGTTTTTGTCTTAGTTACTAGTTTCAGATCTTAAATTCAGCATGACGACGTCCATTCAGTCAAATCGGATCACCATTTTTGAGTCAAACAGACCATAAAGAACACTATGTATTGTGGAGCGGACACTGCGATTGACGGCTAGTATTGTTTAAATCAGGCGCAACCACTAGATGAGCCACCTATCTTCCAAATATGGTCTCTGTTGGTTTCAAAAAACAAAATGGTGCTGAAGAAAGTAAACATATCAGTGGGCGACTTCATACCAGCAAGTCAAAACTGTTATTTGTCAAATATTGCTGCTTCAACAGCACAGCTTGCACCTGAAACAAAAACAAAATTTCCCACAAACAGATCAATCAAGCTAAAAAAAAAAAAAAAATTCCAACTATTTAGCTACTGCAGTCTGTTACATAAATTCATTTAACCAGCAACCACTCACAAGTCCCTGTTTAAGTTAGATATGCACAGTGAAGGACTTTCTTGCCGCCTTCTACCTGTCCGTCATCTCAGACAGAACAAGGACGTAGAAGCACCAAGCCGACAAACTCCTCTTTTTATTTTATTTATCTTAAATTATCTCCAAACATCACTGCAAACTAATCATTTGGTTAATGAAGCATGAAGGTTTTTCTTTTAAAAGAATCCAAACAAACCTCGGAAACGAGTTCCTTTTTTTTTTTTTTACCCTTTTTATACGCTTTTGAAGTTATTAATAAGAAATTAGAAGAACTATTTGGAAAGGAAAGGCAGCACGTGCAGATCATTTGGAGGAATTGGTGGTTTCCATTAAAAAACACAAAAACAACATGAATCTTTTAGAACGCCATTCATGTAATGGTGACAACTTCCAAAATAAAAGCCCTGCAGAGTTTTTTTTTACACCACCACATTGACAACTAAATATCCGCAGTGCTTAAATCCACTCTACAGTCCAGGTCGTCGACTCCTGTTTTTGTACAACACTAGAGATGAAGGAACTTAAGCTCACCAAACAAAAGCATCAGTGGCGAGTCTGAGGGGATGTTCAAGGCTAGCAGATATTATATAAGTTAGAGGTGAACTCTTTGACATCTCATATTGTGAGGAAGGAATCTAGTACAGACAGTCTCGAAGGCACCGTTGTTGTTAGAACATCCTTGGACTTCTTTTTTTTTTCTTCTGCTTTCTTTGTTTTCAGTGAAGAAGTCATCAGTATATTCTACCATTTTATATATATAAAAAAACATGTATTTATATTAAAGGATACAGTTATTAGCAGTGATAACCAAAGAATGGGTCAAGAAACGTTGGACACAAGAGATTTTTTTGGGTCCCCAAAGTATCATCTCTTTGGGTCAAGGGGATTAGGAACTCAAGCAGCCTTTCACTGGCCGTATCATCCAACTCTGGCTGGGGGTTTCCCCAGGTGCTCCAGGGCCAGCGAGGAGATATAATCTGTCCACTTTGTCCTGGTTCTGCTGCGAGGACTCCATCCCAGTTGGACGTGCCAGGAACACCTCCCAAGGGACGCATCCCCGTGATATCCTTACCAGGTGCCCGAACCTCGATGGCTGAGCCTTATCTCAAAGGGAGCCATTCTTCTCAGAAAACCCATTTTGTGAAGTTTGGGAAATACTGGCATTGGTTTTCAAATGATCCAGCCCTGGGTCCGACATTTATCACGAGTCATTTCACGGACAGTGGCTTCCTCCGGACTTAAATGAAGTAAAGGCCCTTATCCTTACTCCAAAAGATGCCGTTGATGAAGACGATATACACCATGTTTATTTACTGTACATGAATTATTACTTTTTTTTCTCCATTCTGACTCTTCTTTTCCTACTCTTTTGCATATGTACCTTTGATGTCGGTGTATTTTTAACCTCAACGTGTGTGTGAGAAGGAGGGGGAAACGCCTAAGAAAGGCAGAAGTCGGCGTCACAGCCGTCACCCGCCTGTGCACCCAACAAACCGCATTAGAGACAGTAAAGCAGAATGCCAAGTCAAGCCTGAACGCACACATTCAAACACCATTTTACATTACACAGCCCAACACACAGTATCAAACCTCGCACACAGCTTAAGACACTCTTTTTGCCAACAATCTGAATTCTGCTGTTTACACTCAAATGTACACATTGGGGGAATGGCACTGAAATCACATCTTGCACCGACTGCATTCAAGATACCAATTCAAAAAGGAAATGAGGAGCGAATGTTTCATCTCTACAAAGTAATCAAAAGTGTTCACAGCAGGGGCTTCTTTGCATTAGCTTGAACAAGTAGGGATTTGTATGGAGACGTTTATATATATATTTTAAGTCATTATTACTTAGGCTGGGGTGTGAAATCCTCTTTACATAAATGATAAAAGCAGATTCTTTTAGCCCTGGCAAATCTGTGACAAAACAAGGCCAAATATTTCAATTCCGCCAAAATAAACATGTGGAACGCGCATTGAACGCCATAAAGATGCGCCTTCAGGTACTGAAATCACCGTTATCCGATCTCCTGACCCTAACGATTACCAGGTGACCTGTCCGTGTTGTTGCAACGCATGACTGAAGTCTTGAAGCAGAAATAGTATCAAGAAGTTAGCTAGCAAGATACGGAAAATTGGCGGGGGAAAGTGTAGCACAATTCTACGACACATGGTGTCAAGTCAAGAAAGCCGACTTGCTCGGTTCAAAGATACGAGGAGGAAACACCTACCAGAAGTAGCATAAATAAACAAGAAGTTGCAAACGTAGCTACTAATGTTCCGTCTTTCACCCAGATTTACGGCCTCAGGCTTTAGCGGATTGAACACGAGAACAAAAAGGAAGGTCCAAACTCCGGCCCTCAGCCGATTCAAAGACTCGGGTAACGGCCTCGAACAGTCTCTGACCTCACACTCTATTCCACTACTGCAGACCCCCCTTCAATAAACCGCTGATTCGATTACGTGACGCAAACGATTCCGACCAGTAAAACCAATTAGCATCTACTATGAAATCAAAGGAGCCATCGCGTATGTAGAACCGCAGACAAACGGCTCGTTCATCCTGCACAGCAAACCAACAAATTGAATCTAAACTCAATCACAGAGCAACAGATGATGCTGTATAAACCTAAACCAACAATCAGACTCAACTGTCATGTTCTTCCACTTCATTATTTAGCCTGACAGTCTTCCATGGAGGAGGGGGGGGGGGGTGTTATTGTGCCCTACACCAATCAGTGGTGCGTGACGCATCTGTCGTGTCAACGTCATTTTCGGTAAACAAGTGTACTGGAATAGCGGCTTTTCAAGAAGCAGTTAGCGGTTTTTAATATAAATATGCAAATTATAATGTGATAAGTCAACTTCTCAGCTGTGTCAATTTCACGTCTTTTGTTTTTTTTCTGCTGCCATTACGGTAGCAACCATTTATTCTTGCTCTGGACCATTTGAAAGGGACAGTTCAGGGTTTTCTCTCTTTTTTTTTTGAAGTGTAAAGAGGCGCTAATACAAAGTGACTGTCACACATGCAGGTGATTTGTGTCGTGTCAGTGAGAACACGGCTGCCAGCAGGGAATTTTAGCCGCTTAACAAAAGCCGGCTGAAGTCTACAACATCTAAATAATATGTTTGCCACCGTGACTCGCTGTAAGACAGGTCTTTTCCGACTGGAAACAGAAGTTTGCACATCGTTCACTCTCCCACACCAAACTCCATAGAGAAAATCAGCGATTAAACATGACAGCAAACAGGACATGGTGATCCACTGCTGCCTCCACCAGTGACGTCAAATGTGCTATTTTGTGACGTCTGTGTTTGAAATACTTTGGATTCATCTCAGTGACACAAAATGACCACATGAGGCAGCAAAGGACCAACAGTTTATGTGTACCCGTGCTCTAAAAACACTAATTTGTTCTATGGTGTTTGATGCAGGGGAGTGAGCGGTTGAGTTTCCAGACAGGAAAAGTGATTTCACGAAAACGACTGTAGACTTAGGGTGCTTTCACACCTACAGCATTTGGTGCTCACCAAGCATGTTGGTGCGCACCAAATGCTATGGTTGGGTTCGTTTGCATAGGTGTGAATATAATCTCGGTCCTTTGGTGCGCACCAAGTCAACCGGTGCAAGACCTGCGTGAAGGGGTGGTCTCAGACCGCTTTATCCACCCTACTTTGGTACGGTTCCTCTGGTGTGAAAGCAACCAAACCAAATGGGACGAAACGGTCTAGTTTAATGCATTATGTGTATGAGATACGGGATAACCCCAGGTTTCCAACCTCAGTGGCGTGGTTTTGCGCCATTCTCTGTCCAGCTTCAATCCCCACCGGGCGCGTATAGGCCTTGCGAGCCAGCCGTATTATCACAACAAGATGCTCACATTGATTAGAGTGGCAGCGATCAACTCCGGTGACCCACGGCGCTTACATTCCGTGGCTACTACTACACTAGTACTACACTACTTCATACAACCACACTTCAAAAAATCCTTAACTAACCCTTTAATCCCACCGACTTATCTATAATACAAATTCCTCTTTTCTTTTTTTTTATCCCGACACTGCTGCACAAAGTGTGCTACAACTATATGAAGCAGTGCAGTAAATGTGAGGAGCCATATTCTGTGATATTCGACTCACCTTGACCGTATCAGGGGTAGAGACGGACTTCTCGGCTGAGAAGCAGGAAGCAGAAAGTCTTAATGATGCGAGCGGTTACATACCACCAGGGGTGAGAGTTGCTGATTTGATCATCCATTATCAGCCATGCCACGGAGGGAAAAGGTTAATGTCATTAATTGCAGCCCTGTTAGATGTTCTTACAGTAACAGAGCGCAAACACACACCTGCTCCTTTAACGAGGCTTTGTGATCGGGCTGAAGCGGCTGTGTTTATGCAGTGGAAGAAATATTATGAATAATTGGCAAATTGACTCGCGCGCTGAATTCCTCCAGCTTTTAATCGAGCCTCGGAAATATCTGATATTAGCGATGCATGAATCATTGTTAATTCCCCTGAATTCATTGCAGCTCCACGTGCAACTAAAAATAGAGTCCTGATAAATCAATGGGGACACTCGAGAGCGAAGACGGGGGATGGTGCCGCTTCTCTTTCCTGCCCTTGCCTCTCATCAATGATTATTCTCCATAATTCACACATGGATTTCTGTGTTACAACCAGTGAGGGAGATACAGCAAACCTGACGGGGACCATTGCAGCTCGGTCCTCCCAAAATAATACACAGTGAATTGGTCGAGGCTGAAAACGGCTGGTTTTTGAGTATTCCTGTGATGACAGTGACCTACTTCGGGTTTTACAGTGTAGTATTTCGGTAAACTCAAAGATGCACACCAAGGCATTCCCTTCTTTTGCATGGTCATGTTAAACTAGGGATGCACACTATTATCAGCCTGATATTGATATCAGTCAATACTGGCTTTAAAATTTATGATTCAGATATTTATATCTGATCATACAAATATACAAGTTCCCTAAATATGACCAATGACTAAAACTGGCGGAACAGTCCTCAACAATTATGTTTTGTTTGTTTGTTTTGCACGTTAGAAAACTTTATATCTACATCTGCTGTGACAGGAGTATGAAAAAAGAACAAATTACCTCAGTTTCAGTTATCGGCACAAGCACTCCAGACATATCGGCATGTCATACATCAGTTAAAAAAAACAGTCCAATGTCTAATTCTGTGTAAAACACAAACAATCCTGATGTCCTCAGTTGGTACTGTAACATGATGGAAAAAGGAGAATAAAACAGCCACTGGTTTCTTGAGGCCGAAACGATTTGCATACGTTGATCTGGCCATTTTATTCTCCGTTTCCATCATGGTACGGTTCGGTTTGGTACAGGCTTGCATTCCCACTGAGAACAGTACCTTTAATAGGTAGATGGAGGTTGGGTTGTGCCTGATGGCCACCGGTGTGACGTCAACAAACGATGACAGTTAACAGTTAACAATGGAGGACATCCAGCAGCTCCTTTTCCCCTGCTTGGTTTGTGGCCGTTTGTCTCAACAAAAGGTAAATCTTTCTATGTGAACAGACTTAATCGTTTGCCTCGATTTCCACGCGATAGGGAGCGACGTTCTTCTGTCGCACAATCGGCTGACTGGCGTGAGGTTAGACTGTTTTACGCTGGTACCCCAAGGGTAGAGTCGGGTCTGGTTGTTTTGGTACTATTCCTAATGGAATCGCAAAATAATTACGTAACAAAATGACCAACTTTATAGTGGCGTTCCCTCGACTGGAATCTACCACTTGGTTGCAGAGAAACGATGAAAACAAACACAAAACTAGAACGGAATCATCTTTTCATATATCGCCGTTGTCAGATCTCGCTAAGCCGTTGCCATGAAAGTGAGGTAAAGGCCGATTTTAAACCTACATCACCAAGCAAAACTATCAGATCCGACGGAGAAATTGTGTGTATGTACGCAGCTTTTTTTAAGCAGTGGAATTAACTCCCTGAAACTTTTCCTGGGACGCTTCTTTGTGCTCGCAGTCAAACTCAAGCCTGTTTGCGACCTCATTTGACCACAGTTTGAATGCAACGGACATTTGTTTGTATTCAAAAGCGACATACTGCAGCTTTACTTGAACGACTACATTTGAGACTCAGCTCAGGAATCACCTCTCTGTAAACACCTGCCTTGAAAGCCTTCACAGACGATCACACACACATGCAGCCTAAAGACAGGTTTAGTCTGCACACAATCACAACGGACGGCCGCATCCCATTCCAATTGCATTTCTGCTCACGGGTGAAGGAGAGGGTGGGGTCGGGGGGATGGGGGGGGGGGTGGTTGATCCCATGGTGCATATTACTGTGGCTGAGACAAATTTAGCTGAAATGGAAGAGGAGATGGAAAAAGCTCACCTCTTACACTAATCTGTGGCAGCTTCCTGTTTTTTTGTTTTCCCTTCTCTCGATGACAGATACGCCGCTGCCCGTCTCTGACAGAAGACAGTAAATTAATTAAGATAATAAATTGCACGTGTCACATTTGTCATCTTTTCAATCTTTAGGTAATGAGGCGGAACACGTGCGACGGTGTGTGTTTGTGAGTGAAAGTTATCTTTGCCTAAAGACGGCCTGTGTGTGTGTGTGTGTGTGTCTGCCTCCAAATAATAACAACAACAATAAACACAAACATGAGTAATCTACATTCAAAAAACAACTGACTGATACTCAGCGCTGACTGATATTTAATATACGTCATGTATGCATTCATGTGTGGATTCTCACAGGCGGAAAGACGTGAATACAAATGAGGCTCAGGAGGAGGAAGAGGAGGAGAGTGAGCGGCACCTCGGCGGCAAAGCGTCCTGATTAGAATTTTGTCATGCAACAATTTATAAATTAAAATGAATTAGATCTCGCGTGCCCTGACCTCCATTAAAAACACTTCATTGTTGATGAGCCGTGATAGCGACTGCTATTGATTTGGCGGCGCGTCGGCGCGGCCAATCTTCCGTCTCTTTGCCGAGGAGGTCATCCAAAACAATTTGGGCATATTGAGAGATTGATCAGTGCCACGGAGCTGCCACTCAGGCCCCACTCAAGGCATGGGAAAGTCTGAGGTGTGACTCAGCCACTCCCTGCTGCTCTGTGGTGCTGCTGGTGGTGGTGGTGGTGGTGGGGGGCGTCTCAAATCTAAATGCTAATGGTTTCCTTAAGAGGCTGGCTGCCCTTTAACCACTACAGTCAGACGTGAAGGATGGCTCTTGGGTGTTTCGACAGCTCCGTCTTGTTTTGACCCCTCTCTCTCTTCTCTTCCCCCGGCCTCCACCAACAAAGACCACGTTTTTTTCTCCCCTGAATTTCAAACTCAAATATGAGCAGAATCGCTTGAACCTGTGCACCTGCATCGCCGATATAAACACAGGAGGATCCATTTGATGAGTAAACAAGCGGGGCCTGGTGGACAAAAACACCGCTGGTTCACTCTGGATCAGCTATAGAGGAGGCAAATAAAGAATAAATGAATCCTGCACTTTTTGTTTGGTTTGTGGTATTTCTTTTCTTTTTCAAATTAAAATTTTTCTCTCAAACTGCCAAAATAAAGTCCTTGATTCTAAAACACGAATGTTGATGTTTTTTTAATTAAACGTTATTTGTTTGCTTAGGAGTGACCTATGTCAGTTATTTACCAAAAAACAAATTAAATAAAAATTATAATACGTACAATGTTTGTCCACTGGAAAAAAAAGACCAGTGAGTCTCATGGAACTGATTTTTTTTAACCAGTTTAAAAAGCAGAAATTTGCCTTTCTCACGATTTATATTGTGATTTGAATCATGACAGCTGGTCATCTTTAGTAGAGGGCGTTTTTAACCTATTTACCAAAATTATTGAAACATATATGAAATGAAAGTAAATTAAAATATGCCTCATAAAATATAAAGTCACACCTTGTTATTCGAATTTTAATTATATAATTTCTGTTGATTTGTTAAAATAGCTCCACAATCCGTCTGTTTAATATACGTTTTCCATGTTTCTTCAATTACAACAAAACACAATTAAAATCGGCCACATGACCAAATTAGCGACATCTAAAGACGACGCAAATTTGAGGCAGTGTGGACGTGACACACACAAGGGTTTTTTAATCTCCACCTACTTTCTACTTTCCATGGAAGATAGAGCACGATAGAGAAGAAGTGGCTGCTTACATTTCAAGTTTGAGAAAGCTCTACAGTGGTTTAGTCTAGTGTTCAATGTCCACAGTGCCTCTAGTGGTCAGAGGAGCACTAAACAGAAAGGCTGTGGAAGCATGGGCACCCATAGATATGGTTATTTTATGCCATGAGGGACCATGAAAACCTACAATTTACACAAAATTGACAATTTGCCTCTTCACATCTCCCATCTCGCCGTGCCGCTTAACCTTCGCTCGGTCTTAACCAGCGTTTGTGCGTTTGCTGGAATCACATCAAAGACACACTGCGCTTACTGTATCATCTAACTATTGCGCTTGAATTCACAGCGTTACGGGCTTTCACCATGGTAACCGGGATCACAAGGCTAAGGTCATGCAAAGAGTCGGTGGAGGGGTCGCTCTGCAAGGGCAGGATAGAGGGTTGATGGGGGGGGTGGGTGTTTGGGGAAAGGGGGTAAAAAAACGGCTTCCAGACGGGGCCTTTTTCCATACACTGAGCACGCTCATCATCATCCGCCGTCCTCTAGCAGCTCCCTGCAAGGTTAGTGAGTGTCAATAAGCCTTCGACAAAGGTTAAGGAGACCTATAAGAAAGATATTATGCAAACAGTGATCTCTCAGGATTCGGCAGAACCACAAATAGAGCGGCAGACGCTTCTTTGTTCGTCCCCCCCCCCCCATCTGAAAGTGAATCACAGAGAGGTGCATCGTCTTCCTGCTCGACTGCCTCATGAATTCACTATGAGCCATCTATACACTTTGACACCTAGTTCTTTGTGAATACAAAAGCAGAGAGATATCAAATTGCATAAGTGGAAGTTTCACACAGAGAATAATCATTATTTGTCTAAAGGAAAAAAGTCCATCTTCAAGGAAGTGTGGACTTTTCTTTTGATGGTGGTAAAAAAAAAAAAAAAAAAAAAAAAAATGCAGGGAGCTGATGGATTGCTTAGTTCCAAACAGTTTCAACGCTCACTTTGAAGAGTAAAGTTAGCAAGCAGTTGCTCAGGAGAGCACATTTACACTGGCACTTAAAAGAGCCTTGGTTGTTGAGTGTTTCGCATAAACAGCAGGGTAAATAAGAGATGAATTGTCTTGTAAATGTCAAGAGGATTAATTGACAAATTTTCAAACTGGCAAGTGTGAAGACGGCGAACGCTTGTAAAAGCCACGCTGAAGGTAACTTCAGAACCATTAGGCGTCTCATCAAACTGACGGCGGCAACAACTCTGACGGCATTTTTTATTTTGTCCGACGATGATTCAGAAAACACTGAACATCCGAGTTCAGAGTTCGCGTCGAACACAAGCGTTGACGTAAACGGCTCCGTTGTCCCTCTCAGTATGTGGTAAATGTTGCTAAGGTTACTTACATCCGTCGTCTGCTCCCAATTAGAGCCGGGTCAAACGTTCCACGTCCGCGAGTCTGCGGAACTCGGCTTAGGTCGGCGTAAAAACTGTCACAACAAAGACCGCATGAACTGTACACGCCGACCGTAACGCAACACTTTGAGCTCTCGTTTTGGTCAACAGGCAACAAACAAAGAGACGCTGACCGTGGACGGAAGTCTGTTGATACCCACGCATGTCCACGATACAAAAGCAGGTGAAAACCTGGTGAGAATTTGGTCACTACTGAAACGGTCGGCATGTTAACGCATGCAGAAATAAGTATGATTTGGTCGTTGGGGGGGTCACTAGTGAGGTTCTTCTGCCTCCTTCATATCCACATTGTTGGTAACCTCTACCTATATCTATGCTTCTGCCTTTTGTTCCTTTAAAACATTGGTTCTCAAAGTGCGGCCCGGGGGCCAATGGCGGCCCGCAGAAACATTTCTGGCGGCCCGCGGTGAATTACAGTTGATAGTTTTAATCCAGAAGGTACTAAGCTTGTTAAATGTTTATTGGACATTACTGGATACAAACCAATAAGTGTAAACAAAAATAGAGTATTTAAATGGTTTCTATCTACCAATCATAGCAGTCGGTAGAGTCTCAGTGGTTGCAGCCGTGGGTTGCCAGTTACGTAGCTACAATTAAAATGAAACGAATGGAAACCTAAAAGACCTCGGTATGAATGTCAAAAACGCCAAGATAAAGTTTGCGGCAAAGCGTTTTTGGCCACATTTTTACATAATGCACCTTTAACGCTAAACTGTAGAACTGCAATCTGGTCGTTAAAATGATTACAAATGTCAAGTTTTTTTTCCTTTGGCAGCCCTCAGTCCAATGTTGGGTCCCTAAATTGGCCCTCAGGTATCAAAACTTTGAGAACACCTGCTTTAAAAGCTGCATATACTGATCAACTTGGGTGTAAATGAGGTATATTATAGGTTTAGGTCTGATTTGATCAATCAGATGGGACAATTTATGCAAGTCTGTAGGTTTTTGCTTTCAAGTTTCACAAATTTCATATTTAGCTGAAGCATTACTATTTTTATTTCAAACTTTGCATTCCTTTCAATCACTTTTCACTCTGTTAAAAATGAAGTGAATAAAATAGTACAGCTGGCACCAAGTAACACCACACGTCTGTCGTGCAAAGCAAAACTCATCAACTCCACAAAAATCACCATCAAGCACATGGAACACAAAGATATTTCACAGCTTTTGCACAGATTACACGTGTACTTAAGCCGTGGGGACACTGGAGGTAATCCAGGAAAAACTTTCTGGTCTGTTCTCTGTGATGGAATTATGAGCACCAAAATTAGAGAGAGCAAAATCTGAGTGAGATCTGTGCATTCTTGGCAGTGAAGGGTAGTAGTGGTGGATTTGGGGAGGGGGGTGGGGGGGCACACACACACACACACCACACAACAGGATTCTCGCACATATGCCGCGCACATCCACGAGAAGCCCAGCCGGCTGCCAACGCCAAAGTGTTAATCACTCTCCACCCACCGCTTTTCACAACACACAAGACAACAGAAGAAGAAGGAGAAGCAATCGGAGCGAGCCCGGCCAACCAATCAGTGGTGAGGATCAAACACCAGCCGCTCAAGGAGAATGAAATGCCCCCATTGATTGGCCACACCACTTTGGTCTTCCCTGCACAGTTCCTACGATCGATACCTGAGAGATAAGCAGCCGTCAGTGGCTGACATTGGTGATGTATAGCCGCCGCGGCTGCGCGGCCACTGATGACCTCTTACCGTCTTGGTCATAGCTCACCAGAGCGACTCGGGGCTCCTCGTGCTGCCAAGGGCGACCAGCAAACGCTTCCAACCAAGCTGCGACTCATCAAAGTGACACCAGCTGGTAAAACAAAGTGCCCTCTCCTCGTGTTAGTCATCATCACCAGAGGCTGCGAGCAAATATTGGACGTATTCTTCCCAGTTTGTGGGGAACTTTTAGTGAACAGCCACCAGGGAGCGACTCCGCAAACAGGACTCCGCGCTAAAAGGACGTCTGTGGGGAAATTACCCAATTTCTGACATGATTTATAACGTCAGTCAACACTTTCTGAGAAGCTAATGGTCTAAATCAGGTCTTCTTTAAAACGGTGGTATGTCAGTTTTGTAGATTCTGTTCCATTAGAGGAAAATAGAGTTCAAAACATGGCACACACGAGTAGACGATATGTAAATTGACAGTCAAATCACAAATCTCAAGGCAAGAAATTGGTTAAACATACCACAACTTACTGCTAAAGTGTGATATCCAACTAGCACAATGTAGATTTGAAGCCAACAATTGGAAAACTTTGGTTTCTATGAAGAATAAAAGCTTCACAATCTGTTCACTGTGTGAAACGAAACAAAACTAAAATACCAGCCTTACAAGATCAGGACCGGAGGTCCCACCAAGTCTCGGGTTTTCCGAGAAGCACAAATTGCTTTTAAGGCACTACACTCACAAGCCAACCAACCACCAGGTGCAGGCTATAAGATCGAGGCAGCGAGAGCTCATCGTGACACAGCCGGCAAAAAAAGAAGCAAAGAGAAAACAGTTGAAAACTAAACAGCGGAGGTAAAGGAATGTGAAGAGACAATACAGTATAACACGGCTAGGATGATAAAACCCGAAGAGGAAGCCATTGTTAACTGCTCAGTTTGTTTTTCAAAAGACAATAATAAAATAAAGAAATAAAAAAATGGCTCAGAGAAAATGAAATGATGGCGTGGCGATGTTTTGTGAAATTGTGCTGTCAAACGTTTCTCCTTTCTAATTTCCTGGAGCGCAGATGATGGAGCATGTGCGCTGACAGCTGAATCAGATAAAACTAAACTGGGGGGGGGGATAGAAGACGACGAAAAAAAAACAAAACAAAGACTTGTTTTCCGTCTCTCGGTCATTCATAACAGACATCCATAAGTCCACTAATAAAACAATTAGTCTGTGGCAAATGACAATTGACAGACACCGTGACCTTGTGTGAGGCTGTACGCTTGTTTTTGTGTTTTTAATGTGGTCATTTATTAAAGTGTCAAATCTAAATGACACCGACATGAACACAAGACACCGAGACGGAAGCTCCAACACAGATTCAATGGAGTCGATACTCTCTAAATATATACATGCGTTTGTTGCTGTTATTGATCAATAATTTAGGGAACTCTGCTCCTCGGGTGTCCAGCCTCGGAGAAACCCGACTTCAGAGAAACATCGATTAACCCTTTTACGACGATGATCAGGCCACATGGATTTATTTTTGACTTTATAGCTGTAGAATTGTCAATTCCTTTTTTATCTTTTCCCAAGATAACGTTCACTTTCCATATCTGGCAGTTATTCAACCGATTAGCCGAGAAGCTGACGTCACAAACGTGACGCGCTGGTCACTGGCGGAAGTCCTGAGGTTCTACCGTAATGACAAGTATATAGGCGCAAAGCTATTTGTCTGCTTTCTCGTATCCATCCATCCATCTTCTACCGCTCTATCCTTCACATGAGGGTTGTGTGGGGGTCATAGGTCACACCCTGGACAGATCATCAAGTCCACAGTGTTTGAATCAAACGGTCTCGGAGTTGCGGTAAAGGGAAGTACGCATGCTAAATCCCGTCGGCGACGACAGGATTGGTCACAGAAGGGTTAAATCGGCTTCATTATCTTGCTTCTTTGCTCCGTATGATGAAGAAATCATTCAAACTGATTGGTAACAGGTTGGGAAACGCCAGCCAACATTTTCCCCAACACAGTCTGACTGCTTTTACGGACCAAACTGGAGTTGAATCTCAACGCCGTCCCTCTCCCCACCGTAGCTCGTACAAGCTAACGTTCTTTGAACTCGGTCCACGATGACGCATGCAGTGACTCTTCAAAGAAGCGTTGAAGCCGCTGCTGCTGCTGCTGCGTCGTCGTCCGCGAGTCCGTGTCTGTCGGTTTGCATGTGTGCATGTTTGATTGGACCGTCCCCAGCACAACTGTCACTTCTGTTCCAGGTGCTCCGAGCCGAGGAGCTGGCAGCTCTGACCGACGCCTCCTCCGGGGGATTTATGGGGAATGACAGCTCCCTGCTAAATAAAGCCGAAGTGGCCATAGAAGACGGGGGAAGACGACGCAAGTTCCATAACACAACTGCAGAGCAGCTCAAATTTATTTCCTCCACTGCTGCACGGAGGTTTAGCTGGAAATGTACTATTCATACTTTTGAGGCCTGAAGGGAAAGAAAAAGAAAGGGGGAGAGAGAGAGAGAAAGCCCTCGATCTGCTTCCTCTGTTTGGGGTAATGGTCGACAAGGTCTTTCTGCCAGCCAATATCACATTTCTTACATGGCTGCCTCTTGATGAATTATTTCACATTTCACTTACTTACCTTTTTAAAAGTTAATCTACATCAATAACGTTAAAGGAAAATTTCACAGTTACAAATGAACAGTTCCCCCTTCTTCTAACTCGAAAGGTGTGGAGAGAGTAAGTAAAAAAAAAAAAAAAAAAAAAAGTCCATTTCAAACTCCATCATTTAAGCGACCGACAGCATGTGTGAATGCACACGGGCCGCGTGCGCCCCGGCGTTTGCCGATTTTCTCCGCATTTAAATATGGACCATCTTTAATTGAGCAGAAACTGCTGTGGAGAACAGTGCTGAACTAATATTGAGGCTGAAATATCATTACACTGATGGAAGCCCCGGCTCTCTGACTTTTATTGGCAGCTCGCGAGCTAAATGTGTGGTTCAATTCAGAGGCAGCCGTAGCTGCAGAGGCAACGTAATCGACTTCGGGGACAAAATGGTGTGGAAAATGACGTGTAGGCCTTTGCCTAAAGCCAAACTGGCGCGCAAGCAGAAATCTATCAGTCAGGTGCACACCAACATTGGCATTTTCACAAATGTGATTTAGCCGACGATATTGGAGAGTCGATGTGCTGGACCAGTGCTTCTGGTAAAAAGAAAACTACCGTTTCAAGCCGTGCAATCTGCTTCCCCCTGCCGCAGCAGTTTGAACTCTGTCGTGTTCAGATAAAGCAGTGTTTTACATATGAAAACCCTGCAGCATATCAGTGCAAATGTAGGTCAAAGTCACCTGAACTTTTGTGAGCCTGTGACATTGGATGTCAACGTGAATGAAAAATGTGTTTCTCAGCATGAAAATCACAAGCGAGTATTTGGACCAAATAAACACTTATAATTGTCTCGCTAGAGGCTAAAAGTCCCATAATGGTTGTCATAATACAGATTTCAAACCATTAGCAGGTGACGGGAGCTCAAAACAAAACACTGGGCCTGGCCTGTTTGCTCAGATTTGACCAAGACTCGACTGCCAGTTGATTTTATCGATGATACCTTTACTTGTTTTGATATCAGTACTACATTTAGGGCGCTTTCACACCAACAGCCGTAGGTGCGCACCAAACGATCCATTCGAACCAAAAACTCTAGTTCGTTTCGTTTTCGTTGATGTGAAAGCATCAATCGCACTCGGGTCCAAACCACAGACTAGGTCCAAATAAATGGGTCTGCAGTAAATGCCATGGACATAGCCTACCTTGTAGGTCTTTGGAGCAATCTTCGTCTCATAGTTAGCACGACCACATTCATGAAAATAGCGCGTCTCCTCTGCCTGAAATGACGCGCTATACGTCTTTGCCGACTCCAGCGCATCAGCAGATTGTTCTCCAGACGCAGCCGCGACTCCGTCTCAAATTGGATATTTTGCCAAAAATGGCCAATACAGAGAATGTAATAAACGAAGATCAGAGCAAGTAGCAATGTGCGAACGTGTTGCTCCATAGTGAGTCAAAATTGGCGCTTTTCTACCGGAAGATATAAACACATTGATGAAACGTCAATCGGGCCAATTTTGGTTCATTTGCTGGTGTGAAAACGGACCACACTGGAGTCATATGTTACATAATAACAATTGTATTGCCTGGTGCGGATCAAATAATCGAACTAGTGGTATGAAAGCGCCCTTAATCAATTACCAAATCGATCATTTTAAAACTGTAGAGTGAAACACGTCTGTTATATACACACACGGTTATTCTATATGCAAAGAGCGCCACGGCTTCTTAAATGTAAATATATTATTTGTTTATTAGCTCGAAATAACAAAGAGATCATTAAAACTGAATCATTTTGGCCTGTGGACAAAACAAGACATTGGAGAACATCAGCATTTCCAGGTTTCTGACATTTTACGTCATCGATTATGAAAATAATCGTAAGCTGCTGCCCTGGAGTCAATTACAATGACTTTTGTGTGCACACACAAAAACAGAGACGTGGAGCATACACATCAATGTTTACAAACTCTAAATACAAGACGACGATGATGATGACGACAACAAAGATGGCCGACAAAGCGCTGGTTCCTCGTGGATAAAAAGCCAATACCATGCAAAAACTTATGCAAATTCTCCAAGACCTGGCTCTCGTGTGCAACGACATTTACGTAAAGAACCGAGAGAAAACTTTTTTTCTCTAAAATGTCGTGGTATGGGTGGACGACGGATGTATACGCAGCAGAACTTGTGCTTTCTTGAAGACAAAAACCAAAAGTAGTGTGTGGACGTAGCCTGAAGCATCAGCAGCAGCAGCAGCAGCAGTCACACCCACACACTTGTGCACTCACACTCATATACTTGCAGAACCACGGAGCAGATCAAGTGAGCCTGGAGAGCTCTACAGAGATGCCAGTTTTCCTCATTAGACCATGTGTGCACCCAAAAAAAAAAAAAAAAACCTCACTCTAATCACTGTCACCAGAGCTCGGCTGAAAAACAGATAATTAATGTTGGGCCTTGCATCAATCGGCTTCCATGCTAAGTAGCTTTGCGTACATATGTGTGTGTGTGTGTGTGTGTGTGTGTGTGTGTGTGTGTGGGTGTCTGCATGTTTGTCTATTTGCGTTTAGAGACCGTCAACGTGGGAGGATCTCTCCCCCCCCACCCCCCCCTAGGACCGTGGATGCTCAAGCCGTACACAAAAAAACCTGATTCCTTTCATTCTCATTGTATTTGCTCTCAGAAGAAGAAGAACTGCACAAATTACAGCCAGCTCTTAGAGAAAAACACGGGCTATTTTAACTTTGTTTTTGGTGGTGGTGCGGGGGGGGGGGGGGACATCTGTACAGTAGATATATATATATATATATATACACAAATATTCTTGTGAGGGGTTTTTCTATTGTACTTCCAGACTTTAGAAACCTGCATTTAACATTATTTTAACTATTCTGAGAAGGGAAAATAGGCAATGTACTGTATCATCGCCCCTTATTTGTATCATATTTAGTACAAAAGTAAAACTACAAAGATGTCCAGTAACCATGACAACATGACTTCACTCTTTTTTTGCGATTTTAATATTATACTGATACCAAAACCTTACATTTATGCTGTTAGCATTACCAGTTTAATACAGTTTTAAACTCTGGAATATTGAAAACTTCAGCGCATGAGAGCAAGTGAGAGTTACGCAGGGTTCACAGCTTCACCAGCTAACGAGATGCATTCAAAGACCCCGGTAAATGTCACCACTTCTGCGGCATCTACAGCTTAAAGTTTTTGTACTTTTTCCAAAGTCAAATCAAATCATTTTGGGTGAAAATTAGACTGACATTGATGGACTGACTTAGCTGATTTAGACACACAGGCTACCACTTTATCCTTCACGAGGGTCACCTCATGGCTTTGACAGTCTCAGCTGACATAGGACGTGGACATATCGCTAGTCCATATTTTTTTGAATTTTCCAGACATCATAACCGGTCTAGGAGTCACGGTAATGAGACGTACGCATGCTAAATCCTGTCGGTTTGGGAACTTCTCGTCCCCCTTTTTGCTCCAGCGCTGCCCTTTAACTTCCCCTGCACCCATTCATTAAACACAATGGACTTCTTCATCGCGCAGAGAGCAGATTATTTATGTTCTCCCCCCCCCCTCCCCCCTCCCTTTCCTAACGGCAGTTATTAATATCATAAATATTTGATGATACTTTTCGTGACCCTGTGGAGAATGACACAGAGCGGTAAATGAAGGTTAGCGCGGAGGCTACGGACTGATTACACGGCGACTGAGTGACAGAGGGCCCACACCGCGCTGCCATTCAGTCTCTAATAAAGTCGACTAGATAAATAAAACACAATTAAGCTACAGGACGGAATGTTAACAAGGTCGTTTACACATACACACGTTATGTGCTTCCTTTAAAGGCGGATCCTTTACGGAAAGTTTTGGTTTATTTGTTAACATTTAAATAATGTCAGAGGAGCTTTCAGGAGCTCACTCCACATAATTGGACATTTAAAATGAAAAAAAAAAAAAAAAAACCTTCCGTCTCTGCTGGCTGCGACTGAAGAGCAAAATGACTCTCAGCTACTAATTGAACGTTAATGTTTTTCCAGGCAGAAAGTGCTGAAATTCGAGCACATGCAGTTTTAATAAACACTAGGTGCTTGCCTTGCCTTTGCCTTGGCAGGATTGACAAAACGATTAAAAGTAAACAAAAGTGTCGCCAGAACCAGATGTTGCTCCCAGAAAAATCTCTTCATTACTGAGCAGGATCTCCTTATTTTCCCCAGTTAGATATAAAGACATTGAGTTTTAATGAGCTGGATAGGATTGACAAAACGATAAAAATAACCAATCTGCTTTACGCTTTAATATTTCTGTAAATTAGAGCATATCAACAAAACCCTTTGTTTTTATACAATTCAGAGGACTTTGTTTGGCTTATTGGGCAACGCAAATCATCTGAAGCAAACAAAGCTAATGTTTCCAGGATTCCTGTTGACAAAGTAAGCAATTTTTCAATTGTTCAAGACTCGCGGTGCTGGTTAATCTCGTCTGTGGTTGGACGCTCGTTCAGCCGAAGACCCGAGGGGCTACCGTAATGTCAAGTATATGGGTGCAAAGCTCCATTTCTCTGTTTTCCACTATCTGTCCGTTCATCCATCGTCGCGCGGGTTGCTGGTGCCCTGGACATATGCTGCGTTCCAGAGCCCATCCAAACCAGTTGGACGTGGGACTTATCCTACCTCCAATTAGAAAAAGTGCACTGGAATACCTGTCAAAGTGGGACCCCCTACTCGCGAAGTCGGGGCTGATCGACCTACCCCGACTTCCCCAAATGACGTCGGAGAATAATGGCGGCGCCCATGGAGTCACACGAATAGGCTATAAACTTTACTTTTCTGTGTATAGACTTGTTGTAAACACAGCAATTTTATCACAACTTGTTTTCCATGATATGGCGTGAAATTATGTCGTTGTTGTTATCTGTTAGCATGAAGATATGTAGGGCTACGGTAAAAGTATACTCATGACGTTACATATCGATATGTAACGCTTTTACATATACGGCTCGCTTGTGTATGCGAGTAGACTGAATCGCTGACAGTCTAAATGCCTCTTCAAACATAAATCTAAAGCGCCGCGATCGTCCATGTTTTCTAACATTCGACTTCAATTGCTGGAACGCTTTGAAGTAGGAGCTAGTACAATTCAGGTAGGATATGTCCCACATCCCATTTGTTTGGATGGGCTCTGGAACGCAGCATTAGTCCATAGTTTTTGTTTAATTTTCTAGATATCACAAACGGTCTAGTGAGTTACGGTAATGAGTAGTGAGAAGAACGCGAGAGACTGAAGTCGGCGAAAAAAACAAATTGTGCGTTGTTTTTTTTTGGTCAAACAAAACCAAAGTAACCAAAATGACATTAGGAGATCAAACATCCGATTTCCTTGATGCATGTGTTCCAAAACCTTGTAATTGGAGTCATGTGGTAATCCCCCACCCCACCCCACATTCTGTCGGCGGCACTTTTCCCTGCAATTACCATCATTCTCACAAAGGCGTTTTTTCGTTAGAGAGGCTTTTCCTTCCCAGGCTCATTCAACAAATCAATTCTGCCTTTTTGGCTTCGCACCAATAGCGAAATAAAAAGGAATATCTTCAATATTTTGCCACACACACACGTCCTTCATCGCCGGAGCGGGGGCCATTCATCAGTTTTGAATGGGATTTTTTTTTGTGCCATTGTCCACGAATTTGAGCGAAAGCAAAACAGCGCCCACAAAGCACCAATTACGGCATCAACTCCCCCCCCCCCACCTCCCACCTCCCCCCTCCCCCCGCTGAAAACACACAAGTAGCTCTGGGTTTGTGTGAAAACTGACTGTAAAGTAGCATATGATGGGGTTTGCAGTCGTAATCAGCGTTGGGCGAAACGGTAGCAACTTGGCAAATTAGTGAATTCCGTCACTCGGGTTATTCAAGAGGTGCAATTACTGGCATCCAGTGTCCCAGTGCCCCCCCCCCCCCCCCCACACCACACCACACCACACACACACACGTGCAAGTAAAAAAGGTGGAAATTTTCTGGAAATGAATGAAAAGACCCTGGAGAGGCTGGAGATGTGCCATCTCCTCCAGTCGACATAATTTAATCAGCAAAGTATGTGAATATTTAAAGCGCTCCAGCATACAACATTTATCAACTCTGTCTGAATACGTCTCTCTTTATACGTCCACGACGTCGCCGCGGCTGAATAAAATGATTTGATGCTGACATGTATAACTTGACCTTGTCAGACGCTGATCTCCTACGCCCCCCCCCCTCCCCTCACATTTCCTGGTGTGTGCCGTGTAATTGAGCCTTCAGGGAGAGTGGAAACACTATCTGGCCTTTTTGCCTTGTAAGGATCTGTATTGATGATCGGGAACTGGTTACCGATCATGTCATCGATGAGTGCAAGATAAACTAACAGATAGTTGAGGGCGGTGGAGGGCGGGGGGGTTGGTGTGAAGGTAAAAAGCCTCTTTAAAACGGGATTAGTGAACTCGAGTGAACCCGCAAAATAAAGATGATTAATGGCGAGTGGGAGGGGGAAAGAAAAGAAAACGACAACGTGAGTTTTTCTCAGGCTGACGCCGACTCTCAAACACCAAGATGTTTGTTAAAATATAGTTTTTAGACCAATTATTGTCTTCCATCTATGTACATTAGAGCTGCAAAATAAAGTAATAAGTAAGTAAAGTAGTAAAAATCGATTAATCAAGTCAGTTTAGTCCATAAAATGTTGAAATGTAGAAAAATATTGATGAATTGACGACGTTTTCAAATGTCTTGTTTTTGTCCACAAACGGAAATTATTTCTTTCTAATATGGGGCAAAGAAAACGGAATATATTCACATTTAGGAAGCGAAAATGATCAGAAAGCTTGTTTTAATAATGAAAAAAAACCCTCAAACTGATAAATCTGTTATCGAAATAGTTGACGATTCAATTAGTAATCGATTGTTTCAGTCCTAATGTACGTCTTATTCTACAGACTGAAGAGAACATCTTTGTTTCTCACACAGTAATCACTTTACACACATTTTTGATTGAAAATGAGACATCACATCGCAATTCCTGTCAAAAAATAATCACAATTTAGATAATTATTCGAAATCCTTCAGCTCTGCTGCCAGTGTCCGATAATTGATGGCGTCTGATTAAAATATAAACACAATTGTAAACAAAAAACGAATAAAAAAATAAATGTGACATCCGTGAAACGGGTCACATCGGCAAACATTTATCAAGTTTCTGAGAAGAAAATAATTGTCAGATTAATAAATAATAATTGGCCAATTGTAAAAGATGGAAAATTAGATGGCCAAGGTTAATTGGTATATATGTCGAACAACAACAACAACAACAACAACAACAGGATGGACCTCAGTTCCAAGTTGGTACGATAAAGTTTCAAATCAGATTGGATTTGTGAAATTTTCAAACATGTCAAAGTTCAAAGTTCGCTTATCTTGTCGTTTATGAACAAAAATAAAAGAAAAACTGTCTGTTTTTGCGACTCCTGCACAATTATCGCTATACTCTTGTTTTTAAAGCCTGACGATGTGACCTATAAACTCACACACCCAGGATGTCCATATAAGGAGTCACTCTTATCCATGCATCTATGCAGTCTCTGCTTTAAAATGAGCCGTTTTAGTATTTTATCAGTGTATAGTGTTTTATTTTGCCGATCCAGTGCCGGTCCAGTGATTCCAGCCAGGATCTGGACTGACCACAGTGGCTCACAGCCAGCAAAAACCCCATTTCATGTCAGGGGGTTCGGGGAAAACGTGGTATAATTTACGCTGCCTTTTCAATAACTGCAAAGATCGCAGACATACATTAACTTAACATTTACATTAGCAGCACCTCCAGGGGTGAAACGTTTGGCGGTGAAAGATATATGTAATTAAATGTTTCCCTAATATAAAAGGCTATTAACTTCGCCTTGAATATTATTCCTCAACAATGGAGGGGGGGGGGGGGGGAACACAACGTGGAGAAGATGGATTTAAAACCGGCGGTCAGCAACCGAGGCAGAGGCAAAACCCACTTCCTGCATTTAAATGAGAATGAATTTTCAATAAAAGGCCTAAAGCAAATCCAAAAATGAAAGTTGCATTAATTGAGAGAGTTTAAATTACTTTTTTCTTAAGTGTGTGTGTGTGTGTGTGTGGTGTCATGCCGCTTTTGTAATCTTCTTGAGAAACCAAAAAAGAGAAATCACAGCTTTGATGGTGAAGCTTGGTTTTTCCTTATGTAGGACATTGACTGAATCTCGTTGCCTCTTAACTCTCAACTCATCAGTTTTTTTTTTCCAATAATCCTCGCCTGGGAAAAAAGGGGGTGGGGGGTGAGGATGGGGGGGGGGGGTGTCGACTACAGGAGAGGAGAGGGGAGATAATTGTCTTGTTTACCTTGCTGTAACATTGTGTGTTAAACCACAAGGGTTCAGTAAATTTGCCAAGGCCACAGAGTCTCGGGCTTTTCATTCACTTTTGCTGACAAATGTCAAATCGCATGTATAAAAACGGAGAAAATCAAATCGTGTTTCCATATAGATTCAACATATCTGAAAGAAAAATGAAGGAAAAAACAGGAAGAAACAATTATAAAGTTATGAATTAGGGCTCAATCTCACTCTTTTTGATTTAAAAAAAAATACATTGATATAATTAGGAAAAACCTCCAACACTTAATGGACCGAAAATGTAATTGATTAACCAAGAAAGCAATTGACAAATGGAATAATTTTGAAAACTGCAGCAGTAATGTGAATTTAGGGGGAAGCTTTTCATCTAAAAATGACAAAACTGCAGGCGAGTGTGAATCATACAGGGCTGCCACCACGACTGAATTTGATTTGAATGTTTTGAGAGTTTATTAAACAACAAAAACAAAGCTTTCGCCTTCTTAAAATGTGAAGATTGGCCGGTTTCTTTAATCCCTACAACAAGGAAATCATCTCAGATTCATTTTGGTTTGACGACAAAACTTGAAAAACAACAACAACACACTTTGTGGACCGTATATACAGTGTACCGGTTTCCAAACAAGATCCCAACTTTGAAGCCTTGAGATTTTACATTTTGGAAACCATGACTTCACAGATGTCTCATAAGCTGTCAATCACACTCACACATGCCACGTTCTATCATCCATTTCCCTCTAAATGGGGACATAATAACCAAAATTGACAGCATGTTCTATTGAAGAAGAAGAAAAATGTTCACCGACTTTACAACAACAACAACAACAACAACAAGCAGTGTCGCCCCCCTGTGGCTACAACTCCACAGGCTTCACTTTTCAGAACAGATAAGCTACGTCGAGGATGTTGTGACACAATGAGGGACCTTAACCAAGCGATTTTCATGCTTAAACATCCAAAAATATGGTAAAATTGAGAAGTTGCGGGATGCGATGAACTCATTATTTCACTAGATGAGTTTTTTGGTCCATACAATGTCAAAAAATGTGAAATGACGACGTTACTTCTTTGTTCGATGGGAGCAAAGAAACGAGAAAATATTCACATTTAAGCTTAATCATTTTTTAAAAACAGCACTATTGGATTTAATTAAAGTAATGGATCTGTGTGTCTCCAGCTCTGGCTGTGCAGTAAAGTTATTTTCTTTCTTTTTAGGAGAGAGAGAGACTTAAAGGTAGAACAGGTGCGGCCGCTGTCTGTGATCCCACGTCATAAAAATGCAAATCCCGCACTTGTCACTCCACGAGTCTTTATATCCCCGACAACAAATCTAATGTACCGTGCGGTGTTTAACATAAACATCTTTTTCATTTGGCTTGGCGCGGTTGTCGAGCGCCGCGTTATATCCCGGGCCTCGCAAATGTAATATAGCGTGGATTGCCGGCGGGGGGGGGGGGGGGCGGGCGCGTGATGCAGCTGTGGCTTTAGGGCCAATGGGACCTCTTTAAATGAGAGAGCGGGGCCGTAAACACCATGTCTACTTTCTTTCCTCTTTTTCGCCGGCGTCACCGGCGGCGGGCGCTGATGACAAGTGCCCGAGCAGCCCCTCTAGTGCCTTTAATACAGCGGGAGCGTTCTCCGGGGGAAATGCAATCTGTGTCCTCTGCACAGATCCACTGTCTGCACTTCGCCGCATGCGAGCCACTATCACATTATACTCCCCGCCTCTCGAAATGGGAGACGGAAATAGGAAATCGCCTCAGCTTCGGAGAGATGAACCAGGAACATAATCAAAAAAAATAGTGTGCGCGTGTGTGTGTGTGTGTGTGTGGGGCGCAAAAAAAAAACGGCGCTCACACTTCCCCTGGCTGAGCGCTAAACAATAAGCAGAGGGGATTTTCTCAGGGATTCTCATGAGAAGAAAGTACAGCCACAAACCCCCCCCCCCTCCCCTCCTACCCATCTGTTTTTTTTCACCCCGCAGGCAACTATTGGCTTATAGCAGCTTATACGTTTAAGATGGGAGATAAGAACGGGGGACGCTTCCTGCCGTCGCGCGGAGAGATACGGCGTGCCGACGCTGTCGCCAGCACGACAAAACGAGGAAGACAAAAGACGCTGGGCGACAACGCGACAGAGGCACAGCGTGTCAAACATTATTCACTTGACCTTGTGTATTCGCTGCGGAGCAAAGCAAAGACATAAAATAATAAAAAGAGAAATAACGCACTCTTTGACTTTTTCAAACAGTCATTGCAAAAGTCATGTATCGCACTTTTAAGCTGGAAATAAAACGACGACAACAGCAACAAAAGACAGAGCCAAAAACAACACATCTTACAAAATAATTCCTGCCATAGCACGGGGGGGGGGGGGGGGGGGATGACAAAGACACATGAGGGAGAGGTCGCACCGGCGCTGAGTGTGAGCATGAGTGTGCAGAGTCGAGTCACACACACTCACACACGTGTGTGTGTGACAACCAGGTGTGTGCGTGTGTGTGCGCATAAGCCTGAGTGAGAGGTGAAAAGACTTATCGTACTCACAGTTGTGCTCTTGTTTTCCCGTGGTCTGTCGGCGTGTCAGAGTTTCATCTTCACAGTCGTCTCTTGCCACGGGCTGGGCTTCCTCTTCCTCTTCTGTCCAAAAGGTGTGAGGAGGAGGAGGAGGAGGAGGTGGAGGTGGTGGAGGATGATGCTCAGGTTGAACGCAAAGGAATGGAAGTCTGAGGGAGAGAGAATGTGAGAGAGTGAAGGGAGGAGGAGGAGGGAGCGTGAGTGAGAAAGAGAGAGAGAGAGAGAGAGAGAGAGAGAGTGAGCTGTGTGGATGAATGGAGGGAGGGAGGGAGGGAGGGAGGGGGGGGCGAGCGAGCGGCGGCCTGCTATTGGCCCGTCAGTCCGGGGGAAAGGAAAGGGAGCGTCGGAGTCGGCGGTGTCAGGGGCGGCAGGTTGCCTGCGACCCAGCAGGTCTGCCTGGTGTTTCCAATTCAGAACGCCTCACTCCAGAGCCGATTCTACGCTGCACACACACACTCTCACACACACTCACACACACACACACACACTCGCCGGCTGCCTCACGACTCACACACACTCTGCATCCACATCACACAGGGGAGAGAGGGGAGGGATGATAGAGTGAGGCAGACGGATTCAGAGGGACGATGACAGCTTCAAGCTCAAGCTTCTCCTTGGCTCCTCATCAATGACAGGTACTGAGGAACAAGAGGCTCAGAGACACACACACACACGTACGTACACACACAAATCAGTCCCTCCTTCATCTCCCTCTCCACCATCTCAATTACCATAGCCGTCGTGGCAGCAGCAGCAGCAGCAGATGTATTGGGCTTGTCAAGCTCTCAAGCAACAAAAAAAAAAAAAAGAGAAAAAAATAGGGCTGTGCAACGGGAGAAGCTAACTTATCTCATCCAATTTAACCCGGCTATAATCAGACAAACACTGTGCTGCTCGTTTACGCTCAGACCGGATGGGAAGGAGGGATGCTTCCGATGTGGAGGTGGTGCTGATGGTGGTGCTGGTAGACGAGACACGGACAAACTGCAATTAGCTGGATCCAGGTCAGAGCTGCGGCAGCCTGAAGGCTCAGATTAAAGCCCCGTGTGTGTGTGTGAGTGTGTGTGTGTGTGTGTGTGTGTGTGTGTGTGTGTGTGTGTGTGTGTGTGTGTGTAGGGGAGAACACAAACCCCAGCAACAACAAAGCAAAAGCTGAGCACGGCGATAAAAAACACAGACGAGAAATGGAAATGAGAATTATCTGGAATGGTGGTCCAAAAGAGATGCAAGAGGTGCAACAAGAAGATATGAAGAGGACAGAAAAAGGCCACGACTTCTTAAGAACATGTTTGCAGGCTTTACCTTTGCCAGCAGAATTTTGGAAACTGAAGTTTATAAAGAACTCATTCTCCTGCACCAAAGTCCACAGAGAAAAATCACTCTATTTTTAGCTCGCATGAACACAGGAGCAGTGGATCCACCTCTCTCCTGTGTGCTGTGAGGTAAAAATCACAGATTTTCTCTGTGGACTTTGGTGTGGCAGAGTGAGTGTCTGTATCCAGGTAGAAAAGGTCATCTAACGGCGAGATAAAATCAGAATTGTAGGTGAAAAAGTGGCTGCGCGCTGCCTTACGTTTCCACAGTCGATGCCCAGTTTGCACTCTGGTATTTTTTTTTTTAAACCCTCATTAAACGCCGCGCACGGTCAACAGTGGACCCAACTCCACACCGCGAGTCCTCGTGAATCCTATATCTCCGTCCTCTTCACTCCACCAAATTCAATTAAAAAAGAGAAATTGGCAATTAGATCACCGTTATGATCCTGTAACAACGATCTAATCTGTAATTCATTGGCTGCCGTTCCCCCTGGGCCGTGTGCTGTGCCGTGGGGTTGTTTTGGTGGAGCGCAGCTTCGTGACGCAGTGGCTCGGAGACTCCTTGGCATTCACCTCGGCTCGGGGTGGTGGCGGCGGCGCGTGGGCGCAGGTGGAGCCGCGGGGACGCCGCGCTGCAACCTGCGGGGGCCGGGCCGAGGCCTCGACGGTGGCGGCGGCGGCGGCGGCGACACCGCGGAGGCCCGGCGGCAAGAACGCGACCCGTGACACGCGCCTCATTTGTTTTGTTTTCATATGCATGAGAGCTCGTTCTGCAGGTTGTAATGGATGAGAGGGGGCAGCTGGGGGTGTGTTAAGCAGAAATGTACACAAACTCCCCCAGTGGGAGAGACAATTTAACTCCTTAATTGAATAAAATTAATTCCATTTAGTTAATGAAGGCGGGGGGGTGAGGGGTGAGTTTGCCCTTTCAGCAGCTCCAGGCTAACAGTCACATTCAGACATACTGGAACCGGTGTCTTGTCACAACCTTTATGACCCTAACCCCTTTGCCGTATGTGAACCGTCTGCGGCGCTTAGCATCACCACGTAGCATCAGCAGCAGCAGCAGAATCAGCCGTGTTTGTGTATTTGTTATTTTAAAAAGGTGCCCTGTTACCAGGCAACATTTAATACATTAAAGGGATTCTTTTTTTAGTGTTATCCGTATCCATCTCGCTCCGTGTTTATATTTAGTCCCAGGATAAATGCAGTGTCCTTTACAGCAGACACACACACACACACACGCCCACACGGAGACAGAACCAGTGGCAACGGAGGAGGGGGAAGGAAAAACCCGGCGATGGCTCGGCATATAGGTCTGTGTGGGCTTGTGACACACACATACACACACACACACACACACAGAGCAGACATATGCACACAGAAAAATGGTGTGATTGCTCTGCTTCGCTCGTTTAGCACTTCTAAGGCAAAGATCCTCCCCAGAGGCCACACATCACATGCAGTTACTGTGGCACCGCAGACACGACCCGGGCCCCGCCTGGACGCTCTCGCCTCAATCTGCGAGGAGGAGGCGGTGGCGGCGGCGGTGGAGGCGCTAGCACCGCGTCGCCGGCGTTCTCAAACACACATCAAAGACTTGGTCACACACACGAACACTGATGTACCGATGTTTCTTATCAAAGATCGGGACTCGCTGCTGCTGCTGCTGCTGCTGCACAGACTTTCACAAACTTCATCGTCACACACACACACTCGCGCGATAACTCGTTACACCCTGGTTCACACCGGTTATCCCAGGCTGCTGCTGCTGTTGCGTGTCGCTCACACCCTCGCACGTCTCCCTACACAACAAACACGAGTGTGACTTCACTTTCCGACTTTATCTGCGACAAAAAACGTCACGAGAAATGTTCAACGAGTGAGTTCTTCTGCCGCCTTTTTCCCAAGATACTGACCACTTGCAATATCTGGCAGTTATTCAACCGTTTAGGAATTAAGGCACTCTACGCAGAGGGACACCGTAACGACAAGTACACCGTCGTTCAAAAGTTTGGGCTCACCTGTACAATTTTTTGGTATTTTCTATTAAAACTCACACTTTTATTCATCAAAAGAGTTGCAAAATGAATAAAAAATAAAGTCAAGACATTGACTCTTTCGTCAAAGAACCACCAAAACTGGGTTTTCTAATCATCCAATAGCCTTCTAGCGTCATTAGCAAACACAATGTACCATTAGAACACTGGAAACGGGCCTCTGTACACCAGAAACGGGCCTCTGTACACCCATGTGTTCCATTTAAAACTTGACGTTTGCAGCTAGAACAGTCGTTTACCACATTAGCGCTTTTCCTTCAAAAATAAGGACATTTCTAAGTGACCCTAAACTTTTGAACAGTGGGGTAAATCAGCACAAAGCTCTATTTCTAGATATCACAAACAGTAAAGGAGTTATTATAGTAATGAGAAGTATGAACGCCAAGTACCGTCGGCGGCAACATGAACATGGATGGTAACGGAAGAGTTTGCAATGTTTCTTAAAGCCAAAATGTGTCAACAGAGCTGCAAATAACGATTATTTTCGGAATCGATGAATCGTTTGGTCCACAAAATGTCAGAAAACGTTAAAAAACGTTGATCACTATGTCAAACCTGGAAAAGACGTCGCTCTGGAATGTCTTGTATTTGTCCACAAACCAAAATGATTCAGTTTTAATGATTTCTTCGTTATGTAGAGCAAAGAAACGTAGACAATATTCACATTTAAGAAGCTGAAGCAACCAGAAATCTTGTTTTAATCATGAAAAAAAGCTTCAAATAGTTGACGATTGTCACTCACACAAACTAGTGTCAAATTTTAATTTTGGATTAAATATTGTAAACCTACAGACTGAAGACACATCATCTGTGTTGTTTCTCAATGACCTGCACAAATATCACAGAGTAAATCATTCCCAAATGTCTGATTTGGATGAAAAAGAGAATAATTGTGTACAAAATGATCAAAATTACACATATTTATTAAAAATTGTTCAGCCTTCATTGAAACTAAACCTGATTTTATGATGAGGATTTGATTTGAAAATTGTCAAAATAGCGACTAACGATCGAATAATCGTTGCAAGCAAAGAAAATCTGCTTTAGTGCACACTGAACTTTGCCAGTGAGTTGTAAAAAAAACCTGTGTTTTTAGTGAATGCGTCGTAGTCACACTGGAGACTTTTCATGCGAGGGTGTGATGAAAGCTCGTGAATCCAGCAGCTTATTGTCATTCTCATTTTTTTTTCCTTTTTAACAACTTTTGTGTAATTAAGTTGAAAGCGGGTGTCAGCGAGAATAACAGGTGGCAGAAAATAGCAGCCAGTGGCTACATTAACACATACTTATAAAAAAAAAAGGGAAGAAGAAGAAGAAGAGGGCTAATGAGACAGAGCTGCTGCTGCTGCTGCTGCTGCGAGCGTCGAGCCACGCTGACGGGATAAAGACGCGATGGCTCGCTCGGAGGGAGAAAACAAAGATGAGAGACGGATACGCCGGAGTGGAGGTGGGGTGCGAGAGGGTAAAGGAGGTGCAGGAGGTCTGGTCGGGGTGATTAGTGATCCGCCGTGCCGCTTGAGCCCGACTTGTCAGAGGTTGACATGGGATGCAATTATAGAGGGGAAGATTCCCAACCCCTCAGGCATGTGCCAGCAATGCTGTCAACAGCGGATGATGTGTGGGCTCTTGGCACCGCCAAAGGTGTCACAGGCACTTATGTGAGCTCAAAGCGGCTGCGCTCCCATGGAAATTGCCCTTTGCTTTCCCAGGAGGCGCACTCAGTAAACCCCCCCCCCCCACGACGGGAATGCGTCACACAAAAAGTGCACAAATTCTCCGTTTTTTTTGTTTGAGTATTAGTTAAACTCCACTCCACCTGCAGCCGCCGCCGCTCTCCATCTTTTCCATCTCATTTCCTCCGCGGCTACAAGGCAAAGCCACAACACTTGTGATTCTGCCGGCTCCTCACGCTGTTCCCACATCTTCTCCCTTTTCCCGTATCAGGCTGCCTGCGACTCTGCCAGCAGTGCGAGTAAAGCTCAGTAAGACCCAAGGCAAATTACCTCAGCGGGACGCCACACTACTCCCCCCCCCCTCCTCCTTCCTCTTCCTCCTCCTCCTCCTCCTCCTCATCGTCTCCTCTCTCCACACTTTTCCCTGAATGTCACAAATCAAAGTGTGCACCACGCGTCGTGGGAGTGCAGCTTAGAACAAAATTCAACCGTTCCTCTGCTGCCACATTCGTGTTTGTCCCACGGTGAGAAGAAAAACTGCTGCTCGAGTCCATTTCAGGCTTTTACTAAAATACACAGACGGTCACTTTTGACCAACCCGTCTTTTTTTTTTTTTTTTTTTAACATAACCTTCTCTTTTTCCCACCCCCCTTTAGAAAATTGATTCGTACAAAGACTTCCACACTACCATCTAGCGGCTTGAAAGCCATGCTCGTGGGCCCATCAGGTGTGATTTTCCACTTCAGACAATTTTTTTCACGAAGGGGGAAATGGCCTGAAATTGGATCCTCTGGCAGCTTGTAGTTCCTTCTAAACTAGCATTGGGGCGACACAATACTTAGGAGGCACCACTGTCATTTTCCAGAAAGATCCAAGTTGTGCAGACGCTGCCTCTAATCGAAAAAAGGATGGAAGGAGAGTGATGGGGAGATTCTGGTTCTGATGCCCGGTAAATACACCGATGCACTTTCTCATTTGAAGGTCCAACGTCCGACATTCAAAAAAAAAAACAAATATCAGCCCAAAAATGATGGTCGTTTAACCCAGTTAAAGCTGCGTCATGATGTTCATATACTGTACGACGTGTAAAGCTGCTTTTCGCCACATTTAAATCATCACAACGTGCAAATATACGTCATGCTTGTGGTCATTAGGGATGTGAATCTTTGGTTGGCTCACGATTCGATTAACAATCGATTCTCGATTCAAGGGTTAGGCAAATAATGGCATCAAAACAATAGAGTTTGAATAAGATAATGTGATAATGTGATCACACAAAGGCAAACTTAAGACAAAAGTAAACATTTATTCATTCAAAACAAATAAAAACTTACTGTACAAAAATAATAACTTGCATAAATAAAAGCTTAGACTAGCTGCCTTTTTCTGCCAGAAGTTACAAAAATAAACTGTACACAAATAACACAAACTGGTGTTCTTTGTGGTTTTTCAAAATAGAAACTTTAATTTAAATGTATTATTTTTTTATTATTTTTTTTCAAATATCGATATTTGAAGTTTATGAATCGATTCAGAATCATGGATGATTTCAATCGCGATTCCTATATGAATTTATTTTTTTCCCCCACCCCTAGTGGTCATTTTAGAAACAGTATTAAAGCAGGAGGCTCACTCAGTTCAGGGTAAAAATGATAAAATGTTAATTAAAATAAATCCATTTTGAATACACAAAATGCAAACAAAAATAAATCACAGTCAGCACTAAATTAAAATACTATTTTGATAATTGATTAATCGTTTTTTAAGCTTTTTTCATCATTAAAAACAAGATTTCTGATCGTTTCAGCTTCTTAAATGTGAATATTTTCTTCATTTCTTTGCTCCATATTACAAATAAATCACTTTGGTTAGTTGATAGAAGATATCATCATTTACAGGTTTTCAACGTCCAAACGGTTTTTAACGTTTTCTGACGTTTTATGGACAAAACGATGACTCGATTAATATTGAAAAAATAAAATCGACAGATTAATTGATTATAAAAATAAAAAAAAAATCGTTAGTTGCAGCTCTAGGATAAAGACAGAGCGAAATTTCAAAATAAATCCAAACTGTACCTTAGTTTGGAGGAGGACTGTGTGTGGAACCTTCCAGAAGAAGTTTAGCATCCATGGGCTGTTGTTGTTGTTGTTTGTTGTTATTGTTGTGGACAGCAGGACAACAGGTGCAGAGGTGGGAGAGAAGAGAGGAACTTTAGAATATTCCAGAAAATATTCCACAGCGATAACTTGCCGTTGTTTTCCGTTTCCGGTTCGTAAACAAGTTCCCACGAAGCAGCAGCAGGTGGTGGAGTTAGCCTAGCTTAGCTTAGCTTAGCTAACCGAAGGAAGGTAGCTCCTCACGTCAGTGACGCACTTAACGAGCGGTTTTTAAAAGTCCTTGTCGCTCAGAAAGCCTTAAATATTGACTAACTGATAACAACTAACTCGACTAATACTAACTGATATCCACAGAGTAAACTAAACTAACTAAAAGACACAGAACTCTAACTAAAACTATCGCTGTCACTGTTTTTCCTTCATCTCTCTGTGTTTTTGACGCACCTGAAAACACTTAACGAGCTAATCAGCTGTGAACATGAGACACCTGCGCGCAAACGTGACGTCATCAAATTAACGTTTTTTTTTTCAAAGAATAACACAATCTCTTACACATTTATTCTTCTACTGTACATATTAAAATATTTTTTTGACATAATATATATTATTGTGTGATACTAAAATGTTTTTTGTTTTTTTTAATTAGCTGCAAAAAATATTATTAATTAAAATAATTAGTATATTATAATAATAATAATAGTTGTTTTTGTTGTAAATCTGTTTATCTTCATATACATACAGTCAGGGCTGCAACTAACGATTATTTTCATCATCGAGTAATCGTCTGGTCCATAAAATGTTAGAAAATGTTTCAAAAAAACAACAATTTAGTTTAAATTATTTTTTCTTTGTTAAATGGAGCAACTAAACTATAAAATATGCACATTTAAGAAGCTGAAACGATCAGAAATCTTGTTTTAATCATGGAAAAAAAGCTTCAAACGGATGAATTTATCATTATTTATTATTTTATTCATCGATTAATTCATTAAAGATTAATAGTTTTAGGGTTTCTCTTGACTTTCTTATGAAGCTGAAGATTATATTATTAATTTTAACTCTAATGTGAATTAACCAACGCAGCACCGCCCTTTGTTCTACGTTTTTAACCAATGATATAGCAGACGTATTTGATCAGCCAATCATCTCTCAGACCATAGATTTGACTGAGCGTCCCGACGGTGGATTTTAAATCCGGACATTATGGTCACCCATGACACCACCATTGCTGCAGAAACTCTGAGCCAATTTGACCCTTGTTGTCCTTCTGGGTGTGAAATGGACTTTGGTGCCCCCTGCTGCTTATCTCTGTGAACTGTATTTACTGCACCTGATGGAAACAATGTTAATGCACAAAAATGCTTATAGCAAATCTGATCCGTTTAGAGGAGACTAACTGTGGTCAGGTGTTAGAAAGCAGTCTGCTAACAGGAGTCTTTGGGCCTGATGCTGCTGATGCTAATGCTGCTGCTCCTGTTAGCGCTCGCAGTAACAGTCGTCATCCAGCAGGACGTGTCAGGACGCGTCCCCGTGTCCTCTACCTGAGGCCCCGCTGTGATCACACAGCAGGTGAGCGTACGATGCCTCCTCGCCCCTCACAGTTCACAGCCCCAACGCCCCAGTCAAGAGTGCCTGATTAAACCCGGAGGAACAAGGGCTAATTAAATAAGGCCCGATCAAGGAGGAGTAAATTATTTAACACTGCACACACACACACACACACACACACCATACACTGATGTCTCCTCAGATCCTGAACTAGAGGACTTCTTTTTTGTCGCCTTTGTCTCGCCCCTCCTCTCTTTGTCTTTGGCCCTTTTTTCTTCTCTTCCTCGCCGACGTTTAATTCCTCTCATTAAACGGTCGCCTTTCAGTGGCCGAGGCAGGAGTTGTGAAACTGTCGCGGAAACAGATGTAGGGCCACGGCTGCTGCGAGATAACATTGTGTGTTGATTAAAGACATGAGGGAGATACCTGCGAGATCCTTTTCTACCAGTCCACAAAGGACCCGGGGCGACAGAAATATCCTCGCCGTTTACAAACGCGACAATGGGACGAGTGGAAATGTTAACCGTTTGTTCTCTCGGAGGACAAAAAAAAAAAAAAACGCCACCTCCCGCTCCCCTGTTCTTTGCATTTTGAAATATATAACCCGTCCTGTTTTATTATACCCTTTAGAAACCTGTGGACTGTTAAGAGTGTTTTTTTTTTCTTTTTTTCCGCTGACGCTGTGATCCGAGCAGTGCGACCGAAAGTTCACCGGGAAACTCGCGTATTCATTCACTCAGCGGGGGATGACATTTTCCATTTCTTTGCGCTCAATGTTGTGGTCTTTTTCTGTCAGCGCCGGCTCTCTCTCCGGGCCAATTTCGGGATTTCTGATCACCCGCAGCACAATGCACATCCTTCAACTGCAACAGGGTGCTAACGACAAAAAAAGAAAAGAAAAAAGAAACGGCAACCTAAAGCCCACAGGAAATCACTGACCCATGACTGGTGCAGACTGGAGGAAACAGAAATGTGCTCCGTTGCCTTGTGAACAGCGCATTTTTTTTGCATTAACTCTCCGTTGTCATGAAACAATTAACCTGGGGAAAATTCAAATGCAGCAACTCCACATTCGCCTTCATTACAGGGACTCAACAACGCCAGGGAAACTGTGACTCTGAGAGGGGAAAACTGGGAAATTGATTGTGCAAAAAACTTCTGCATGATCAGACCTTGCTGTGCTTCTTCTTCTTCTTCTTCTACTTCTTCTTAGGCCTCAACGAAACAACATTTAAGTCACTTTCAGAGCTGCAGTACTACGGAAGAGGATTAGGGCCACACAGGAAACAAATATTTGAGTTCTGAGTTTAAACTCAGAATTTCTGACTTTAAAACTCAGAATCCTGACTTTATTCTCAGAATTCTCACTTTAAATTCAGAATTCTGACTTTATTCTAAGAATTTCTGACTTTATTCTCAGAATTCTGACTTTATTCTAAGAATTTCTGACTTTATTCTCAGAATTCTGACTTTAAAACTCAAAATTTCTGACTTTATTCTCAGAATTCTATCTTTATTCTCAGAATTTCTGACTTTATTCTCAGAACTTCTGACTTTAAAACTCAGAATCCTGACTTTATTCTAAGAATTCTCACTTTAAACTCAGAATCCTGACTTTACACTCAGAATTTCTGACTTTAAAACTCAGAATTCTGACTTTATTCTCAGAATTCTCACTTCAAACTCAGAATCCTGACTTTACACTCAGAATTTCTGACTTTAAAACTCAGAATTCTGACTTTATTCTCAGAATTCTCACTTTAAAGAATTTCTGACTAAACTCAGAATCCTGACTTTATTCTCAAAATTCTGACAAAAGTCACACAAACACACACACTTCCAGACATTAACACGGCAGATGTGTTCATCTCTTAGCTTTACACTTTTAAAACAACACAAAAAAGCATCAGAGTCAGTTATTGTGTCATGTTTCAGAATAATGTTGTATTTGTCGGCCTTCAATCTGAGAGCTTCTAGGACGTTTTCTGTGTTTCACACGTTCACCAGAACCAGGAATGATGGAAATGGGCTGTTTGTGTGTTTGTGTGCAATTATCTCGACGTTCATCGCGGTCGTAAATCAAGTCCCCAGACTGTGATATTCAAAATTAGAACGAGAGTAAAGTTGTCATGGAAACGCAAGTCAGCAATACATGTGAAGCCTTGACATATCACCAAGTAAAGAGGGTCAAGATATCTTCTTTTTTTTTGTTTGCCTCTAAAACTCAGCATCTCTTTAATTATGAATAGACTTTTATGGCAACTCAGAGTGCAGTTAAAATACTGTGGCACAAAACTACACAATTTTACCATTTTTAAACGTGCTTTGGCTGCAGCAGCTGCAGCAGCAGCAGCAGCAGCAGCAGCAGCAGCAGCAGCAGCAGCAGCAGCAGCAGCAGCAGCAGCAGCAGCAGCAGCAGCAGCTCCATAGGCTTCAGTGTTGTGTCTGTGCGTCATCTCGGGCCACGTTCATTATGAAAACAACACTTTACTCCAGTGGCAAAATGATGTTGACCTTTTGCAGAATCAAATACGAGCAAAGCGCGTCTCATTGTTCAAAGATAATAGCTGGGCAGCAGCCGCTGTAAGGCAGATGATGTTGCTGGCATGCAGAGTGGCAGCCTCGCTGCCGGGTGGGCGTTGGACCGCTGATGACTCATTCTTCATGTGCTTTGGAGACACAGAGAGAGAGAGAGAGAGAGAGAGAGAGGATCTGGGCGACAGGTTTCTGTTTTAGCTGCTGTAACAGAAAAAAGTGTCTCCTGGCGTCGCTGAATTCTTACTTCATTTAGATGAATGATTGAGCAAAATCTTGCGCTTGTGTCTTTTTTTTTTTTTTTCCCGACGCCCACCGGGTTTGACAAAGCCATGGTTTGTAAAAGAAAGAGAGGGAAGTGGAACGGGATGGAGTTGGTGCCGCGATGAAATGAACGATAAGAATAATATATAAGGACAAACCGTATGTCTGCTCACTCAGATCGTGTGTTATCCAATCACGTCCAAACTAGATTTTGTGGTAGTATTTATTTTCGATCCTTCGCCAGGTCAAGGGCTGGGGTCCCACATCGTGTCCTCGTGATGCCGGTCTGGTCTCAAACCCAGATTAAATGGGCTCCATTTACATTTAATCCTATTCAAACCTAGTGAGGGAAGTAGAAAAAGACGTAGTTAGTGCGTTTTTATTGAAGTTGACTTTGAGTCACCTATGTAACACAATTTCAACAATTAAAGGTGCGTTTATGTAATAAATCTAAATCAACTGCCCATAAAATCCTCCTAATATGTCACAGAGACTCAGGAATAATGTTCATATAACAAACTGAACTCACCAACAACAACAGTACAGACAAAATATTTGCATTCAAAAAATATTTTGCAGACTGCAAATCATGTTTATGTTTTGAAATCATGTTTTGGCGTCATGTGGCGCCACCTACCGCCGTCTACCAATCATTGCAGTCAGTAGAGGTTGCCAGTTACGTCAGAAAATGAAATCTAAGTTTTTGGGCCACATTCTTACATATGGCACCTTTAAAGCTAGTGCTGTGCCTTTTTGCTTCCATGACGACTGACCCGGAAAAAGACGTGCGGGACGTCATGTTTACGTGACTCCGGATTTGTTAAAATGAGTCTCCAAAGTGACACTAAACTTTAAAAACAGAGGCGCACATACGCAGTACACAGGTACGCTAACGTTATTTGTAGCGCTGCTCTTTTCTTTTTAATTAACAGACCGCTGCAGTTCCACTGTAGGCAGTGCTAACGGCGCCAAAGGAGCTAACCGAGCTAACTTGGAAACGGTGTCTTGAACTCAACATGAGGTCACGCGCGTCTTTCTCCAATCAGTCAGTCGTCATGGAAACGTGTCGTGCATTAACCGTTGATGTCGTTAGCGTGCCCAGCGAGCAAATTTTTTTTACAAAATAATTGTCGAAATCCAGTTTGGTGTGTGCGCTCAACAATGTGGCACATAAAAGTAATGTACTTGTACTCTTTGTTTGGGTACGGACGGACCTGAGGTATCAAGTTTCCATGGTTACCATCTTCTTCTTCTTCGTGGTCTCTTCTGACCTGAACAAGAGTGCACCATCACCCGGGGCCCACAGTCCGTGCTAGGTCCACATTTACTTAACATTTTATTTAACATTTACGTCACATGGACCCTGGCGGACCTCTGCAGACGCAGAAAACGAGAGCCTGGCCTCAGTGTGTGTGACGATCTCTGAAGGAAGGACTGAGGTGTTGTGTGATCAACATTCAGACTTGATTTTTGGATCCACAGTCAGCCACAGTTGGTTGAACGCTGAATAAAAAAGGGGGGGGGTCTCCCCCTGAAGAAACCTGGCTCATTCCCCAGGGAAATTGCATCACCTATTGATCCATGTTCCCCCGCGACACCGAGCGGCGGAATTGCTGGTGGGAAATTGGGAAAATACTGTAGCTGTGAGAGTAACACGGGGCCCACGGAGGCAAAAGAAAAAGCCCCGGTTTGTCACCTGAGGACCTTTCACCTGCCTCCGTGCAGCGGTTTCAGCCTCAGCAGCCTCGTGCACCGAGGAGTTTTATTGCCAAAGCAGCGGGTTCACAGGCTCAGACGAGCATTTGTCTCCATTACGCTTCAAACGCCGGCAAATAAACACGGGAGACAGACAATCATTCTGCATTACATCCATGACTATAGCACTTTACATTTTCCATCAGCGTAACAGACTCCGCGCGCCATCTCACAATCCTCACATTCTTTCTTTTTTATTATCATTTCTTTTTGTTTTACTGCTTCGTACACACACACACACACACACACACACACACACACACACACTTTCATCAGGGAAGGGATTTCCACGACTGCGTTATAGCCTCGTTCTCCAGGGCAAAAAACAGCAACAAGGTCTGGATTTCTAACCCAAATCTGTCATGGAATCAGTGTTGTCATATAGCTTCAAAACCCCCAAAAACCTGCAGCCTTCAGCATCGCTCTGTGATTCTGTGCCCGTCCTTTATCCTTTCAGCTCAAAGTCTTAAGCAGCAGCTACATTTCAACCCACCCTGACTTCATTTTCCTCAACAATAAATTATATTCACAAGGTTTTTTCTTTTCTTTTCTTTTCTTTTTTTTTCCTTCATCCGTGTGCTAATGAAGCAAAAGCAAAAGTGAAGGCTAAAGCTGAGCAGAGGCAAAAGTGAGACCAGAGCAGCCTCTAGAGAGGAGATGTGAGATTATCATTAAAGCAGAGAGAGACATGGGAGCAGCAGCTTCACACTGACTCTACTTTTATTTGCTACAGGAAAAACTAAGAGTCTATCAATATGTTTTCCTTCAGCCATAAATGCAACAAACAAAAACACCTCTTTTATATTATTATAACCAATGAAATACTCAAGTCCAAGGGCTGCAGCAATCAATTATGCCGTGTTTGGGTTTGGTACAGAATGGTACGGTTTGGAGGAAGACATATCATGATCGTGACGTGTCGGTGCAATGACATCGAACATTGGACAACAATGGACAACGTATGGGTTCGTATGAAAAGGTACGAACAAGTACGTGCCCTGTTTTTTGTGCATTATCCTACGAAAATCCAACGACACGAGCTTCAATGGAAAAACAACAGATTAACTTCCATTTCTCAGTAATTACGGAGATTTTTCTGCTTTCTACCTCGCGATCAGAGGCGATTCTAGAGTCTGTAGGGGCCCTAGGCAAAAATTCCCAAGGGGGCCCTTCCTTCCAACCAGTGTTCATCACCATTATGTCAGAAATAATCTGACACCAACGAAAAATGTATGAATTTAAAATATTTTTTTTTTTCCGAAATGAATGAAATAACATGGAAAAACCTTGTAATTAAAAAGTATGTGAAAATATAAATGTAAAAAACAATAAAATACTGTAAATAGCTTTAAAAAAAACTATATAAACTTAGTAAAAAAAATACATTACAGTGTAAAGAACCCAACTTATTAAACAATATAAATATATAGAACAATAAAATACTGTAAATAACTGAAAAAGCATATAAAAATTAAGTAAAATAGAACAATAACAATAACTTCACACAGGTTAAAGTGAGGTGGGGCCCTTTTGGGGGGGGGGGGTTTCCTACTGAGATGTCATTGTTGTTTAAGGGGGACGGGGAGGCGGCTGTTGCTCACTGCACATTTCAGTAAAAACAGCCCTCAGGCGCCGAGTGTTGGGGGCCCCCCTATCAGCTCGGGGGCCCCAAGCAGTTCCCTGCCTTGCCTGTTCACAAACTGCGCCTCTGATGGCGACAGGTTAGTGTAAGGGCACGTAGCGCATCGTCACGTGAACCACGGCTCTGCGCCGAAAGTTGCGTGCGAAAGCATACGAAAACTTTGAGCGCGAATCTTTCACGAGAACAGGCTGCAGAGGAGGACATCCAGCAGCTCGGTATGTGGCTTTTGTTTGTCTCAAGCAGACGTCAAAGATGTTTTTCTGTCGCCCAGTCAGCCGACTGCCGTCTCCAGACCGTCTACGGTACGTAATCTTTTACTCTGGTACCGAAAATAGAACAGTTGGGAACAATAAGAACCCTGTCGTACCAAACCGGACCGTTCCATTCAGTGTAAACACGGCTTTAGTAGAAGTTTTAGCTCCTAAAAAATGTGAAAACATCCTGGTTTCGGCGTAATTTGAGCGTGTCACTTTATCGACACGAACGACCACTCATGAATGAAATAATCACTGGATGAATCAATAATAAAAGTAATCATTAGTCGCAGCCCCTTTCTCATTCTTCTTGAGTGAATTTTTTTTTCACCTGCATGTGAATTATTGATCTATTTCCCAGCCACGGGAGTAGAAAGTATCAGGATCAGCGCATGTAAGTAATGTGCCGCACTCAGCCGAGGTGTTTCACCCCAGATGTCGGGCTGCTGCGGATTTTGATTTGGTGCCATTTGGATATTAAGTGCAGTGGATATTGAGTGCTATTACAGTCGGGGACAGGCGGCGCATCAATCTCTGTCAGAGACGTGGAAAAAGCCCTCGCCTGCAGACAGCAGCAGATGAGACGCAACTACAGAAACAGGGATTTCTAAGGCCCAGTTCAGACCTGGTGTTAACATCCATCCTCAGTGATGTGATTGCATGTGGATCGCATTAAGTATGACGGTTAACAGCCGGTGTGTGTGTGTGTGTGTGTGTGTGTGTGTGTGTGTGTGTGTGTGTGTGACGACATGAGATCAGATCCGATGATCAGATTTGCTCTTACTTACAAACGCAGAAACTGAACCATGAGGGGAAAAAAAAATTAAATAATATTTATGGGTATTGATTATTGTGATATAACAGCAGGTCAGATGATGTGAGCTGAGGATGATTGTGTTCATACAGCTAAGGAATCTGGTCATGAGTGACGTTTCTTTTATATAATGTGTATAAATTCCCATTCTGAAGCTTCAAGATTCACCATTTTGGTTTTTAGAGCTATGTTCAGAGGCGTCACCTGCGTCCATGAGGCTCCTCTGGAATGGTATTAGCTGTCAATCACACCGGTGCCCACTCATTTATACCATGATTTATCAAATATTATCATCTAAATGGGAACAACATTTACCCAGAGATCATTTTTCCACAGACTTCTATTGAAATTCAGTTATTTCTTGTTTTGTGCAAACAGCAGAGTTGCCCCCTGGTGGCTAACTGCTTCAACAATCCAGGAATCAGTTTTTGAACTCTGTAAATGAGTTCTACGTCATTTACATTTTTACGAGTGGTCAATGTTGAGCACTATTCTCTGTCTTTCTACCATCTGTTAAAATAAAAATATTCAAACCTTTAAGCTGTTAAATTGGAGGGAAAAGACAAAGTCAAAACCCATGCTTCATACACTCTTGAGTACACGGCATGTCCTCATAGGAGAACCCTTTTTGGCTCCAGGTAGAACCTTTATAACCCTTTTGGAGGGTTCCACCAAGAACCCTTTTAAAACTCTTCATTCAGGAAAGGGGTTTTAAAGGTATCTCTGGATCAAAATGGTTCTTAATGGAACCATTAGTGTTACCAAGAACCATTTCTTCAGGGGTTTCATGGTTTTTCAAACGCAAATGTTTCCAGGTAGAACCTCAGTCCTTGTAGAAGAACCCTTTTGGAACCCTTATTTCTAAGAGTGTAGTCTTCTTTCCTCTGAATAGGAACATATTTTACAAAATTGACATCATGTTCAATTGAAGAAGAGCTGAAACTCGTCATTGAGATCATAAACTCCTCGAGAAAGTGTTTGCTGATTGTATAAATCAAGTGATAAGTGGATGCTAATTTTTGGTGGCTAACTCTCTTAAGCTACAGTACGTCATGCACCGTTTGTGGTTCAGAATCTGCGCTCAACACCAGGTCTGAGCGACGCTATAAAAACATCTTTGCAGCCTCACTGTTGGTCAACAGCACTGAAGCCAGTGTGCGGTGAAGTCCTTTTTCTTCTGCGCGTAGTCGTTGAACGTCTACATCGCCCTAACTCGCCTCTCAGGGGAACCGCCCCCCCAACACTCCCTTCCTCCCTAAAAAAAGTTACCTGATGAGCCCTAGTGGCCTCGCAGGAAACAGGAGGAGGAGGAGGAGGAGGAGGAGGAGGAGGAGGAGGAGGAGGAGAAACAGACACAGAAAAGACGAGAAAAGCGCTCATTATTTCTCCCTAATTGTCCACGAGTGACCCTCCTGATTCCCCCCCCCCCCCTCCCTCTGCAGCCAGGTACGGAGCCTCATTACAGGCAGCTTCCTCACTTTCTCCCAGGAGAAACTCATGAAAAGGCCATGAAAGGCTCCGTCTGACAGGGGCCAGCCAGACTGGACCAATTAACAGGGTTTTTCTGTGCTCTGACTCCTCGCCACACTGCAGTTTGCAACTCGTCTGCGGTGCGAGACTCGCAGACGAGACGTTCCGAGGTCAGGTTGGGATGGTTTGTTCAGAAGCTGGAAGGGCTAAAGGACGAGGGCAGCTGCTGCGTCTGTGTTTCCCCCTCTTTCAAGCCTCCTGCTACTTTTTCATGTTTGCGGAAAATAAAATCGCGGGCGACTTTTACAAAGAAGGAACATTAACTTTGACTTAATTAAAGCGGACCTAGACCGGAAGTTCCAATTAACGCTGTTTTTTAGTGTGTATCTGCGTCATTACCTTGTTTAAGAAGCCCTGAAGGTTCTAAACAAACAGTTCAGCCACTGCTGAGAACGCTGTGTTTTATTGTAATCTCGGGCTCAGCGAGATCTCTGAAAAAAAAACCATCCGGTAACGTAAACAGCGGTCAGGGCCATTTCTAGCTGTTTGGGGGCCCTGTGCGAGATACTATTTGGGGGCCCCTATTTTTTCAAACTCCAGGTAGAGATTCCTAACTTTTTCATAATATTCTGTGATGATGCAGCAGTTTGTTACATTTTAAGAGGAAAGCAGGCTACGGTATGTTCACAAATGCAACAGATACAGTATGTTCTTGAAAAGTGTTTAATATAAACTTTAAGGTAGCATAACAAGATAGCATAACATGAAACAGTTTTAATCCACGATTCAAAAACTGTAAAAAATAAATAACTAAACTGACTTCTAATTAAATATAATGGATTATAATGGGATTTTTACCTGATTACCCAACGAACACTTACCTGCTTTGCAAATATATGCAGAACGAATGCGCATGCAATACATGCAAATAAAGACAGGTACTTTTAATTCTCAAAAATATAATAAAATATCAGTCTGAACTTGCAGCTTGGGGGCCCCCTGGTGGCTGCGGGGCCCTATGAAGCCACCAGGCTCTGACAGCCGTTCTCCTGAACAGCAGATCCTCCTGCTCCGGGCACTAGTCCGGGCACATCCGCTTGCGTACATTGAACCGCAGAAGAAGAAGAATAACGTCCGTTGTGGAGGTGTTTCACGAGCGACAGTGTCTTCTGACTCCGGGTCAAAGGTCGTCAAAGGGACTGCGGCGGGGAGTCGTGAAGAAGCTATTTTTTAAACACTGTTAAAACAATGTTTTGATAATGAGTAGCAGTGCATCCACCGTTCCAGAGGGGGGAGCTGTGCTTCTGAGAGCGGGTGTGCTGATTATGTCACTTCCGGGTACTGGCCAATCACAAGACAGTTGGGAAGCCTCTTTGCTGGCTGGCCAATCACAACACACTCTGTCTTCTGGGGGTGAGATTTCAGTCAGAAATATCGAGGCTGAGGAGAGCGTCAGTAAGGAGAGATTTCTTTCGGCTCGTTTACAGCAACTAGGAGGTTTTTGAGCATAAAAACAAGTTAATGTATGTAAGTAGACCTCCATAACTAACATATATGTGCAACAGGACCACTCTATGGGAGCTTTAAAACTTGAAAGCAAAACCATTCATAATCACGGCGCAGGCGCTCGGTGTTCATTAATTGCACTCAAACTCCGACAGACCGTTGAAATGTTAAAAAACACGGAGATATTTCCCGACGCACCGCCGTCACCGCTCCATCAGGGCTAAATGTGATTGTTTCCCCGCCTCCCGGACACCAGGTGACTCAGCGTGTGCGTCTGAATAAATGACCCAGTCAAGGTGATCGGCGTCGTGTCAGGCCACGAGCTTCAAAGACGAACCACGCGACCTTGCCGGAGGGCCTCGCTTTTCCTTTCACCCTGCAGAAACTCCTTTTTTTTTCCACTCTCTCTCCAAGGCCCGACGCATTCAAGCCCGTCCTGATCGCTGCAGCGATTGGTCAAAAAAAAAAAGAAAAGGAGAAGAAGAAGAAGAAGAAGAAGAAGAGGAGGGAAGAAAAAAAGTCATTCAGAGAGCCTCCTGTCTATTAGCGACATGAAAGACAGGACTTTCAAAGAGCATTCTCCTTCCTCTTCAGGTCTGAAAGAGACAGACGTCCTCTTCAAGGTCACAGATTCAAAGTTAAAGTCGCCTGAACGTAAACAGCGTCGACTGATGGAGCGAAGGACAATGACGACATTGACACCGATCTGTGAAAGAGTCTGAGGCGACAGTCGGCGCGTTTACATGCACAGTTAGGTCTGAGCTAAACGGCTTTAATTGTTCTGCCGTCCTCGTCCCGGTGTCTCTGACTCTGACGCTTTACCTCATGACGATGATGTTTGTACCTTTAACCATTTAAAGCTCACATAGAGTGGTCCTGTTGCACATATATGTTAGTTATGGAGGTCTACTTACATACATTAACTTGTTTTTATGCTCAAAAACCTCCTAGTTGCTGTAAACGAGCCGATAGAAATCTGTCTTTTCTGATGCTGTTTTCTGACGCGATATTTTAGACATAAATCTCACACCCAGAAGACAGAGTCTTGTGATTGGCCAGTACCCGGAAGGGACATATTCAGCACACCCGCTCTCAGAAGCACAGCTCCCCCCTCTGGAACGGTGGATGCACTGCTCCTCATTATCAAAACATTGTTTTAACAGTGTTTAAAAATAGCTTCTTCACGACTCCCCGCCGCAGTCCCTTTGACGACCTTTGACCCGGAGTCAGACCCAGAGTCAGAAGACACTGTCGCTCGTGAAACACCTCCACAACGGACGTTATTCTTCTTCTGCGGTTCAATGTACGCAACCGGATGTGCCCGGACTAGTGCCCGGAGCAGGACGATCCGCTGTTCAGGAGAACCGTTGTTTACTTAACCGGACCGGGTTTTTTCAGAGATCTCGCTGAGCCTGAGATTACAATAAAACACAGCGTTCTCAGCAGTGGCTGAACTGTTTGTTTAGAACCTTCAGGGCTTCATAAACAAGGTAATGACGCAGATACACACTAAAAAAACAGCGTTAATTGGAACTTTCGGTCTAGGTCCACTTTAACACAGTGCGTATCGCGGACGACAACAGCACTTTGCGTCACCGTGATTACGCGACGGTTTCTGAGAAGCTGAGAAGTTGCACGTCAAAGTCAATGTGTGGTTATTACGGTAATTTCCCTCCCTTGGAAAAATACCTGTACATAGGTTTAGATTTTGTGGCCTGGACATTTGAGACAAAGACTTTTAAATAATGTGTTCCAGTGTTCATGTACATCTACAGTGTTCTCTAAACATTTTTCCAGAATAACATGCAGTAAATTGCAAGTTATTCTGGAAAAATGGGCAAAAAGCACTTAGTTACAGGAGATTTTCTGTTCCTTTTATGGTTAAAATATATCCAGACGGACATTTTGAGACTTAGGTGTTAAAGCGTTAAACTGTTTTTCTGCATTTTGACAGAGTCTTCTGATTTTAAAGCAAACTGACATTGTGAATCCTCAAGTTTTGGGATTTGTCAGGTGACATTTTTTCAAATTTTTGTCTAATTTCTGCTAAATGGGAACATGATTTAGCAGAAATTATGATTTTGACATCATGTTCTGTTGAACAAGAGCTTGAAACCGTACTTTTTTTTATAAATGAAGTGAAACTCAGGAGCTCAATGTTCTCAAACTGAGTTGTTTTTGCAGACAGCAGCAGCAGCGTCGCCCCCTGGCGGCAAACTACCACTGCTGGTAGCTACTGCTGGTGCCATGTCAAGCATCGTTCAACCACCCGTTCACTTTTAAACACATTTAACTCTTCAAGGTGACAGAATAAACGTTTGGTTTCCTCCTCGGTGCAAAAAATACTCACCTGTCTGGATTTTTTTTGGTGTTTTTTTTCCTTCTGCCGTCAAAGTCTGAGCAGAATCTGTGGAACATGCACAGAAGTAGCTCCACTCACAGCCCCATGACTCCCCCCACCACCAGCAGTGTTTTTGACTTCCAGTGCAGTAAAATATCAGTGGGACTGACATGTTTATGTGTAATTTAAAACTCTGCGTTTAGTTGGACGAGCAAAGTTTCTAACGTCTTGTTAACTCGGCTCTTCCAGCGATAGGTACGATGCATTTCTATGAATATCTCCTGCATTTCTTATCCAAACGACGCCAAAGTCGGCACCGCACACACTGGTTTCTGCAGTCAGTCGCCTGCCCAGTTTGAAGATTGTCAAACAAAGCGTTGGACAATAACGCGATTAAAAGTCAGACGGACTGTCCTTGCCTTCATAGATTGATGCATTTGGGGAAAAGGAAAGAAGAAAATGGACGAAAGACGCAAAGAGGACGGGTTTTTGCCGTGTTTTTCTTCTGCCGTCAAAGCCTGAGCAGAATCTGTGGAACATGCACGGAAGTAGCTCCACTCACAGCCCCATGACTCCACCCCCCGTCAGTGTTTTTGACTTCCAGTGCAGTAAATTAAAACTCTGCGTTTAGTTGGACGGGCAAAGTTTCTCACGTCTCGTTAACTCGTGCTGAAATCGGCTCTTCCAGCGATGCGTACGTCGCATTTCTATGAATATCTCTTGCATTTCTTATCCAAACGACGCCAAAGTCGGCACCGCACACACTGGTGTCTGCAGTCAGTCGCCTGCTCAGTTTGCAGCCTGTAAAGCAAAGCGTTGGACAATAACGTGACTAAAAGTCAGAAAGGCAAACAGACAGACGGACTGTCCTTGCCTTCATAGATTGATGCATTACGTGCATTTGAGGAAAAGCAATGTAAAAGAGGCCAAGAGGATGGGTTTTTGAAGGGTGGAGCTGGATGGAAGCAGGGGTGCCGATCGGGTCGCCGTCTCGCAGGGCGGCACGTTCGCCTGCAGGGAAAGGTCACGGGGGGGGGAAACAGGAGCGTAACGAGGCGTGAAGGGAAGGCACCGTCCTCGGCTTCGTGGGCCCCTCGGAGACGAGCCTCGGCTGAAGGTGTTAGAGCAGACGCTGCAGCCTCTCCTGCTCCTGTTTATTACACCTTCACGGGGGAAGTTTCACCATCAGTTGATAATAAAACGGAAAGAGAACACTGCGCTGATCAGAGGCAGCAGAAACTGGCAGCGGAAACCGAGGCCCGACAGGCAGACGCAGAGGAAACGTGGAATCGCTGGCTTATTTTAGCGCTCGTACACATGCTTCATACTGTGAACATGTTTTTACTCCGAGAGACAGAGTTAAGCTGCTGAAAGGGATCCAAACTCCATGTGTTATTTATTAATTTTTTTTACTCAGTATTTCAAAATAAAATAAATAAATTCCACTCACTTCTCTCCGAGTCTGTCCACTCGTCTGTCAAGGTCAAAGCTGCCGAGTCCTGCATCACGTTGTGTTTACTCAGGACTAACATGATGCTTAAAAGGTACAAAAGGACTTAAAAATGTCCTTAAAAGCATGTTTTATCAATGAATCTAACATTAAATGATTCATAAATACACTCTATATCAGGGTTATAGGTGATCACGTTAACAATATTATTGTTAACGTGATCAACGACTATTCTAGCTGTAAACATCTGGTTTTTAATGGAAATGTGTTTTTTGAGAAAATGCTTCAAATTTTTAGAAAAAGATACAATTTTGAGGAAAAATAATAATAATTTTGAGAAAAAAAAAACAAATTTGAGAAAAAAAAGTCAAATTTTGAGGGAAAAAAATCAAATTTTGAGAAATATTTTTTTGAGGATTACATTTTTTTGAGGGAAACATTTTTATCTTGAAGAGAAAAAATCTAATTTTGAGAAAAAAAAGACAAATTTTGAGGGGAAAAAAATACAATTTTGAGAAAAAAAAATATTTTGATGAGAACTAAATTAAAATGTTGAGAAAAAAAAAAAAATTTTGAGAAAGAAAAAAAAAAAATTTGAGAAAAAAAAAATTCTTTTGAGAAAAAAAAATAATTTTGAGAAAAAAAAATTAATTTTGAGAAAAATTTTTTTTTTGAGAAAATAATAATTTTGAGAAAAAAAAACAAATTTGAGAAAAAAAAGTAAAATTTTGAGGGAAAAAAATCAAATTTTGAGAAATATTTTTTTGAGGATAAAATTTTTTTTGAGGGAAACATTTTGAGAAAAAAAAATATTTTGGTGAGAACTAAATTAAAATCTTGAGAAAAAAAAAATATTCGAGAAAAAAAAAATTCTTTTGAGAAAAAAAAATAATTTTGAGAAAAAAAATTAATTTTGAGAAAATAAAATTAATTTTCAGAAAAAAAAATTATTTTGAGAAAAAAAATTAATTTTGAGAAAAAAAATTAATTTTGAGAAAAAAAAATAATTTTGAGAAAAAAAAATAATTTTGAGAAAAAAAAATAATTTTGAGAAATGTCCTTATTTTTCCAATGAATATAACATTAAATGAATCATAAATACACTCTATACATTGTTAATGTGGTAAACGACTATTCTAGCTGCAAACGTCTGGTTCTTAATGGAATATGTACATAGGTGTATAGAGGCCCATTTCCACTGTTCTAATGCTACATTGTGTTTGCTGATGGCGTTAGAAGACTATTGGATGATTTGAAAACCATTGTGCAATGATGTTAGCACAGCTGGAAACAGTTTTATTTTGAATAACAATCATTATTTCTAATCTTGTCAATGTCTTGACTATATTTTCTATTCGTTTTGCAACTTTTTTGATGAATAAAAGTCTGACTTTTAATGGAAAACACAAACACTTTTGAACGGTAGGGTATGTTCTGTAATAAGCTGCATATAATGCAATATTTCAAGTGGTTTCTAGTGTCTAGAACTACTTTCGGAGTGGAATTTTGACCGGAAAGCTTAGAAAATTAAACAAAAACCTCATCTCTTGCTCCGTCTCAATCTAATTCCACTAAACCGGCGTCTGAGGACGACGATGAGAGCTCAAATTATCGTATTTTTTTGCCTCCTGTGAAAAGCGAAAAGTCCGTCGCTGACTTTCCTGACGTTACTTCGATGTCGTTGTTGCTTTCTTTTATATTCTAACGTTGCGTTTTTATCATCTATGAACCAAGTGAACATTATATCAATTGCTTGAAGTGGGGGGTAAAAAAAAACAACCCCCAGGCAGTAATAAGTCATAAGAAAACGACCTTAACACAACCTGACGTGTTACGGCCCTTGTTTAGTTTCCACAGTGGTCCCTGCAGCCGCAGCAAAACTGCTGTCTCTCCATGAACTCCACCTGAGCAGGCGACCACATGGGAGGCCGACCCTCATTACGTATAAAATATCATTAATTAACTTTATTGAATGACTCACAGTATGGTTCCCACCACAGCGCTCCCTCAGGGTCCCTCGTCCAAGACCCCACCTTGCCCCGTTCGGAGCCGGCGAGCCAGCATCCTTCACGTCAGCCCGCTCTCTCAGCCGAGTCTGCTTTCGAGGTGACTTTTCTCCCCGCGCTCTTGTCATTGCTTAGAAAAAAAAAAAACGCTGGCGGTAATTTATAATGTTGTGACAGTCAAATAAACAGGGAGCGGCTGCTCGCCGGAGTGAAAAGTCCTGCGTTAAAGGGAATCAAAAAACGGCTCCAAATGGGGGGGGTGGGGGGGGCCTTGAATGGGAAATAATCTGGGCGTAAGATCTGCTCGGGGTTCCGGCTAATTTAAATCTGTTCAGGGTGACAGCTTACTGCAAGAGGGACATAATGAAGTCCATTATCATCAGTGGTGCAAATTCTAAAGAACGATAACTCTCATTATCAGCGCTTTTCCCCCCCCTGTATACGAAGGAAATATGTTCATCCGTTATGGAATGTGCTGAGAGTGACAACACGGAGCAAACATGAGACGACGGAGGGGGAAAACGGAGAGTGGACGCGTCCTTATTTTGGGCTACAATGGCTTCACTTTTCTCTCTTTGTGGATAAGGTGATGGTGATTTTCACCGCACATAAGAAGCCTGTGCATATTGGTTTTTACCTCACGTATTATTATTATATGTTATGTACGGTGGCCCTGAGGTGCAAAACACAAAGGCAAATCACAAAACACAACACAAATCAAAAACACAAACGCAAATCAAAAACACAACACAAATCAAAAACACAAACGCAAATCAAAAAACACAAACGCAAATCAAAAAACATAAAAACATTAACTCACAACGCAAACACAAAAGCAGCAAACACAATTCAAAAAATACAAAAGCAAATCAAAAAACATAAAATCATTAACTCACAACGCAAACAAAAGCAGAAAACACGAAAACATTAACTCACAACGCAAACACAAATCACACAACGCAAACACAAAAGCAGAAAAAACTAATAAAATTAACTCACAACGCAAACACAAAAGCAGAAAACACGAAAACATTAACTCACAACGCAAACACAAATCACACAACGCAAACACAAAAGCAGAAAAAAATAATAAAATTAACTCACAACGCAAACATAAAAGCAGAAAACACGAAAACATTAACTCACAACACAAACACAAAAGCAGAAAACACAAAAACATTAACTCACAACGCAAACACAAATCATACAACGCAAACACAAAAGCAGAAAAAACTAAAAAATATTATCTCACAACGCAAACACAAAAGCAGAAAACACAAAAACATTAACTCACAACGCAAACACAAAGTTACTGTTTTCGTGTTTTCTGCTTTTGTGTTTGCGTTGTGAGTTATTGGTTTTGTGTTTTTGATTTGCGTTTGTGTTTTTGATTTGCGTGTGTTTTTTGATTTGCGTTTGTGTTTTTTGATTTGCGTTTGTGTGATTTGTGTTTCCGTTTTGAGTTAATGTTTTTGCGTTTTTGATTTGCGTTTGTGTTTTTTGATTTGCGTTTGTGTTTTTTGATTTGCGTTTGTGTTTTTGATTTGCGTTTGTGTTTTTTGACTTACGTTTGTGTTTTTGATTTGCGTTTGTGTTTTTTGATTTGCGTTTGTGTTTTGTGATTTGTGTCTGTGTTTTTTGATTTGCGTTTTGTGTTTTGTGATTTGCGTTTGTGTGTTGCACCTCAGGGCCACCGTAGTTATGTGCTGGTGTTTACCGCTGCCTTTTTCCTGAGGTAATCTGACATCTGGTAGACCGTGCCAGACCTTGAGCGGTGTCTTCGTCGCGGGGGCATTATTATCACATGGAAACAGAGCCTTGATATAAAAAAATGCCCCTTCCATTACTGACATGAGGCAGAGAAACATAACAATGAGTCACTCTGGACAGAATTAAAAAATGATAAACAGGGAAATGAGGGGAAGTCTCCAGATCTGTAACCCACGATAATTACAGCTTTGCTGAAAAAAACTCAGGGAGCCAGCACTTCAAGCTGTGTCTTAAATATATTCACTTCAAAGAGTGTAAAAATAAGTTTGGTGCCAGAACAATCATCAAAAGTGAGTTTAGTGCCAGCGAGAGAGAGAGAAAAAAGTGCTGCAGAATGAGCTGGATTAGAGGAAATGGGAAAGACAGGTTCAGGCGGGGGGTCTCACACACACACACACACACACACACACACACACACACACACACACACACACACGCGCACACACACACATTAATGGAGCTTTCAAAACTCGAGAGCAGATATTCAGGAGCGAGTACACAGCTGCTCGTGACGCTGAAATTCGGATATTTCCGTTCAAACTTTATTTAATGGGACATAGAATCTTAGTCACGTGACCTATTTTATGGGAAAAATGTGGAAAACACACATATATAGACCCCCAAATGTGACCCAGAGGAGCGTTTCCTAATGTACTCTTGGAGTTGGAGGACGTGGCTCTGTCGTTAATTCCTTTATTTCCTCAATTGATAAGCAATAGTGTGATATTTAAAGGTTCAGATCAACACAATACAGCTTAACCCGGCATTTCGGGGGCTCTGTATAAAACCTACAACCTTAAAAACCCGTTTAATTTAACCCAAACATGTCGCCTAGAAGTGCGTCAGACCATCTGAAGTAATTACCGCTTCCTTCACTAGAGGGCACTGTAACATAAGACGACACAAACAAGAAACGGAAGATAAGTCGGGGGCGGCGGGGAAGTGGAAAGGTTCATTGAGCTTGTAACCGGAGGGTTGCCAATCCAAGTCCAGGGACAGGTCAAGGTTTCTGAGGTCCCCCCCCCCCCCCAGGCAAGGCACCCAACCCCCCCATTGGTGTGTAAGAAAGACGGGTTTAAATGCAGACGTACAAATACAAGAAATTCAAGATATTATGAAAAATACTTAAGACAAAAGTGCAGTAAGACTTAATATTTGGTTGAATATAGTGATAAATAGGTCCTGTGTCCACTTTCATACTTGTTTTTATGGTATTTTGCTCAATATGAACAATAAAATTTGTCAAAACAACTAATCCGACATCTAATATTTGCAGTAACTTTAATTCTTCTATTAAGCAAAAGTTTTTTTTTTTACTCTAAAACTGTATTTAAGTGAATTTTGAGTTAAACCAACATATGAACAGGGGGAAAAAAATAGACTGGCATAGAAATTGAATGTATTTCAACAGTTGAAGGAATTTGGACTTGATTAATAAAACAATATAAACGCGTCCAGAACACAACCGATACCCCACTAACAATTAAACATGGTTTAAGGGACAATAAAGAAAGGTCTAAAAGGCAGCATCGTCTCATTTATTGCGTTGTAACCGAGCGATAACGACTCAGATAGGAGCGTGACCGGTTATTATAAAAAAATCCACGTATCTGCGGCGATCTGATCTGCAGTCGGATAAACTCCAGTGAACCCCGGTTTGGAAAACATCGCAGAAAAACCCCCCACAAACCAAGTGTGGAAGTCAAACGACGCCAAACAAAAGTCTTGAGTCGGTTTGACTTTCAAAGACAGAGGAGACTCGTCCTCGGAGGACGTTGGCGGCGCTCGGTCCTTTTTTTTTCCCCCCGTCACGGAGGGATCTTCGTGTCCCGCACGCTTCCTCCTCCTCCTCCTCCGCCGCCTTCTGCGCTCCCTCAGGTTAATATTAGCACAAGGAACCGCAGCTACTTGATGTTCCCCAGTCAAATTTACCAAACACTGTTTGACTCCTGCTATTAAATCTGAAGATGAAAGAATCGCCAAGGGCAAACGGCTCCTCGGGCTGTACACTAAATACTCTCTCGCTCTCTGCTCGGAAACAGAAAAGGCACAAATTAAGAAGCTAAAAAAATCTACCTTTGCGTGAACGTGCGTCTGCTGAGAATCTGTAAATTTCACAATTACAGCGTCCAAAGTGTAAAGTCCGGCTGTCTTTCGCCGCGATGAGTTCATCCTCCCGCGATCGCAGACGGAAACCGAGGAGGAATAATATCGTTAAAGGGATAGTTCGGAATTTTGGACATATTGGACCTATTTTCCAACTCAGCCGGTGTGATGGAGACGCCTGGAGACGTTTTCAAGAAATTTCATTCAGTTCTTCTTGTTGCCGAGTTCGCTGATGCTATGGCTAGCGCAAGTCAATGATACAAGTTAGCATGGCATTAGCAAACACTCATACCGACTCCACAGTGCACCCGAGGCAAATCGATTGTAACGGCAGACTATCGATGTACATATCTGTGTTGATAAAATGATATTTGAAACAAAACTAACGTCGCATCGCATGGATTTTTGAGGGACTACTTTCTCAGCACTATACTTCCGGCAGCAGTGGAATCAGTCCGCCGCTGCCGGAAGTATGACGCGCTGCTGCTGCTGCTGCTGAGACATAAATCCTTCAAATTGCAAGGTTGGTTTTATTTCAAACATTCTATCAACACAGATATGTACGTCGATAGTCTGCCGTTACAATCGATTTGCCTCGGGTGCACTGTGGAGTCGGTGTGAGTGTTTGCTAATGCCATGCTAACTCGTATCCAGTGTTGTTTTCGTCAACGACGGCGATGATGAAATCTTTTCGTTGACGCCACTTTTTTTCGTGACGATAACGAGACGGTGACGAGATAAACGCGACTCTTTGATGACGAAAACACGACGAGACGTGTGTGAGTTTTCGTTGACGAGACGAGAATGGACGAAAAATGTCAGTGGGTGTGGTCTGTCGGACGTTTGAAACGCACGACATTTCGTTTCTTCGGCCAATCACCTGACGGTCACGGAGAAAGCACATGGCTACTTAATATGCACGTACCCCGCTACTGCTTCTGCAGTGTGTGTGTGTGTGTGTGTGTGTGTGTGTGTGTGTGTGTTCACCGTTGAATGAGGATGGATAAGGAATCCCACAGAGGGACTGAACTGCGTCTGTACTTCATCTAACCCCGACACTTATGTAAGTGGAGTCGTTGGCATTTTAAGCTAGCGATCTTTATGCTAACGTGTTAGAAAAACAACAGACAGATGGATTATTTAGGGACATGACAATAACTGGACACAGTTGTTAGTAGCAGCGGCTAAAGTTAGCTTTTGTTTATGCTAACGTCAATTCATTATGTGTGTGTTTCTTTAGCAGCATGTTTAGCCATGTTGAACTTATAGATCTGCTGCTATTTTCACAACTTATGTGCGACACTGCCCAACAACAATCTCCAATACTTATTGACCTAAATAAATTTGTTAAAAGACTATACTTCTTTTTTCGACCAAAACTAGACTAAAACCCTTTTGAGTTTTCGTTGACTAAAACTAGACTAAAACTATCACATATAGAAGTGACTAAAACTAATGAGCATTTTTGTCCAAAAGACTAAGACTAAGACTAAGAGGGTTGTCAAAAACAACACTGCTTGTATCATTGACTTGCGCTAGCCATAGCATCAGCGAACTCGGCAACTAGAAGAACTGAATGAAATTTCTCTGAAAACGTCTCCAGACGTCTCCATCACACCGGCTGAGTTGGAAAATAGGTCTCGTGTCCAAAATTCCCGAACTATCACTTTAAGCTGTCGTCCTGCAGGGAACCTTTGCTCTATTTTACCTACCACGTTATTTACCTTCAACATATAATCCCAACTCTATTACGGCAGATAGAGAAGGACAAATATGACAGAGCAACAGACAAATGGGGAGGGAGCGAGGGAAGAGGGAAGAGGAGAGAGGGCGACAGTCAGAGTCGGCCGTGATAAGGAATCGCAGATAAAGCCTCCAGGGTGCAGACGTGTTCCAGAGAGCAGTGACCGATCAAGATAGAGTGAGAAGAGGGAGCTAAAGTTGTGATAAGAGTGATGACAGAGTGTAAAATGACTCAGTCGGCCCTGGCAACGGCATTGGCTCTGACCTCGCATTCCTCATCCTGGTTCTTGTGGAGTCTGGAGTTTCAGGACGGTGCCAGCTGCTCGTAGGACAACGCTCGGCCCAAAAACCTGCTGATTTCGACAAAAGCCACAGAGCCGTAAAAAACCCCCCCCCCGGCACAAAGGACCGTGCTCCCTCTACAACGAGTCCAACGTGGGATTGATTTAAAAAAAAAAAAAAAGTTCTTGGAACCGAGCGCTGGAAATGCTCGTTTTGTCTTTGCCTTTCTGCTGTTTTGCATATACGGCGTTTTCTGACCTTGATAAACCAAAAAAAAGCCTCCCATTAAGAAAAAAAAAAAAAAAAAAACGTCGTTCCTCACGATTGAAGCCAAGTTCATTCACCGTGAGAGGATGGAGAGCCTTTGCAGTTCACACTCGTGTGACTCATGAATGATTATGTTTTTGCGGTCAAAGGGAAAAACGATGTGTGAAACCAGGTTTAATTTAGCTCAGTTTCAGGTCCGCGGGTCAACAGCAGTAATGTTTCGAGATGTTCTGCCTTTTCCCCAGCGAACTGTTCTTGTGATGAGATCTGTGTGTGATTTGTCAGGGAGTCGTTTCTTTGAAGACTTTTGTGACTGAAAACATTGAGCCAACAAACGTGTTGAGTTAGAGTGAACTAGGCTTGAAAAAACTCCCTTTTTTTGACCAGTTTAGTTTTAGTTAATTCAACGCATGATGACGTAGTTTTAGTTTAGTTTAGTTAGTTTTTATTTCGTCCCAATACCTCCCCCTTGGTTTAGAGCGCCCTCAACCGTAAATTCCCCTCGTTGAAGGAAGTGGTATTGGGACATGCAAATTAGCGCCGTGAACGCAACGAACGCGCTAATGTACGTCACATGTTGAAAATTCGGTGGAGCAGAAAATGCCGGCGGATCCAGCTGTTTGTTGTGTTGCCTGTTGCGTTAGCCGTGTTTGTTTTTCCGTCAAACACTGACAACACTACCCAGACGTAGCAGAGCTACCTAGTGGCTATTTGCCGAGTGCTTCGAGAGCATTGGCCCGCTAGCTAGTTAGCTAGCTGCTCACTTATTTTCTGACATTAGAGTTCAAAGCTCAACGGTCTTTTGGATGTGTATCAAACCAACATATTCCAACACATTTCGACACTGTAACGTGCTTATTTGCGAAAATATATTGCAACGAAAATGTTCCTCGGCAGATGTATATATCAGGCGGCTCGCTGAATTTGCAAAGCATCATGGGTAATTTCGTCTTCCACTTCGTTTTAAGCCCGCATCGGAGCTCACTACATTTTGAGCGTTGATTATAAGGGCGAAATCGCATTTCCCCTTGCTCCACCTACATGTGAACGCGCCCAATTTAGGGTTAGGGCGAAAATGTAGGGTTAGGGGAGGTATTGGGACGGGGCCTTAATCTTAGTTTTTCAGGGATTAAGAGAAAGCCTTGACTTGTAGACGCTGAAAAGTATGAAAGAATGTGTGACACCAAATATGGATTATTATCAAATCCTTTCATTTCATTCTTTAACCTTTAAAAACCTGCAGGTAAATCAAAAGTCAAACTTCAAATGGGCTGTATTCCAGAATTAAGTTTTGGAAAAACAAAGACAAAGATGAATTTATCCACCTGCACTGTTAGTTTTAGTTTCCCTTAAACTATAATAAACCCTGGTTCAAACCTTCTGAAATGTCTAAAACAAACTTCCTGCAGACGATTAAACAAACGAAAAACAAACCCTCTTCATTTGCAGATGAAACTGTCCTTTAACTTTAAATTTGTCAGCTTCTTTCAGGATGATTAATGATCTCGGGTTTAGGCACAAAAAACACGTCTCGGTTCGGGTTCAAAGTTCGTATTGTGGCTAAAAGACGATTGCGTGGGAACTGGAGCACGGACACATAAATGAAACGTGGACAAACAAAGGTCTAATAACAGTCAGTAACAGAGTGCGCTTTAGTTTACTCTGAATGTGTCTGGGCTCCGATAAGAAACCTGGGTCAGGTTGGATCAATATTCTGTCAGGCTCCTTTGGGTCGGAGGCCCGAGCCGCCGCGACTCTGGAGAGGGAAGAGCAGCAGAATCCTGAAAATAACAGACACAAACCCTCCAAAATAAAAGGCCGACACACACAGAACGCTGGTGTGAGCAGAGGCTGATGATTCTTTGCCGATGGAAAACATACGTTTAAAGTGGACCTAGACCGGAAGTTCCTATTAACGCTGTTTTTTAGTGTGTATCTGCGTCATTACCTTGTTTATGAAGCCCTGAAGGTTCTAAACAAACAGTTCAGCCACTGCTGAGAACGCTGTGTTTTATTGTAATCTCGGGCTCAGCGAGATCTCTGAAAAAACCCGGTCCGGTTACGTAAACACCGGTTCTCCTGAACAGCAGATCCTCCTGCTCCGGGCACTAGTCCGGGCACATCCGGTTGCGTAGATTGAACCGCAGAAGAAGAATAACGTCCGTTGTGGAGGTGTTTCACGAGCGACAGTATCTTCTGACTCTGGGTCTGACTCCGGGTCAAAGGTCGTCAAAGGGACTGCGGCGGGGAGTCGTGAAGAAGCTATTTTTAAACACTGTTAAAACAATGTTTTGATAATGAGGAGCAGTGCATCCACCGTTCCAGAGGGGGGAGCTGTGCTTCTGAGAGCGGGTGTGCTGATTACGTCACCTCCACTTCTGGGTGCGAGATTTATGTCTGAAATATCGCGGCTGGGGAACAGCGTCAGAAAAGAGGATTTCTATCGGCTCGTTTACAGCAACTAGGAGGTTTTTGAGCATAAAAACAAGTTAATGTATGTAAGTAGACCTCCATAACTAACATATATGTGCAACAGGACCACTCTGTGTGAGCTTTAAGTGTAAAAAATGTTTTTCCCAACACAGGTTTCCACTGAAATGTGTACATCTCATATTTTAGTGATCCTTTAGTTCCTCTTGGATCTCCTGGATGTGATCCGGTCATCCTCTGCTCTCTCTCTGAACTCAGAGGCCAACGTCTTCACATCTCCATCAGGTCATAAATCGAGGCGATAAGCCGTCCAGACAGAAGCGGCGGTCGACTGCACAAAGGCTGACGGTGTCCGTTTCACTCAGACAACGCTGACATGGCAGTTTCTCAGTGACCGGCAGCAGCAGCAGCAGCAGCAGAAGTCTCCCAAAAGCTATTAACGCTAAACTTTCTGCCTAATCATTCATTCAAAGAGTTGAGTCCAATAACTTATCTCCAAAACTCAGGCCGTGAACTTATCAATCACCTCGTATAGCAGAAGTTATACGAGGGGTCATAAGTCACTTTTATTGAAATACGGTCCGTTCGTTAATTCCTTAAATGAATGATCAGCTTTGTGCAGAGGAGTCAGATTTTACGGCCACTTTTAGACGGATGTGGTCACAGCGGCCGTGTCCTCTCAGCTGCAGCAGGACGCCGTCACACTCTCAGTGTTGTCAGGTGACAACGAGAGACCGGGGAGAAGGAATAAAAGAAACGCTGTGCAGATTTTTCCCGGACAGTAACCTTTTCAAACAAACAAGCGAGCGGAAAACAAACGGGACAGGATCGCACGGATGTCACCGTAACGAGGAGGAGGAGGAGGAGGAGGAGGAGGAGGTGGAGTTTGAGCGTCCGTGTTGGTGTGAATGTGACATCTGCAGCAGGGCCCTGAAGTTACTGATCCTGGAGAGCGAGCAAATGAGGACGAGGACGCCCAAAAACATGCCTGCAGGAGGAAAAACAGCAGCTGATCTGACGCCACAGACACAGAATGTTGACCATCAAGTCAAAAGTTGTCCCGTCACCGCGGCTAACTATAAACCTGTATGCATGCATTCAGCGGGGGGTGGATGTAGTTTCTTTATATGCTGCATTTCTTATCCAAACAAAAGGTGGCACTGCACACACCGATGCCCTCACTTAAGCCCAATTTATACTCCTGCGTAAAGTCCTCTGCGTCGACGCAGAGCCTGTCGTAGAGACTCTGCGTCGTGTCCGGCTGCACGAAATATTCTTTAAGTGTCCGTCACTCCGTCAAGGGACAACGGAGACGGCGAGGGCTGCGATTGGTCCTCAGGACAGGCGGAGATAACGCTGCTCTGTGCCGGCTCACAGTGCTGCACCGAGCGTCCACAGAGGCGGAGCTGATCGCCGCCGACAACGTCGCTGCCAAACTATAAATACGTCATATCTTAACACACACAGCACATGTTTAGACTCTAAATGGCCAATTTCTCGCCTCAAATGATCTTAAAACTGCGTTCCGTGACACAGAAAAGTGAGAAAACGGCCACTGTTTCAACAACAACAACAGCAACAACAGTCTTTCTCTCTCGGTCGCCATTGCTCACTGTAGCCAGAAGCACAACACACCTTGCGTGGCGACCCCTACTGATCGGGCGGGAAATTGCAGTGCGTATCCGTCACCATGACGGAGAACTATGAAGGCTGGAGGCGTCTCCGTGGTTACGCAGTCGGATAGCGCATAATGTGGCCTTTATCAAGGACGTCCATGGACAAACACACCCATGTTTGCCCACTTCAAGCCCATTTGTATTTGGTACAGAACGTATTTTTCTTGCGTTTCTGAACCCAACCGTTCCATGTTTGGGTATCCTTCCCTCGGGGTACCAGGTATGGGCGGAGCTAGACTCCCTTCCATGTTTTTTGCTAGCTTGACGTCTTGTTGAAACGGCGACAAACCGATGCTGCTCCGTTGTTTATCTGTCGGTGCAACGGTACAACGTTACGCGATGTATCTCACTGAAACGTACTGTTCTCAGTCCAAACGCTAGCCTGACATTATTTTGTGGTACTTTACATACACTCTTAGAAATAATGGTTCCAAAAGGGTTCTTCTACAAGGGCTGAGGTTCTACCTGGAACCATTTGCTTCTGAAAAACCCTTTTCCCGAAGAAAGGGTTTTTCAAGGGTTCTTGGTAACACTAATGGTTCCAGTAAGAACCATTTTGATCCAGATAACCCTTTAAAACCCCTTTGCTGAATAAAGGGTTTTAAAAGGGTTCTTGGTGGAACCTTCCAAAAGGGTGGAGCCAAAAAGGGTTCTCCTATGAGGACAAGCCGAAGAACCTTATATGGTTCTACTTAGCACTTTTATTTCTTAGTGTAGACAACATCATAGAGAGCAGAGAAACCCAACAGTTTGGAGAGAGAAAAAACAGGAAGAAGAAATCTCTGAGAGAACCAGACTCAAAGAGGCAGACTCTGCCATCTGCCTAGACAGGTTGAGGTGAAAGGAACAATGGGGGACAGAGGGAGATGAGGTCGAGACAGAAACGTTAGCGTTCCAAACCGCATCGTACTGTACCAAACCGAACTGTACCGTCATGGAAACTACATGTGAACTATAGAAAAACCCATTTAGGATTGTTTTTTGACAAATATGTGATTAACACACACACACACAGACAGACGTTCTCTTCTTTTGTTCAGGCTTATTGCAAATCTCCGATAGATTCCGTGGGAACTCTCCCTCCATTTTCTCGCCTGCATCCTAAATTTCCATAAGCAGTCGGAGCAGGAGCCATATTTTTGTTTTTCTGAATGGTTGACAGTTGCAAAGTGCACACATATTGACAGTGATTAGAATCTGCGAGGGCTTCGCTGCACCATGAATATTCACCAGCACCTGTCTGCGGCCGAGACCGCCGGCTCAACAATGCCGGCTTTTTTGGATCATTCACAATTTTTTTTGGTTGTGTGTCTGTAAGATGGAGACTCCAGCGTGTGTGTGTGTGTGTGTGTGTGTGTTTCAGATTCTGCTCATTAGCTCGTGTCTCTGAAAACTCGCCTACACATGCAACATGTTTGCCCGCTCAGATGAATTGGCACAGTTCATGCAGACTGAAATGTGCTCCGTTTGTCTTGGTGGTGGTGGGAGGCGCCGTGTGCGTCGGTTTGAAACTGTGTTGGTGCCTCAGAGCAAGGCTGCTTTACGGTTTGAATCCCAGTTTGACCGAGGCCTTTTCTGTGTGGACTTTAACGCATGTTCTGTGTGTGTGTGTGTGTGTGGGTTTACTCCAGGTACAACAGCTTCCTCCCACAGTCTGAAAAACGAGCTCCAGATGAGGATTACACTCAGTATTAGATAATTACACATCATTTTAATCCAGGAAAACCACATTTACAGTCGCTACAGTTTACATTTTTAAAGCGGACCTAGACAGGAAGTTACAATTAACGATGTTTTTTAGTGTGTATCTGCGTCATTACCTTGTTTAAGAAGCCCTGAAGGTTCTAAACCTTCAGAACGCTGTGTTTTATTGTAATCTCGTGCTCAGCGAGATCTCTGAAAAAACCCGGTCCAGTTACGTAAACCCCGGTTCTCCTGAACAGCAGATCCTCCTGCTCCGGGCACTAGTCCGGGCACATCCGGTTGCGTAGATTGAACCGCAGAAGAAGAATAACGTCCGTTGTGGAGGTGTTTCACGAGCGACAGTGTCTTCTGACTCCGGGTCAAAGGTCGTCAAAGGGACTGCGGCGGGGAGTCGTGAAGAAGCTATTTTTAAACACTGTTAAAACAATGTTTTGATAATGAGTAGCAGTGCATCCACCGTTCCAGAGGGGGGAGCTGTGCTTCTGAGAGCGGGTGTGCTGAATATGTCACTTCCGGGTACTGGCCAATCACAAGACACTCTGTCTTCTGGGTGTGAGAGTTGAGTCTGAAATATCGCGGCTGGGAAACAGCGTCAGTAAGGAGAGATTTCTATCGGCTCGTTTACAGCAACTAGAAGGTTTTTGACCGTAAAAACAAGTTAATGTATGTAAGTAGACCTCCATAACTAACATATATGTGCAACAGGACCACTCTATGTGAGATTTAAGCATCTATCTGGGATATAGTCGGAAAAAAAAACCGCCTCCCCAGCTAAATAATCTGATCCGTGGTCTTAATTTTACTCTTATTTAGAGCAATTTTTCAAAGGCAAACCCAGGTGATGTCATTAAAAGGCGACTGAAATGAGTGAAAAAGTCCATAAACTTCAAAATCAATATATTTCCATGGATTTAAAGAGTGTTTGAAGCAGTCGTTTGGTTATTTTTTTTGATTTAATGCTGCAATAATTCATATTAGTTGGATGTAAATCAGGTCAATGCAGGGTTAGGGTTAGGGTTCGTTCTCTTTCCTGAAGGAAAGACCTGGCCAAGTGTTCTTATAGAATCCACATCACAAGTTGACATCTCGGGGTTTTCTTGACTTTAAAAGCATTTCGTGAGATTAAGTCGCTGAGCTTTCACGTCCTTCTGCAGCTGCAGGTGCAGAATGTTTTAATGAGCAGAGGTTTTATATTCTGTTATTGTCTTATTGAGAGAGGGAATAAACAACGGAGGAAAAACAAGAGGAGGAATTTCTTTTCTTAGACCGACGACGAGGGCAAAACTAAAAATGAGAGCAAGTGTTAGCTGTGTTTTTCTCTGATCACTGACCGACGCCGCAGCAAACGAACCAATTAGAAAGACGACGTATAGAAGAAGAAGAAGTTGTTGTTTTGTACTTTTGATTTTGCTCTCAAATCAAATAACAAATAGAGATTTCTAGATTTCTAATGAATAAAACGGGAAAAAAGAAGGAATGACGCTGATGTTTCCTCAGACTTTAAACACGCTGCACTTTTCACTTTAGTTTTTCAAACTAAAAGCAGAAACAGCAGCGTTTACAAACTCCTCCAATCTACTGTAGTGTGTGTGTGTGTGACGCTGCGGTTTCACCTGCCTCACACACACACACACACACACACACACACACACACACACACACACACACACACACACACACACACACACACACACACACACACACACACACACACACACACACACACACACACACACACACACACACACACACACACACACACACACACACACACACACACACTCTTTGATCTATTCTCGACACCAAACTGTCCCAGTTCTGCTGACACACATCCCCGCCGTGCGTCTCTTCACCACACAGCGGAATTTTTTACAGTGAGTCATCGAAATACCACAAAAAAACACACACACAACACACACACACACACCGGCGAGACAGAAAATAATGTCAATAATCACAAGATCATTTGGTCTTTTTTTCACCTTTGTCGAGGTGCGATCGGCCCCTCGGAGACGACGAGGCCTCCCCGCCGCTCCACAAAGTTTCATTTTTATATTATTTTAGTTTGCGCTGACATAACCCCGGGCTAAATATAGATGTGTGTGTGTGTGTGTGTGTGTGTGTGTGTGTGTGTGTGTTGGATCCTGGACCTGACAAAAGCCAGCTGGTTGAGTTAAGTGTGTGTGATGCTCAGAGAGAGAGGAGTCGGTAGGTGGGCGAGCAGCAGCAGCAGCAGCAGCAGCCGAGCGGTTTTCAGGGTCTGAAAGTGATATCATTGTTTGTGTGTTTTTTAAAAATAGTAGAGAGCGACACAAAGGGATGATGATGATGATGATGAACAACAACAACAACAACGACGACGTTAGCCGGGTGAGGGAAAAAAGGCAGTAGTGTGTGTGAAGTGAACGCCGCTGCAGAGAGGGAACCGTAACCCCGTAACTATGGAAACAATAATGAGGTCACTGTGCTATTTTAGCTGGGTTTACTCGGAGATCATTACTGACATCACCAGCACCGCACTTTTATTCAGCTGAAGTTTGTGGAAGTTCACTAAGACGGAGCCTTGATGGATATGTTGGGGGGCGGGGGGGGGGGGGGTGGTGGTGGTGGTGGTGGTGGTGGTGTCGGGGGGGGGACTTGTCACATGCCGAGTCGCCGGCTCTAACCTTGAGTGATCTCACACGGAGCTCATTAGTCACTGCAAACAGTTCAATCTCGGCATCAGCTGAGCTGAAATCACGCGGGTGTGGACGGACAGACAGAGTGAAAAAAAAAAAAAAAAAAAATCCACATTTTCATTCACAGCAATTAAAATTTTGTTTGGCCTTCTGTCGTCTGAGGAGGGGAAATAAAAAATATATATTTTCTTCTCTTTCTGTATTAAACGTTTGTTATTTGCTCAGAGTGTATGGGACGCAGGGCTGGCCCAAGCCTCCATGGGGCCCTAAGCAAAATCAGATTGTGGGGCCCCTCTGTTACTGCCGGGTTAAGGTATTCTACTTATTCTATTCTGTCACCAATACAAATACTTGCACTTGTAAAACTAAATATGACAACTTTTTGTTTGACACCAGATTTGCAAATTTACAGAAATTCAGCAACTCCCCCTACTGGCGACACGCAAAAGTCAATACATACAACCAAAGGGTTTATAAATAAAGATATTAAGATATTAAGGTCTGAACATGTAAAAATGTGCACAATCTTTCAAAATACACTCCTGTAATACAAATATTTGACTTTTATATGTAAAAAAACACAGCATCAAATGAACAAATACTTCAAAAATATTGTAAATCAACAGAGGCACCCGCAACAAGGTCATAAAAATCAATATTTATAAATAAAATATAGAGTTAAAAAAATCACCTCTGTGAAAAAGCTTTGGTAAAAATGGGCAGAAAAATTCTAAATTAACTACAGCAATCTAAACTTTTATTTATTTATTTATTTTTGAGTTAATTGATCTTGGGGGCCCTCTAGTGGTCAGGGGGCCCTAAGCAGCGGCTTAGTTTGCTTATAATGCTTTGGGCCGGCCCTCCTTCATTAACACGCGTGTTCGCCTAAATTAATCACTCTATTAAAGGGTCAGTGGAGGACTGGGTCATTATTCAGCCTAAAAATACGTCATCATTCAAACTTATCACTTAAATGTGACTGAAATATGCATTTTTTTATTAAATATAGTTAATATCATCTTGGTTTTCGTACGGTGTGAATATATAGCGATCACTTTAACGACTATTATGACAACATGGTTTTATTTCTATCGTAATTACTTGAATAATTACCTTTGGAGAAATGTGTGTTGAACACGGGGAGGGTGACGTTCGACTTTATAATGAGTTAATTATTAATCATCGGGTAATTAAGGTTGGGAGATTTGCCCCCGCGTATTATAATAAGACAATCTCCAGAATCATTCGTCATGATAAGAATATTAAATATATGCTGCCGTATCTTTTAATGTACTATGTAATAATAATAATATTCCACTGCAATTTTATTTATAAAGCACATTTTGGAAACCACAAGGTGCAGTTTACGTGATAGAAAAACAACAATAAGAGGACTAAATAAAAACAACAATACATAAAAGACAATAAAGGACACATTCAGAACAAAAGTTAAGCTTAAAACACACAAAAGAGGCCGTTAAAAGGACTCTGTCCTGTGGGGGCGCCACAGGGCTCAATCCTCGGGCCGCTACTGTTCTCTCTGTTTTTATTTTTAGCCGCGGAAATCCGTTAGCTTCGCTGTTTAAATGCGAACAAAATATATAGAGCGAATATCGTCTTCTGCGTTTGCGTCCCGACTTATTTAGAAACGCGATCAAATCTGAGGTGACGTCACTCCCAGTTCTAACCTTCCGATTTCCGCCGTAAACGTAATGAACGTTGGAGATTCAAAGCATCGTCAAATGAGTCTTAAATCTTTGTTTTCTTTTGAATTTTTGAACAAACTGAACTCACCAACAACAACAGTACAGACAAAATATTTGCATAAAAAAAACCATATTTTTTGCAGACTGCAAATCATGTTTATGTTATGAAATCATGTTTTGGCGTCATGTGGCGCCACCTAACGCCGTCTACCGATCATTGCAGTCAGTAGAGTCTCAGCTGCCGAGCAACCACGGGAAAACCAAACCTAAAAGACCTCGGTGTTTAGAATTTTGAGTGTAGTAACCGTTTTTGGCCACATTCTTACATGTGGTGCCTTTTATCATCCGTTTGAAGTCGGACATTAATGCTATTATCAGACTTTTATAAACGCACCTGGCAACCGTCGTGTTTGATCACAAACGGGTTAATTTTAATCTTTTTTCTTTGTTTTATTGTGGTATTAGGTGTCACGCTGCTAATGAACTTGATTATAATGATTATTATTTTATATCACAACAAGTACTAGTGTGACTAAAACAGATATTAAAGGGACACTGTGTAGTATTTATGGGTTTATATAACCCTAAATCCACTTTTTTATACATATTATGTGCTCCTGCATTGTCTAGTCGCTGTATAGTAGTTTTTGTTTCATTTTCGTAGTGTTTCAAAAAGTCATGTAAAATAACATGGTCGCGGGCCGCGGTTGCATAGCCACTGTTAGCAGAGAGACGCCATGTTTCTACCGGAGCCTGTAAGGACAAACGCAAGAGAACAAATCAAGAGTCGCTTTACTTGTAGCAGGAAGTCCCGCCTCCACTGACGGAGCTAATATACGATATACAAAAGACATCTGAATAAATACTAGAACCTCATCTGCTGACACGGAGAAAGACGACGAGGACGACGTTTGACCGGCTGAGGACACCGTATCGCTCAGGGAAGGGAGGGGGTGAGCAGAGGAGCAGTTCTTTGTTGTAAATTTCAGCCTCTCCTCTAGATGGCACTATGAACTACTTACTTCACCTTTAAGCCAGTGAAAACCCAGATTATTACGATAAATCCAAAGGGATAAACGTGTATCGTCGACATAGACCGAGTCCCTTTTTGTGTTTTCCGCGCACTGCGGCGGCGTCGAGGTTTAAAAACGCCGCGCCGTTCCTCTGGATCAGGATCGCGACTCGACACTTTTACAGTTTGCACACATTCTCCCCCGGAGTCTCAGCTCCGTCCTTAACCATTTGTACTGTGGTAATGACTCCGACATGCTGTGTTCACGAGATGGAGAAGAGAAGACGGGGGTTGGCGGCAGTGGCGGTGGTGGTGGTGATGGTGGGGGGGGGTAGCTTATTGTACAGTTAAGCTGCAGCTGCAGTTTCCATAACAACTACCTGCAAAAACCCCTGCTCCCACGACCATCATTAGAATAACATTTTTACTCGTCCAGTAAGCATTAGTGGAATCTACATGAGCAATGAGATGGGAGTCACACACACACGCACGCACACACACACACACACACACGCACACGCACACGCACACGCACACGCACACACACACACACACACACACACACACACACACACACAGTCTCACAGTGGTAGTAGAGCGACCGTGCTGTAATTACAGAGCAGTGACTGGAGGACGGTGTAAATCCTGGTGTAAACTATACTTTTCGATGTGACGGGAGAAAGAAAGTGTCGCTCCACATTTGTGGGAAGCACCCGGATGACGTTTAGTAAAAAAAAAGAAAAGAAAAAACACACACCACAGCTCCCACCGTCCTCTGTGTTAAAGGAACAGTGCGTACAATTTGTACGGCATTTATTCAGCGATGGGTTGAATTAGCATGTTGCGGCTAAATATCCGCGCTACTATTTTTACATAGTTTTGCTGTGATGTCACACATAAGTAATGTTTATTTACCGACTCCTGCTGTTTTCTACTAGTGGTACAGTCCCAGCCCCTGAAGACGACCGATCGAGCAGCACGACGCTGTACGTTTTTGCGATAATTGTGCGACGGTTTACAAAATTAGTCTTAAAACGAATTATTTTCACTATATCAGCGTTTAGATCTCGTCACATAACCGTCCTGCACGCAGGAAGTGCGTTATTTTAAAGCGTAACTTTGCGAGTCTGGTCGTTTTTTGCTCTGCGGAGCGCCCCCTACAGTTTTGGAGTATTTTTTTGTCTTTCTTTTTTACGACACCATCGTAAACATCCCATCCATCGTCTAACTGTCGTTTAAACTCACCGCTGATTTTCAAACGCATCCGGTAAACACAAGCCGTGGAGTCTGGCCGTTTTTTGCCCTTTTTGTCTCGAGAGCTCCCCCTACAGTTTTGGAGTACGTCCGGTTAGCATTTGTTTGTCTTGCTTGGGTTTTTCAGTCGGTCCAATGTTTGGCTGCTCACTTTCCTCTTCTTCGCTTCCTCCGACAACCGTTTTCTCTTCTTCTTTTTCGCCTGTTCTGCCACGATCAACATCTAAAATAACGCTATCGTTGCCTTAAAGGCGCCATATGTATGAATGTGGCCAAAAATGGTTACTACATTCAAATTCAAAATACCGAGGTCTTTTAGGTTTTGTTTTCTAACTGGCAACACGTGGTTGCTCGGCAGCTGAGACTCTACTGACTGCAGTGATTGGTAGACGGCGGTAGGTGGCGCCACATGCCAAAACATGATTTGCAGTCTGCAAAATATTTTTTTTAATGCAAAATATTTTGTCTGTACTGTTGTTGTTGGTGAGTTCAGTTTGTTATTTGAACATTATTCCTGAGTCTCTGTGACATATTAGGAGGATTTTACGGCCAGTTGATTTAGATTTATTACACCTGGCTAAGGTTTTTCGAAACCCATGACGTTGCGAGACCTCCTGATTTTTGACGTCTCTGGATCAGCGCTCTCTGTCCTTGCAAGGCTGGACACTAGGGGGCAGTGGAGACAGCCCGCAAATCTCCCCGAGACAAAGACGACATTTTGAGTTTTTTTTAGTCAAGAAGTTTGTCTGAAAACACTAAAATGTGTCCATGAAAAGATTCCGAAGTGAATTCTACTACTTTCATGCAGCAGTTCTGACGTGATCAAAACATCTTGACCCCGTCCGCCGTTGTTCTGCCGCTGTATACACACAAACGCTCCCTCAGTCGAAGCAAAGTCGCGTTGCCTCTGCAAACCAAGACCAAACAGAGGCGTAAATAACAACGTCAACAGACCGGTCCACCAGAAGGTTGTCGTACGAAGACGTACGAGCAGCGTTTTTTATTTATTTTTTATTCTACCTGATTCAGCTCCCAGTGAAACACAATGAAAGGCAAAAAAGCATCCTGTTCGCAGCTCAGGGCTCGAGTGACGAGCCCTTGATCATAACCTCTTTTATTCCCCCAGCAGGAAATCAAGCTCGCGACTCAAGGAGAGAGGCGTCGCCGCCGTTCAGCCTCTGCTCTGATCTCACATTACAATATCAACTTGAAAAGGGGGATAATCAAGAGTTTAAAGGAAAAGCAAAGGGAGCCGGAACACATTAAGTGCCGCGGCTTGTCCGGGGTATCATTTAAAATCAGCGCTGATGGCTCGGTCGCTGCCAGGCTGTATGGACTGTAACCTTGAGCGAGGGTCTGCTGGGGCCCTGGTGACCGGCCAGGGGATGGGGGAGAGGGATTGGCTTTTTTTTTTTTTTTTTTTTTTGCATTCACATTCTGCTCAGCAGGCACCCGGGGGCGATAACCCTGACAATCCGTATTAGGTGAGCCAAAGTCACCATTAATATAGAGCACTGGGCCATACTATAACCTTACACTTCACATCTCAGGGGTGTCCTGAACGGAGAAAAAAAAATGGTACTTTGGAACAATCACTTGGGAGGACTTTCAGAAGTGACCTCTTACCAAAGTCAATCCGTTTGATTTTTCTCTCTTTTTCTGTTTCTTCTTCTTCTTCTTCTTCCTCTTCCACCAACATCATCTCATTCATTTTTATCTGTGTTTGCTGTTCCTGCTCAATCGCTCTGTCTTTGGCCTCGTCGTTCAGAAAGGTCCGTCCTTTATAGCAAAGTCGTTTTAACATTTAGGGCCAATTCCAATTCCAAACTTAACCCTCAAGCTCAACCCTTAATCTTAACTGGCCTCAAAACCAAGTGTTGAGGGTTATTTTGTCACTTAGAAATGGGACACCCCTTCAGACTGTAGGGGGCAGAATAACGCCAAAGCTGCGTCCAGTCTGTCAACTCCAAAAAAGAAGAAGAAGAAGAACACATTTACGTCAGGATTATTTATCACGATCCGTTTGTCAGTCAAGTTATTAGGTTGTCAGTTAGTTATAAGATGATACTCATACAAATACCACAACCACGGACATATTCAGCTGACAGTTAAGCCCAATTTATACTCCTGCGTAAAGTACTCTGCGTAGGTTACGCAGGACAGGCCGAGATAACGCTGCTCCGTGCCGGCTCACAGTGAGCACCGAGCGTCCACAGAGGCGGAGCTGATCACCGCCGACAACGTCGCGGCCAAACTATAAGTAAATTGTTAATTTCTCGCCTCAAATTATCTTAAAACTGCGTTCCGTGACACAGAAAAGTGAGAAACGGGCCACTGTTTCAACAACAACAACAACAACAACAGTCTTTCTCTCTCGACGCCATTGCTCACTTTAGACAGAAGCACAACAACCTTGCGCAGCGACCCCTACTGATCGGGCGGGAAATTGCAGCGCGTATGCGTCACCGCGACGCAGAAGTATAAAGGCTCGAGGGGTCTCCGTGGTGACGCAGTCGGATAACGCATACGCAGTCGGAGAAGTATAATGTGGCCTTTACCACAAACCACGGCTTATTGAAAAGTAAACCATAGCAAACGATCCGGCTATATAGACGAATAAAACATAAAACATCATAAACAAAATCTATAACCTGGAAACCAGGACCAATCAGAGCTCTTGTTCTTTTTTTTGTTCTGTCCCTGGAGCGAAGTCGGACTAAACTCCTGTTCAGAACAATTTACCACCGTTCTCAAAGCGCTCGCACCGATCGCAACCATTTATCAGAAATACGGGGGGGGGTTTGATACGATCACTGACGCGAGGAAAAGGTTTTATTTTTGTCTCTTTTCTTTAAACTTAAAGTGACTAAAACTGTTCTGTCGAAGCAAATAAAAAGACCAACGTGATGAAATCCACAGGGTTTTTTTTTGTTCTGGTGAAACAAAGAATAAACAAATATGTCCCGGTCGCCTCGTCCAGTCTTGGAGGACAGAAAGAAAAAAGGCGGAACGCCACCAGACTGGGAATTTGGCCGGGAAAGTTCCTGGATCCCTGGACGCGTTTGAGTTTCTAAGAATAGCAGACGGAGGACGGAGAAGGAAAAAGAAAAACGCCTTTTTCCAACATGTTTGTTTGTTTTCTTGACAAAACTATAGTGAAGGGGGAGGAGGGAGGAGGGAGGAGGGAGGGGAGGGGTCGTCCCGCGGGACGGAGCGGTCCCCGGTGTCTTGTGGGTAAATTCAGCGTCTGTGGGAAAAGTAGGTGATTTCCAGTAATTAAAGGAAGGTGTTGTGGTGGATTATGACGATATAGAATCATAGGAGAGAAGGATCTGAAAACACAAACACAAGGTTTTCTGTAAAAGAGGCTGTTTTTAAAAGAAGCAAATATTTATTTTAGGATTAAAACATAGTGTCTCCTGACACGAGGACACAGAATTATAATTTAATCACAGAACTCTGACTTTAATCTCAATTTTTTCCCTCTGAATTATGAGGGGAAAAAAATCAATAATTTAAATGAATTTAATCTCAGAATTAGATTTTTTTCCTTTGAATCATGTAATCCTGGCTTTAATCTAGACCCTTTGCTCAGTATTTTGAGGAAGTCAGTATATTTATATTTTGTCCAGAATTCCAATTTAAATCACATAATTCTGACCTAATTTACATAATCCCAAATTTAATCTCTGAAATTCTGGCTGTTTTTTTGTCTTTATTTTGTGGCACTAATCATCTTCCATACATTGGTGTCTGTTTTTTTTTATTTTTTTTTAATCCTCCACAAAAGTATGAAATAAACATTTATTTCAGGATTAAAACAGTGTCCTGACACGAAGACAGACGGTCTTGCTGTCAGACAAAGACGAGATTAAAGGACAACACGCGTTGTGACAGTATATATATATTTTATATTGTATTATATTATATGTATATATGTACATATATATGATGTCTGATATGATGCAGTGGGAGTGTGAACATAAACCATATGATGTTGGGCCGTGGGCGAGGATGAATACATGAATACATAAAGACGAGGTAATCCTCTCTGCTCTGCTGTGGTTAATCTGATTTTCTTTTGTTTGCTGTTTTTAAACCATCACAATAATAATAACAATAATAGTAAAAATAGAAAAAATAGTTCTTCTGACTTCTTTAATCACAAAACTTTGACCTAAATCCTCCGTCATCCTGACTTTAATCACAACTATTTCCTAAGAGTTGTTAGAAAAAAAAGTCAATAATTCTCAGTTTAAAAGATTTAAATCTGACTTTATTCTCAGAATTATTGACTTTTTCCTCATAATTTTGAATTCAATCACAAAAACTCTCACTTTAATCACATAATCCTGACTTTAATCTCAACTCTTTCCTCAATATTATGAGGGAAAAGTCATAATCCTGACCTAATTCACATTATCCCGACTTTAATCTCGGAATTCAGAATTTTGAGAGAAAATTCTGAATTCTGAGATTAAAGTTGGATTAAAGTCGTTTTATCTTTTTATTTTGTTTTCAAAAACCATGTGGCACTAATCCTCTGCCATATAGAGATGTCAGTGGATTTTTAATAAAAATGACGTGAGATTATTGTGATAATAGATTAATGGATAATCCAGTAAAGACGCAGGGAAACACACTTGTCGTTCAAACTATTTCACTTTCAGATCTCACGGAAACTCTCATGAATAACTGCAAATTAATCCCATAAAGGGACATTTCTCCAAGTTTTCAACACTTTTACAAACACAGATGCATCGATCTCGATGGCATCTCACACGCCTACTGACAACAACAGAAAATCATGTGTTTATTAATTCAGTGGCACATAATTTGTGCATTAAAGTGTAAACGTGGATTAACGACTTACTGGTGTAGACGTTTAGTTAAAGAGTAAAATACTCGACAGGAAGAAGAATCTCTGCTTCATAAGTGTATTTTTTATCTCATCTGACCTCAGGTTAAAGGGTCAGAGAACAGAGGGCAGATTAAAAACTCTCCTCTTCCTCGACACGACGACACAGAGAAGACGCCGCCTTCTCTCGCCTCCCTGGGGTTAAAGAGGTGATGGAGGGGGAGGAAGAGGAGGAGGAGGAGGAGGAGGAGGATCATAATGATTGGCACCTGTGAAAGGAGGCGAATCAGAGAGAATCAGCCGAGGCTCACTGTGACCTGACTGTTATTAGGTGCCAAAATGAAATGACCGCTGCAGCAACGGCTGCTTCAAGAAATCATTTAAGCAGTCGCTGCTGACACACGCACACGCACGCACACACACACACACACACAAAGATATCTATATATATCTATACACATATAATATAAAAAGCAGATTTTTGAATGTGGAAGTAACTACGAGTGCCACCTCCTGTGTTTAAACCTCTGCTGGACGCTCGATGACGGGGACGCAGGCGAGTCCACGAGGGACAATTTATACAATCGTACAATAACATAAAAGATTAAAGATAAAAGAGCTGGCTGAGATTAAAACACGATCCGATACGATATGACATGGTACGATACGACGCGACGCAGGACGACACAGTACGACACGTCACGACCGAATATGATACTGTACGATATGACACAGTACGATATGTCGCGACACAGTACGGCACGTCACGACCGAATATGATACAGTACAACGCGACACAGTACAGTACGATACAGTGTGATACGTCACGACACAGTACGATACGAAACGACAGTACGATACAACACAGTACGATAGTACAATACGACACGACATGATACGTCACGACACAGTACGATACGAAACGACACAGTACGATAGTACAATACGACACGACACAGTACGATAGTACAATACGACACGACACAGTACGATACGTAACGACACAGTATGATACGACAAGACAGTACGATACGAAACGACACAGTACGATAGTACAATACGACACGACACAGTACGATAGTACAATACGACACGACACAGTACGATACGACACAGTACGATAGTACGATACGACACGACACAGTACGATACGAAACGACACAGTACGATACGACACAGTACGATAGTACAATACGACACGACACAGTACGATAGTACAATACGACACGACACAGTACGATACGACACAGTACGATAGTACGATACGACACGACACAGTACGATACGAAACGACACAGTACGATACGACACAGTACGATAGTACAATACGACACGACCTAGTGCAATACAGTACGATACGACACGACACGACAACACAGATGATACAGTTTGATACGATACGACACAGTAGGATATAGTACAACACGACACAATACGATACAGTACTATACGACATGACACAGTACGATACGACACAATACAGTACGACGCGACATGATAGTATGATATAGTACGATACGATACAACAGTACGACACAATATGACACGACACAGTACGATACGACATAGTACGATACCACACGACACTCACCCTCACCCTCACCCTCAGCCTCACCCTCAGCCTCACCCTCACCCTCAGCCTCACCCTCAGCCTCAGCCTCACCCTCACCCTCAGCCTCAGCCTCAGCCTCAGCCTCTCTGCTCATCAGTCGTGTCTCGGTTACTTTTTCCTCATTTGTCGTCTCCACAGCGTCCGAGCTCGGCGTCCTCTCCAGAGACTGCTTCACTCCTGACTTCCATTGTTGTGTCTCTGCAGCGCTCTCAGTCGTCTCAGTCGTCTCAGTCGTCTCTGGCCTCTGCACAAACATATCGATCACGTCCACCTCCCCTTCCCTTTGTCACCTTTTCTGTCCTTTGCTAAAAATACATTTTCACAACCAGCGACCACTGCCCCCCTCCTACGTCCTGTGATCCCCCCCAACACCTCCGCTTTAATCCTTTTCATATTTCTGTCTGGAATGCTTCTTTTATTTTTTGACCTCTGTAAGACTCCACGACCTTTAGACGCCTCTGAGGTCACAGGAACGCCTGTTAAATAAGTATCTTTGAATGATTCATCTATTTATTTATTTTTCTACTCTTGTTTTACAACAACGACCAGGACAAATTCCTCATATTGTGTGAGGGAATACCTGCAAATATATACAATTAAGACGTTACGAGCATATATACGTGCTATATAAAGCACGTATATACAACGACGGAGAATTAGGGCCAAACTCAAAAGAAAAGAAAATCTAGAATAAAGTCGGAATATTAAAAAAGTTGCAACATTACGAAAATAAAGTAACAATATTATAAAAGTTGTAACAATACGAGAATAAAGTCGCAATATTAAAAAAGTCGTAACATTACGAGAATCAAGTCGTAACATGACAGGAATAAAGTCTTAATATTAAAAAAGTCGTAACATTACAAGAATAAAGTCGCAATATTAAAAAAAGTCGTAGCATTACGAGAATAAAGTCGCAATATTAAAAAAAGGCATAACTTTACCAGAATTAAGTCTTAACATTACGAGAATAAAGTTGCAATATTAAAAAGTCGTAACATTACGAGAATAAAGTCTTAACGTTCCGAGAATAAAGTTGCCTTATTAATAAAGTCGTAACATTACGAGAATAAAGTCGCAAATATTACGAGAATGAAGTCGCAATATTAAAAAAGTCGTAACATTATGAGAATAAAGTCGCAATATTACGAGAATAAAGTTGCAATATTAAAAAAGTCGTAACATTACGAGAATAAAGTCGTAACATTACGAGAATAAAGTCGCAAATATTACGAGAATGAAGTCGCAATATTAAAAAAGTCGTAACATTATGAGAATAAAGTCGCAATATTACGAGAATAAAGTCGCAATATTAAAAAAGTCGTAATATTACGAGAATAAAGTTGTAATATTACGAGAATAAAGTCGCAATATTAAAAAAGTCGTAACATTACGAGAATAAAGTTGTAATATTACGAGAATAAAGTCGCAATATTAAAAAAGTCGTAACATTAGGAGAATAAAGTTGTAATATTACGAGAATAAAGTCGCAATATTAAAAAAGTCGTAACATATCGAGAATAAACTTGCGATATTAAAAAAGTCCGAACTTTACGAGAATAAAGTCGTAATATTACGAGAATAAAGTCGCAATATTACGAGGATAAAGTCGCAATATTACGAGAATAAAGTCGCGATATTAAAAAAGTCGGAACTTTACGAGAATAAAGTCGTAATATTACGAGAATAAAGTCGCAATATTACGAGACTAAAGTCGCAATATTACGAGAATAAAGTCGCGATATTAAAAAAGTCGGAACTTTACGAGAATAAAGTCGTAACATTACGAGAATAAAGTCGTAACATTAAACGTTACTCATCCATGTCCGATAACCATGTCGTTTCACTGGCGATTTTCACCTTGGTTTAAAAATACTTGGGATTAATGACACATTTGTGTTTTATATATATATATATATATATAATGAAGTATTCTGGTTTGAAATACCTGCAATTTTTTTTTTTTTTCACCGTGACCTTTTTTTTTTACAATATCCATTCAGCTTTAAACCGAAAAACACAGTCTATAGATCTGGCTGTGAAGTGTTTTTCCCCCCATCTCTTAATGGCACCTCAGGAGTTCCACGCTGTTTTGAGTGGATGTCTATTTAAATCTGCTCTGGATGACTCTGCCTCCATTAGCCACTCATCCAGGGTTAAGTACTCGTCCACAACAGACAACCCTGCCCATCAGGTGACCCGCGGCTGCCGCTACGCCTTGATGGAGACACTTCAGTCGCCGCGGCGACCTTCTGGAAACCGCCCACAAATCGACCTTTCATGTACTAGCAGCACAAGTGTGTGTGTGTGTGTGTGTGTGTGTGTGTGTGGTCCAGTGATCTGGACAATATTGCAGCTACTTCAGCCCAAACTTGTTATTTCAGGAGGAAACACGGGGCCCGGCCCGGCCGTCTTTGCCGGTGACCTTCGCGCTTGTTATTGTCGCTTCTCGTCAGACGGAGATAAGAGAATGTGAGGCTCACAGGTGAGATCTCCATCATCACTGAGGGGTTTTAACGACTGTTTTACTCCGGAATTACACAAAGACAACGCACCGTCTGCACGCGTGAAGGCCTGCGTTATGTACTTCGTCTTTACATTAGGTCATCATATATATATATATACCCTCGAGAACCTCCTCTGTGCAGCAATTTCCTTTTATTGACCCCCTGTAAAGCGCCTGGATTGTGTAAACATGGAGAGGCTGTCGTGTTTTTATGAGCTAAAGAAACCTAATAACACGGCAATCAACATTTATGTCAACATTACTTAAGGATATTAATTTGTCGATTTATTATTAGGGACCTCATGCGCAAGGGTGCGATAGACTGAAATTGCTCAGATTCTTATTATTGTTTGGCCTCCTGCTGCTTTGATCTCGAATTTGACCCCGTAAACGTATGTGAAAACGGACAAAAATTCTTGAATTAATTGATACATTTTTTTTAAGAAAGTCAGCTCACTGTCAAAGTGCATCCTTGTTCAGGGCGATGCCGACTATTATTACCCAAGATTTCAAGTAATTCCAATAAACTTTTTTTCAAGAAGAAGAATCTCAGCTCACTGTCAAAGTCCATCAGAGAACATGAATGATTTCCTGAATTTCAAAAATTCATTAAAAATATTCCTTACAAGGTGTGCAAATATTTTCAACAGATCTTTGTTCAGGGCGATGCCGACTATTAGTAAGCAAAATTTCATGTAATTCCAAGAAACTTTTTTTTTTTTGAAGAAAGTCAGCTCATTGTCAAAGTCCATCAGAGAACATGGATCATTCCTTGATTTTTAAAAAAATCGTTAAAAATATTCCTTACAAAGTGTGCAAATAATTTCAACAGATCTTTATTCAGGGCGATGCCGTCTATTATGATGGTAAATGTCAAGTCATTCCAAGAACTTTTTTTTTTTTTTGAAGAAAGTCAGCTCACTGTCAAAGTGCATCAAGGAAAATGGATCATTTCCTGAATTTCAAAAATTCATTAAAAATATTCCTTACGAGGTGTGTAAATATTTTCAACAGATCTTTGTTCAGGGCGATGCCGACTATTAGTAAGCAAAATTTCATGTAATTCCAAGAAACTTTTTTTTTTTTTGAAGAAAGTCAGCTCATTGTCAAAGTCCATCAGAGAACATGGATCATTCCTTGATTTTTAAAAAAATCATTAAAAATATTCCTTACGAAGTTTGTAAATATTTTCAACAGATCCTTGTTCAGGGCGATGCCGTCTATTATTAAGCAAAATTTCATGGAATTCCAAGAAACTTTTTTTTTTTTTGAAGAAAGTCAGCTCATTGTCAAAGTCCATCAGAGAACATGGATCATTTCTTGAATTTCAAATATTCATTAAAAATATTCCTTACGAGGTTTGCAAATATTTTCAACAGATCTTTGTTCAGGGCGATGCCGTCTATTGTGATGGTAAATTTCAAGTAATTCAAAGAAACTTTTTTTTTTTTTTTTAAGAAAGTCAGCTCACTGTCCAAGTGCATCAGGGCAAATGGATCATTTCCTGAATTTCAAAAATTCATTAAAAATATTCCTTACGAGGTTTGCAAATATTTTCAACAGATCCTTGTTCAGGGCGATGCCGCCTATTATTAAGCAAAATTTCATGTAATTCGAAGAAACTTTTTTTTTTTTTTGAAGAAAGTCAGCTCATTGTCAAAGTCCATCAGAGAACATGGATCATTTCTTGAATTTCAAAAATTCATTAAAAATATTCCTTACGAGGTTTGCAAATATTTTCAACAGATCTTTGTTCAGGGCGATGCCGTCTATTATGATGGTAAATTTCAAGTAATTCCAAGAAACTTTTTTTTTTGAAGAAAGTCAGCTCACTGTCAAAGTTCATCAGAGAACATGGATCATTTCCTGAATTTCAAAAATTCATTAAAAATATTCCTTACAAGGTGTGCAAATATTTTCAACAGATCTTTGTTCAGGGCGATGCCGACTATTAGTAAGCAAAATTTCATGTAATTCCAAGAAACTTTTTTTTTTTTGAAGAAAGTCAGCTCACTGTCAAAGTCCATCAGAGAACATGGATCATTTGTTGATTTTTAAAAAAATCATTAAAAATATTCCTTACAAGGTTTGCAAATAATTTCAACAGATCTTTATTCAGGGCGATGCCGTCTATTATGATGGTAAATTTCAAGTCATTCCAAGAACTTTTATTTTTTTTTGAAGAAAGTCAGCTCACTGTCCAAGTGCATCAAGGCAAATGGATCATTTCCTGAATTTCAAAAATTCATTAAAAATATTCCTTACGAGGTGTGCAAATATTTTCAACAGATCTTTGTTCAGGGCGATGCCGTCTATCATGATGGTAAATTTCAAGTCATTCGGAGAAACTTTTTTTTTTTTTGAAGAAAGTCAGCTCATTGTCAAAGTCCATCAGAGAACATGGATCATTCCTTGATTTTTAAAAAAATCATTAAAAATATTCCTTACGAGGTGTGCAAATAATTTCAACAGATCTTTGTTCAGGGCGATGTCGTCTAATATGATGGTACATTTCAAGTCATTCGGAGAAACTTTTTTTTTTTGAAGAAAGTCAGCTCACTGTCAAAATCCATCAGAGAACATGGATCATTTCCAGAATTTCAAAATTTCATTAAAAATATTACTTACGAGGTTTGCAAATATTTTCAACGGATCCTTGTTCAGGGCGATGCTGACTATTTTTAAGCAACATTTCAAGTCATTCGGAGAAACTTTTTTTTTTTTTGAAGAAAGTCAGCTCACTGTCAAAGTGCATCAGGACAAATGGATCATTTCCTGAATTTCACAAATTGATTAAAAATATTCCTTAAGAGGTTTGTAAATATTTTCAACAGATCCTTGTTCAGGGCGATGCCGACTATTATGATGGTACATTTCAAGTCATTCGGAGAAACATATAGCCATGACAGTTTGTGTTGATATGAGATGATGTGTACAATAACCATGCATTTATGATGCAAAATTAATCTTTTCATTACAAATATCCAGTTTGGACCTGATATTAAGTGGTGGGCCGCATTAACTCTATTGGAGGGCCGTGGGTTTGAGACCTCTCAGTTAGAGTGACTTTTTGTTCCTCCATCCTCTCTACATCTGATTTCCTCCGTCTCCTTTTAAAATAATGAATCGGTGGAGTTTATCTATATATACGGTAAACAAATCAGTTAATGCAGAGCATGAATCTGCAATTTTGCAAAAGGCATTATTTAAAATAAATAAATAAATAAATAAATATAACGGCCACTGACATAAATAATTTGATGAGGAAAAAAAAACAAAAACTGGACAACATATTAAATCTGATCGCACTGTAACGAAAAAAGCGAGCCGTGACAATAATAAGCTCTGATGGGGGCCCTCTTATGGCCCATCGATTTCCAATAGCTGAGATCATAGAAAAGCTGGGGGGGTAATTACACTGTGCAAGCAGAGGTCGTCCTGAGCAAATATCATTATCATCAGATTAGAATGAAAGGCTGAGCGCGGGTCGAGCGCGCGGCGGGTGAAGGAGACCCAGAGGAGACGCTTCACACACACACACGCACACGCACACGCACACGCACACACACACACACACACACACACACACACACACACACACACACACACACACACACACACACACACACACACACACACACACACACACACTCTCCTGACCCTTCATCAGTCTCAATGTCCCCCACCTTGCTCCATCCTCCGTGGGTCAGCCCCTGCATCACACCAACACAAACAAGAGCAGGAGGCGGGGGTTGTTGGTTGGGGGACGGCGTAGGTCACCGAGGCACAACCATTCATCAGTGAGAGACAGGGGGGTATGATGAGACTGATACTACGGGGGTGGCAAACAGATAAACGGGGGGGGGGGGGACAACACAACACAACACAACAAGGAAGAGCAGATAGTCGCCGCGACATCAGGACGTAGCACTTGATCACAACCTTGGATGTCTTTAACCTCCGTTACATCAGTGTAGCTGTTGCCAACACGTGTGCACTGAACAAAAAACATAATTTAGTCGATATCTAAGGCATACCGAATCGACCAACCCCCCCCACCCCCTTTAGAGATGAAGAAGTCTAAAGAGGCTTCTTCAGTTCTGAAGAACCGGTGGGGAAAAAACAGGTATTTAACCTCTGAAGGCCCCGGTATATGTCCAGGGCCCTGTAGTACCCCACTTCCACCATCGGGTGGTGGTACAAGTCTGGACGCAGGGTATACGATGTGTTCACAGATGAAAAGGCCCGTCGGACAGGGATGTCGGGGTGTCAGGTTGGGGCTCGGATGACGGTCCTTGGCGACTACTTCTTCTGTTATCGAAATGCTTTTTTTCTGTTTGGTGGGCAGGGCTTAATACTACACCTACCCGTGGGGTGGAAGTTCAGTTTGCGCATGCGTGCACGCGCACCCAACGCGCGGTTCCAAAATCTGGGTATACCAGGGCCCTTGAGGCGGGATAGTGGTCTAGGGCAGTGTTTCCCAATCCTGGTCCTCAGGGAACACTGCCCTGCATGTTTTAGATGTTGCCCTGCTCCAATACACCAGATTCAAACAGTCCGCCATCGTCTTCAAGCGCTGCAGAAGCCTGATAAAGAGCTGTTCTGTTCTGAATCAGGTGTTTTTGGAGCAGGGCAACATCTAAAACATGCAGGACAGTGTTCCCTGAGGACCAGGGTTGGGAAACACTGCTCTAGAGAGTCGTTAAGTTGACCCATCCCTTCCAGTTCCAGGTTGTTTCAACGTTGTGTTGTGAATGGGTCATGAGGATCACCTCAACACAGCCAACTACTGAAGAAGACCATGACCTGGATGACTGGATGAGAAGGGTCATCCCTAACCTTAATCCGTGACCAGTTAATGATGACTAAACCTAAACTTAATCTCACCACAATCCAAATCTCAGCCTGAAACTTAAGTTCCACGGAAGTTCCAATTAACGCTGTTTTTTAGTGTGTATCTGCGTCATTACCTTGTTTATGAAGCCCTGAAGGTTCTAAACAAACAGTTCAGCCGCTGCTGAGAACGCTGTGTTTTATTGTAATCTCGGGCTCAGCGAGATCTCTGAAAAAACCCGGTCCGGTTACGTAAACACCGGTTCTCCTGAACAGCAGATCCTCCTGCTCCGGGCACTAGTCCGGGCACATCCGGTTGCGTACATTGAACCGCAGAAGAAGAACAACGTCCGTTGTGGAGGTGTTTCACGAGCGACAGTGTCTTCAGACTCTGGGTCAAAGGTCGTCAAAGGGACTGCGGCGGGGAGTCGTGAAGAAGCTATTTTTAAACACTGTTAAAACAACGTTTTGATAATGAGGAGCAGTGCATCAACCGTTCCAGAGGGGGGAGCTGTGCTTCTGAGAGCGGGTGTGCTGAATAGTACTGGCCAATCACAACACACTCTGTCTTCTGGGTGAGAGATTTGAGTCTGAAATATCGCGGCTCAGGAACAGCGTCAGAAAAGACAGATTTCTATCGGCTCGTTTACAGCAACTAGGAGGTTTTTGACCATAAAAACAAGCTAATGTATGTAAGTAGACCTCCATAACTAACATATATGTGCAACAGGACCACTCTGGGTCCGCTTTAAAACCCGGGATGAGACATGGATTCTTGTCTAGAGTGTTGTTCGGGGGGGGAAGGAACTTAAAAGCATGACCCAGACATCGTGGTCAATCATGGCTACCGAAGCGTTGTGGGTTATGCTTGAAAAGAAGACCCGTTCTTGGATGTCACGATCTGGACAACCATCCCTCTTCCACTACACGTCCGTCCATCATTTTCAACATTCATAATAAGGCAGTCACGACTAAATTAATCAGGTTCTGCCTCATTGGGACCAAGTTTTGATCTGCGTGAGGACTACTGGTCCTGACAAGGTCAGAGTTTATGTCAGAAATACAACACCACAAACACACACACACTCACACCTCACAGCCGTGCCGTCCCCCATTTTAAATAATTTCATACGTAAAATGCAATTTGAGAAGCTGGAACCAGGAAGGTTTTGGCATTTCATTTGATAAATGACTCAAAAGTGTGACCAGCGAATTCCCCCGTTAATCAATCAAAATAAAAAATGCCCGCTCCTGTTGCTGATTTATCACAAAGAAATGCACGGCGGTAAGAGCTAAAGACGTGGTTTTCACGATGAGAAATGAATAAACTTGTTTTTATTTCCACCGGCAAAGACGTCGCTGGCAGAAAAAAAAAACATCAGTTTCCTGCGCGCAGCTCGGTACATCAGCGGTGTCAGGTTTTATGAATAACATAACATGTGCATAAAAAGGAAAATAAGAGGCAAAAACTAGCAGCGCGTATCTAGTTTTGATTGTAACTGTCAGGGTTTGACCCGATCACACACACACACACACACACACAAAAAAAGGAATTCAGTAGAGTAGAGAATAAAAATGCACATTTTAAAAGACGCATACATTAAACGGCAGAATCCTCTCGCCGTCTTTGCCAAGATGTCATTTGCGGTTGAAACGGTGTGTGAAGAAGAAGACGATGAAGCATCCACAGGCGATTAGGTGGCAGGTGGGGGGGGGGGGGGGGTGAGGGGGGCGGTCCCAGCAGGGCCCACATCACCTCACCCGTCTTCCCTCACCCCGGGTTCCCTCCGCCACTGCCAACCCCCCCGCCTGTGAAACGCAGAGATCCTGCCGCGGAGGTTGCGAGTGCCACTCTGACGAGCGCGTGACGTCTCTATCTGTGGCGGCTCTGCGTGGGGGGGGGGCCGGCCCGGGCCCACCCCGCATTAGCATAAACACGGCAGTGCTGCTGTGGGGGTCCGCCTGTCAGGGGCTGTCACCGCCGAGGACAGAGAGGAGAGACGCCTCTGCATTAACCTCCGGGCTTATCTCACACTCTTTAAAAAAAAAAAAAAGTGGGGATTAGTGCTCCGTCAGGAATTGCTTTTGGGTCCTTGTCACTCCTGCGCGATTATTGAACTCCCTCCTCTTTACTCAAGACTATTATTCTCATCCTCCGCTGCCACTTACCCCGAAGGGAGGGAATCCCCGGGGGAGTTGAGAACGACAACCCGGCGAATCTTGGTTTTTCTTTGACTGTGGTGACACCATCGGTGACAGGCTGCCGCTGCATTGATTCCTGTGTTTACATGAGTGAGTGAGTGTGATTCACATGCATATTGTTATCAATTCTTACATATTGTTTGAAATGGATATGGAATGGTAATTTGTGTGCTTTAAAGAATAGTCGGGTGTCATCTGCGTACAGGTTGATAAAATAACATCATTTTTGAGATTGTGGGATTACACTTCTGTTACTTCCTGTGATTTTAACACCTGATTCATCAAATACTGTATGTGAATCTAACAATTAAGGCCACAAACAGAGACCTGGTGCAGTTCAATAAAAACCTGAACTAATTACGGCACCGTTATTAGTTAGTTGGACACCAAATTTTCACTTTGATTCATTAAATTCGTACCGGAGAAACTTCAATTGTCAGCACTTTAATTCTGAGTTTGCTGAAAAACACAGGTCACAGGAAGAGGTTAATTAAAAGGCGTTTGAAATAAAAAAAAGTTTTCAAAATAGACTAAAAGTGGAGACAAAACAAACAGCTTGAGATTCACCATTTTAACCAGCATCATGAAACAGCTGACGTGAGTGAGTGAGTGTGATTCACATGCATATTGTCATCAATTCTTACATATTGTTTGAAATGGATATGAAATGGTAATTTGTGTGCTTTAAAGAATAGTTGAGTGTCATCTGCGTACAGGTTGATAAAATAACAGCATTTTTGAGATTGTGGGATTACACTCCTGTTACTTCCTGTGGTTTTAACACCTGATTCATCCAATAAATACTGCAACAGAGACCTGGTGCAGTTCAAAACAAACCTGGACTAACTAATTATAGCAATTTGGACACCGAGTTTTCACTTTGATTTAATCAATTCGTACCGGAGAAACTTCAATTGTCAGCACTTTAATTCTGAGTTTGCTGAAACACACAGGTCACAGGAAGAGGTTAATTAAAAGGAGTTTGAAATAAAAAAAAGTTTTCAAAATAGACTAAAAGTGGAGACAAAACAAACAGCTTGAGATTCACAATTTTAACCAGCGCGTCATGAAACAGCTGACATGAGTGAGTGAGTGGAATTCACATGTATATTTTTATCAATTCTTGCAAATTGTTTGAAATGGATATGAAATGGTAATTTGTGTGCTTTAAAGAATAGTCGGGTGTCATCTGCGTACAGGTTGATAAAATAACAGCATTTTTGAGATTGTGGGGATTACACTTCTGTTACTTCCTGTGATTTTAACACCTGATTCATCCAATAAATACTGCAACAGAGACCTGGAGCAGTTCAAAACAAACCTGGACTAACTAATTATAGCAATTTGGACAAAAGTTTTCACTTTTGATTCATTAAATTCGTACCGGAGAAACTTCAATTGTCAGCACTTTAATTCTGAGTTTGCTGAAAAACACAGGTCACAGGAAGAGGTTAATTAAAAGGCGTTTGAAATAAAAAAAAGTTTTCAAAATAGACTAAAAGTGGAGACAAAACAAACAGCTTGAGATTCACCATTTTAACCAGCGTCATGAAACAAGCATATTTTTTTATCAATTCTTGCAAATCGTTTGAAATGGATAAGAAATGGTAATTTGTGTGCTGTTAAAGCTGCAGCAGGATCCTTTAAAGAATAGTCGAGTGTCATCTGCGTACAGGTTGATAAAAGATTGTGAGATTGTGATTTTAACACCCGATTCATCAAATACTGGATGTTACTACAACAATTAACAATAAAGGCCACCAGCAGAGACCTGGAGCAGTTCAATAAAAACTCACTAATTATAGCAAATTTGAACACCGAGTTTTCAGTTTGATTCATCAAATTCGTACTGGAGAAACTTCAATTGTCAGCACTTTAATACGGAGTTTGTTTAAAAACACAGGAAGAGGTTAATGAAAACGAGTTTGAAATAAAATAGACAAAACAAACACCTTGAGATGCGCAGTTTTAACCAGCGTCATGAAACAGCTGACATGAGTGGGATTCAAATGCATATTGTTATCAATTCTTACATTATTGTTTGAAATGGATCCTGCAGCAGGAAAGAATAGTCGAGTGTCATCTGCGTACAGGTTGATAAAATAAGAACATTTTTGAGATTGTGATTTTAACACCTGATTCATCAAATACTGTATGTTACTGCAACAATTAACACTAAAGGCCACCAACAGAGACCTGGAGCAGTTCAATAAAAACCTGGACTAACTAATTACGGCAATTTGAACAGCGAGTTTTCACTTTGATTCATTAAATTCGTACTGGAGAAACTTCAATTGTCAGCACTTGGTAACGCTTTCTTTTACAGTCCCCTAATTACCTGGTATTTAGCTGGTAAATTCATGGTAACACCAAAGTGTTACTGGGTAATTACCAATGGTAATAAGAAAGTAAATACAGTGAAACTGTTGCCAAAATACTGGGCATTTACCTGGTAACTATATAGTTAATTATAGCGTGTTATTACTGCTGTTAATAAGAAGGTATGTACAGCTAAACTATGGCAAAACTATGGTAAATGTAAGTGTATTATTGGGTTATAAACTGGTAATAAGCAGGTACCTACAGTCCCCTAATTACTAGCTATTTACCCAAGGGGTAATCTAACAAACCTAACCCTAAAAATGTGTGTAATTACATGGAAACAAGCTTGGCTTTCTTTTACAGTACAGTTTTACTTTACTTACCGAGTACATTACCGTGCATTACCCAGTATTTTGGCAACGGTTTCACTGTATTTACTTATCTTATTACCCTTGGTAATTACCTAGCAACACTTTAGTGTTACCATGAATTTACCAGCTAAATACCAGGTATTTAGGGGACTGTAAAAGAAAGCGTTACCCAGCACTTTAATTCAGAGTTTGTTTAAAAACACAGGAAAAGGTTAATTAAATCGAGTTTGAAAAGAGACAAAACAACTTGAGATTCACCATTTTAACCAGCGTCATGATACAAGCCTTCAATCATGTACTTTACCATTTATTTTCCTTAATTTGCAAAACTGTCATCATTGAAGAAGAGATAATACTCGTGAAGGAGACTGTTTTTTTTACAACAGGTGTCTATGGTTTGCAAATGCATGAGCAGTCATTCATTAATTTGCTTCGGAGAAGAAGAGTGAGTTTATTCACTCGTCAGTTCGGCCTCTCTGGAGATCCTGACAGAATCTACTTGATAGAACACTGAACATCTCCTGATGTCTTGGTTGTTGGAGGAGGAACTGAACTCTGTCAGCGTCGTCTCCTCAACGACTTCTCCTTCCTCCTCCATCACCGCTGATCCAAATCTGCGCCAACCGAGCGCCGAGGCTTCTGCTCAGCAGGTTCCTGACAGTTCTTGCATTTGTGATTTACGCGGAGATTCTTGAGGAGGTGAGCACCCGGTGTCACCAGCTGTGAGGCAGCGTGAAGGCTAAAGGTGCTCTTCTAACTCCTCTGACGGCTGCCTGACAGCAGCGCTGAGCAACAGCTAAGCTCTTCCTCTTTCTCAGGCTGTCATTCTGTTTCAGGGGCCACGTGGACAAAAGACGGCGGCGGCGGCGGCGAGAGTCTAAGGGCCAATTCCAACTCCTATCTTAACCCTCTATCTTAAACCTGAAGCTCAACCCTTAATCTTAACTGGCCTCAAAACCAAGTGTTGAGGGTTATTTTGTCAGATACGTCTTCAGACTGTAGGGGGCAGAATAACACGAAGGCTGCGTCCAGTCTGTCAACTCCAAAAAAGAAGAAGAAGAAGAACACATTTACGTCAGGATTATTTATTACGATCCATTAGTTTTTTGGGGGGTTTTTTTACGCAACAATGACGTAAGTAATACATAATATGGTACAATGTGGCTTTTGTTTTTGTGTAGTGGCTTTTGTGTTTGTGTTGTGGCTTTTGTGTTTGTGTTGTGGCTGTTGTATGTGTGTTGTGGCGTTTGTATTTGTGTTGTGGCTGTTGTATGTGTGTTGTGGCGTTTGTATTTGTGTTGTGGCTGTTGTATTTGGGTTGTGGCTGTTGTATTTGTGTTGTGGCTTTTGTATTTGTGTTGTGGCTTTTGTATTTGTGTTGTGGCGTTTGTATTTGCGTTGTGGCGTTTGTGTTTGCGTTGTGGCTTTTGTGTTTGCGTTGTGGCTTTTGTATTTGCGTTGTGGCGTTTGTATTTGCGTTGTGGCGTTTGTATTTGCGTTGTGGCTTTTGTATTTGCGTTGTGGCTTTTGTATTTGCGTTGTGGCTTTTGTATTTGCGTTATGGCGTTTATATTTGTGTTGTGGCTTTTGTATTTGTGTTGTGGCGTTTGTATTTGTGTTGTGGCTTTTGTATTTGTGTTGTGGCGTTTGTATTTGTGTTGTGGCATTTGTATTTGTGTTATAGCGTTTGTGTTTGTGTTGTGGCTTTTGTGTTTGTGTTGTGGCTTTTGTATTTGTGTTGTGGCTTTTGTTTTTGTGTTGTGGCGTTTGTATTGTGGCTTTTGTATTTGTGTTGTGGCGTTTGTATTGTGGCTTTTGTATTTGTGTTGTGGATGTTGGGTTTTTGTGGCTGTTGTATTTGTGTTGTGGCGTTTGTATTTGGCCTGACACCTCTGGGCCACCGTTCAAGGGTGGTCTTGTAAAATCTCAATATTGAGGGCGATGCAGACCTTAAACTTGACCCTCAACTTAATTTTTCTGAGAATCAGGACAGAACTTGCATTAGAGGGAGAGCATTTTTGAGATTGAGGATTAAGCAAGAAATTGGAATTCACCCTGATCCATATCTCAAACGCCTCAGGCCTAATCAAACACAGCCAAAGTAGCGCAGGCGTCGATAGCTGCTTAATTAGTAACGAGAGCAATGACAATAACAATCACGTTCCTTTCCAGCTGACGTAATTAAAGGGGGGGGGGGGGGGGGGAGGGGAGGACATAAAAGGCGACGGAACACCGAGGGAGCGCGCTGCCTCCGAGCAAGGCAGCAATTAGAGGCAGGAGGCGAGGAGGCAAAAAAGCTCGTGGCAAAGACGCCGCCAGACGAGCCGCCAACGCCGTCGCAGCCTCGTCTCACACCTCGTCCTCATCCTTTCAGGCATCAGTATCATCATCACACACACACACACACACACACACACACACACACACACACACACACACACACACACACACACACACACACACACACACACACACACACACACACACACACACACACACACACACACTGACAGCGCCCGGCTTCATTATATCCGTGCTGCCCATCAGCGCCGCACCGACACCGTGTTGTTGGGCACGTCGGCGGCTGGCGGCTGCCATGTTTAATGACCCTCCTCTTCCTCCTCCTCCTCCTCCTCCTCCTCCTCCTCCCTCTGTATCCAGCTCTCCGTCGGCACAGCGTGAGACACGGGGAAACACTCAATTTCTGGTAATGGCTTGAAATGGAGTAAATATCACTCGCCCCCCTGCATTTGTTACTCATTCAAGCCCCGTTATCACTTGCTGCCTAATTTCCTGGTGCACCGACAAAGGCAGAGGGCGTTTCCATGGAGAGGGAACCCTTGCGGTTTTTTCCCCGTGCTTCTCTCGACTTGGCACTCTGTTCATTTCACAGCAATTATCCCTGAGTCATTCCACACATTCTGCCACAGAAACTCAGGGGAAGGACCTTTCAGCTAATTGCTTTCAAATGGAAATAAAAAATAATCACACGGCTACTTTGTCAAAATGACTCCCGTTATGCAGCGTTTGGTGTGGGAAATTGATGTGGGATTCCTTTTAATGTCCCATTTACAACGGCTCAACCGCTCAACTGCCAGATGAAAACGCTTTTTAAAAAAAAATGTTTTTTTGTATTCTATACAAATGCGTTTGGGATGAAGCGCCGGGTATCGTACGCGCTGTGATTTCTGCAGCTTTTCCGAAACAACAAATAGGGGTCGGTGTTCCTGTTGGGGTAACACAGACGCAACAATGCAGATGTGGTGGCGTTAAAGCGGAACTGCAGCGGGGTTTATAACCTTATTTAAAGGTGAAGTAAGTAGTTTATAGTGCCATCTAGAGGAGAGGCTGAAATTTACAACAAAGACCTGCTGCTCTGCTCACCCCCTCCCTTCCCTGAGCGCTACGGTGTCCTCAGCCGGTCAAATGTCGTCCTCGTCGTCTTTCTCCGTGTCAGCAGATGAGGTTCGTGAGGCGAGGGAGAGGGCGGAGCTACCGCGGCCGTAGCAGACGAAGCGGAGAGAGAGGAGGCGGGACTTCAGCTACAAGTAAAGAGACGCTTGATTTGTTCTCTCGCGTTTGTCCTTACAGGCTCCGGTAGAAACATGGCGTCTCTCTGCTAACAGTGGCTATGCAACCGCGGCCCGCGACCATGTTATTTTACATGACTTTTTGAAACACTACGAAAATGAAACAAAAACTATTATACAGCGACTAGACAATGCAGGAGCACATAATATGTATAAAAAAGTGGATTTTGTGTCATATTAACCCATAAATACTACACAGTGTCCCTTTAACAGCTTCAGAGTCATCGTGATGGTTAAATGTCTTGTTGTGGTTGGAGATAGGGGGGGCCTGTCTCCACTTCCTGTTAGCGGAAAGCTAAAAACCAATGAGGTATCAATGGAGTTTCAACGCAGTTTGAAAATGTACCTTTTGTCTCAGTGTTTTTGGCCTTTCTTACACACACCATGGGTGAATTCCAATTCCTATCTTAACCCTCAATCTCAAAAATGCTCTCCCTCTAGTGCAAGTGCTGTCCCGATTCTCAGAAAAATTAAGTTGAGGGTCAAGTTTAAGGTCCGTATCGCCCTCAATATTGAGATTTTCCAAGACCACCCTTGGGAGCAAGGGCTACCCAGAATGCATTGCGTGTTTTTCACATGAGAAAGATGGCGTCGAAAGCAGCGAAGCGAGTGCGATACAAATGAAGTATTTTCTTTGTTAATAGAGATATAAAAATGATGAAAACCATTGTATTATCTTAGTTTAGGCCCATATTATGGATTACTGACGTCATTGTTTTGCGTAACATTTATTTTTATTTTACGATCTTTTGTCAATGCGGACAAGCAATCGTTCGCTATCGTTAACCCTTCAATAAGTCGTGGTGTGTGGTAACTGTCAGCTGAATATTTGTATGAGTATCATCTTATAACTAACTGACAACCTAATAACTTGATAAATAATCCTGACGTAAATGTGTTCTTCTTCTTCTTCTTCTTTTTTGGAGTTGACAGAATGGACGCAGCTTTGGCGTTATTCTGCCCCCTACAGTCTGAAGACGTATCTGCATTTAAGGGGTGTCCCATTTCTAAGTGACAAAATAACCCTCAACACTTTGGTTTTGAGGGACAGTTAAGATTAAGGGTTGAGCTTGAGGGTTAAGATGGGAAATGGAATTGGCCCAAACTCTAAGTTTGATCTTTGAAAACTCACTTTTAGTCTGACTGTGTTCACCGTTACGTTGCGTCCTCAGTTGCAGAAAGTCAACAATAATGAGAGGGAGAGGAAGTAGGAAAATAAAACATCCTGCTTTACTTTTCAGGATAAAACATCCTGTGTTGACGCCACATCGTAGTTCCCCGTCACAAAAAGAATCCCGACAGACCCGTCATGCTGCCGTTTCCTCGGTCCGTCCGGAAACGCCGCTCCGTTTGTTGCGTTTACAACATTTATTGTGTATTTCCGTGCAAAAACTATCGCACAAACCTTAGTCTCGCGACTCCAGCTGGTTGCCGAGTGTATTTTGGGGCTTTTGGTGAGAGGACAGGGACACAAAGAGTAGAGTTATGGTTCCTGATGGATAAACTGGTAAAAGTAATAAAAGTTGTACATTATCGTGAATATATTCTGCTCCCAAAGACAATCCATCATCAGCGAAGCAGCGACGTCTGCAGAAAACTATACCAAACCTAATGATTTACATCTGGATCAAATCCATCTCGTTGCTATTAGATCGGCATCATTTGATTGACGTCCATCTGATTAGTATTATTAGACGGACATGATGACGCGCGTTTGTGATTAGGTTCACATGATAGATGGAACAGGAGAAAAAAACACATCAGAGATCATGATCTGAAAAAGTCACATGACTTCAAGATTTCAAAGTCCCTGTCGAGCAAATCTCAGTCTAGAATCAGTTGGTTTAATAAAAAGATTTCTTCACAGAATCGTTAAAGACACGACTGTCTCTTTTAAATTCCTAAAGATGACGCAACATAAACGTGTAGAAGAAGAAGAAGGAACATGAAGAAGAGCAGAGTCCTGCGCTGAGGCTGCAGTACCACTGATAGAGAGAGAGGGGGAGACAGAGAGCACAGGCCAGGATTTGTCTTGACAAACACTTTTGAGGCCGGGGATTTAAAATAAAATGAATTAAAATGTACATTTTCTTTTCCAATAATTTAATTTTAAGTTTTTAGCCTTGTTTTTTTTAAAGACTTAAAGACTTTGAAATAAAAACAAATGTTGAACCAAGGACATCAATAGAATTCAGTTGATGACTCCTGGTGTTCAGTACGAGGTTAAACATGCACCACAATAGTGACTATGTCGCTTCTTTACATATTATTATATTAGATATTCTGTTCAAACACTGACAAACAGCAAATTCACGGTCCCCACTAAAGCAAATTAACCAGTATGTGTGTGTCAGTGTTTTAGCAGTTGGACACAGATGTTTATTTTATTGTTGTTCAACAGGAAGTTTGACCGCGGGGAGTTTTTGTGACACTTTAGCTGAACTTTTGCACGATTTAAAACCCGATTTCTGACAACGATTATTCACGTCTTTTCTCATCTTTAAAACTTCAACTTCGTCAAAGTTAAAGCAAATAATCGCGCACAGTCAGCGTTAGCCTCCACCCTCCCGAATCTTCCATATTTTCTTCACCGCTGTCCAAAATAATGACGTTCAAACTCTCACGCTGAGATTTTTTCCTCAGTCGAGCTGTAACTGAGTTATCTGCACACACAAAAAAACGAGAGAAATCTGTCAATACATATCATCCATTGCAATATGAAGTGCGGCAAGTGTGTTCTTTCGGGTTTTAGTGAGCCTGGTGTATTTTCGGGGCGGCAGAGTGGTGCTGATGTGTTGACGTACGGTGGGAGGACGGAAGGAAGAGGCAGCTGCTGTTCATGTCCACGGTGAGAGGGTCTGAGTCAGAGTGAGTGGGGAAGCATCGGGATATTATTAGGGAGGGAGGTGCTGCTACTGCTGCTACTGCTGCTGCTGCTGCTGCTGCTGCTGCTGCTGCTGCTGCTGCTGCTTCAGACCACAGATACACCTGTTCCTGCCGTCGTCAGGTGTTTCATCCGAGAGGTCGTTCGAACCTATGATTCACATCAGATTACAGGCCTTAATGATAATGATAATAATAAATGATGGCAGTTATGATCGTCGAGGACGGGTCAAAGGTCAACAGGATGGAGCGGAAATAACGTCGGCCACGGTGGACGAGTGAACTTTGAAGAGCTGCTGCAGCTACCGCCTCAAAGTGCACGATCCAATAAAAAATCTGTGCAAAGAATCATCGGGTTAGGCAGCTCCATCTCCTCCGATTCTAAACAGAAGATACCGACTTCGTCACCCATATTTTAAGTAGTGCTGGGCACGTTAAGCGCGCTAACGGCGGTTAACGACATGCTAACTAACATGCTAATTTCACGTCTATCGCGTCTGTCGCGGGAGTGAAGCGGGGAGGCCTGAAATGAAAGCTGCAGCAACTAGAATGTTGTCGCTCGACATCTGGAACTACGGCGTCGCATTTATGTTAAAAAGTTGCAAGATATTAGCGTACGCCCGCGTCGCGTAGGTCCTCGCGCTCACGTATTAAGCAACCGCGAGTCGTTGAAACGGCTACACTGCTTCTGCTTTACCGATCAGAAGGTTTATCAAACCACAAATTCTTCGGTTTATTGTGTTTAAATTAGTGCTGGGCATGTGAACGCGCTAACAGCGGTTAGCGACGTCAACGTTATGTGCCGTGTCACCGGAGTCCAGGCACCGTTTACCAGTTAGCTCCGTTAGCTCCTTTAGCGCCGCCTACAGCCGAACTGGAGCGGTCTGTTTATTCAACGGAAAAAGAGCAGCGCTACAAATAACCAGCGTATCTGTGTACTGCGTATGTTTTTAAAGTTTATCGTTACTTCCGACGACATTTTAACAAATCGGGAGTCACGTAAAACATGACATCGCGCATGTCTTTTTCCCGTCAGCCGTCATGGAAACACGTCACGCGTTAACGTTGACGCCGTTAACCGTCGCTAGCGCGTTAGCACTAATTTTAAACAAAATAAACTGAATTTGTGGTTTGATAAACCTTCTGATTGGTCAGCAGTAGCAGCGTAGCGTTAGCAGCTGTCTGTAAGCTCGCGGTTGTTTAACATGGGGGTGGGAGGACCTACGCGACGTGGACGTACGTTAATATCTCGCGACTTTTTTAACAGATGTGATAGACGTGAAATTAGCGCGTTAGTTAGCGTTATGTTACGCGTCAAAGATACGTAAACAAACAGACGATGACACGGTCTTGTGTTGATTCAAATGCACCGTTGAAGTTTTCAAAATACGTTAAATATAAAAAGATAAAACGATGTTGGTAGCCTATATTAGCACTAAAATAGCACCACTATAGACCCCATATTACAATATTAGTATTAGTATTATTGTTATATAATATAATGCAATACATGACATTTATCTTTGTTTCCTTTTATATATTTCTTGTCTTATTTGTGTATTATCATGCACCGGATGCCATATTGTTTGAATGAAATCCAGAAAACTGCAAAGGAGTAGGCTATAATAAGCCTTTGGCTTCAGCCGGATCCTTTTTCGGATATTTTTATTTACCATTATTTGCGAAAATGAACATGTAAATGTCTCAATTTTAGTATATTAGTCCGAAACAAACCATTCAATCATTCAATCAAGTGTCAAACACGAGACAATCCTCTATTTTAAAGGCGTGAATCGTTCTTTAACATTCACTTAACGTTATCTACCTTTAAAGTCTTCAAAATAAAACACGGGTTCCAATAAAAAGACGGCAAACTTTTCCCTGAGACTCTTCATTATCTCAAGTGAAACAGCAGCGCTGCACTTAATCTGGAGTTTAAATTCACTTAAATAAATTATTGAACGTGTACAGCGGCAGAAAGGAAGTGAAATGTCACCGACGACGACGACGACGGAGCCTCTTCTTCTTTTTTTTTTTTGAAGCCTCGCCGTGTGAAGACAGAAGAAAAGAGGCAGAGCAGAGGGACGGAAATGTTAACGAATTGTCTGAGGAGTAGTGAGATCAGAGGAGCCAAACGCATTTCATATCACACCTAAAGACCTGGCATTTAATTAAAGTGGCCTGAAAAATGGCCGCCCGCTCGGCTGACAACACTTTTCTCTGCGAGCAAATTAAAGGAATCAATTACGGCCCCGGTGTGAAAGTGTAATGCCAGCGAGCGCGGGGAGCGACCACGGGCGCCACAGTCAGACTGTGCCGGGGTAAAGGGAGAGGATTGAAGAGGAGGAGGAGGAGGAGGAGGAGGAGGAGGAGGAGGAGGAGGAGGGTTCACCTCCTCTGTGCCACATCTGACTCTGGCTCGAGCTGCAGAGTTGATCACGTCAACCTGTTACAGGCAGCAGAGCCTGAAAAGGCCCACGCGCTGGAATGGAGCCGCAAATCAGGCCGAGCTGCCTCCACGAGCCGGAGCCCTCCTCCACTCCGCTGCCACGTCTTACTCATCCTCTCACCTCACACACACACACACACACACACACACTAACACACACTCTTGTACTTGCTGCATACTGAGGATCGGGTAAAAGTGCTGACAAGGTGAGGACCAGCATTTCCACAGAATATAACTCAACACAATTACAAATATCTACGTCATGAATGACATCTATAAAGAACGACTGGGTGCAGTACCATAACATGTCTGCAGGTGGAGCCCCAGAGCAAGAAGGTCTGGAAAACTTTTTTATTTATTTATTTATTTTTTTAATTATTTTTGGTCCAAAATTTGACAAAAACATGATAATATGTACTATGTTGTCCAAATTTTTTAAAAAAAAATGTACCCAAAATTTTGGTCCAAAATTTGACAAAAACTTCATGCTATACTTTGTTGTCCAAAATTTGGAAAAAAATCTATGACAAAAAAATCTTTGGTACAACATTTGACAAAAACGTCATACTATACTTTGCCGACCAAAATATATAAAAAATTTGACCAAAAAAATTTGGTCCAAAATTTGAAAAAATCTTTGACAAAAAAATCTTTGGTCCAAAATTTAACAAAAACGTCATACTATACTATGTTGTCCAAAATTTGAAAAAAAAAATTTGACCCAAAATTTTGGTCCAAAATATGATAAAAACGTCATACTATACCATGTGGTCCAAAATTTTACAGAAAAGTTATACTATACTATGTCGTCCAAAATTTAAAAAAAAATGTTTTGCCAAAATTTTGGTCTAAAATTTGACAAAACCGTCATACTATACTATGTCATCCAAAAGTTGAAAAAAATTTTTTTACCAACAATTTTTAGTCCAAAATTTGAAAAAATCTTTGACAAAAAAATCTTTGGTACAAAATTTGACAAAAACGTCATGCTATACTATGCCAACCAAAATTTAAAAAAACATTTGACCAAAAAATTTTGGTCCAAAATTTGACAAAAACGTCATACTATACTATGTCGTCCAAAATATATATATATATATTTTTTGACAAATTGAGTATAGCATGTTATAGCAACCTAAGGATGTTATTTCAATGAAAACAAAGTGAGGACCGGCCAAAATGTCCTCACTGGTCCTCAGTATGCCGCAAGTACAAGAACACACACACACACATACACAGAAGAAGGAGCATATGCTAAGGTTAAAGAGAAACTCTGCATAATAATGGCCATTTACTATAAACTGCATATTGCCTATAGGCTCCTGGTTGCTGTTGACAGATCTCTGGTGACTGCACTGCAATTTAATACAAAAACACTTTCTTTTCTTCTTTTTTTTGCCCCTTTTTCCACTTTTCCTCCGACGGTCGTGTTGTTTACGTCGCTGTCCTAAAAAGTCAGGTAAAAAAATAAATAAATAAGGGCTGATTTTAAAGCTGCGGCACGTAACTTTTGTTGATTTTGTTGTTGTTATTCTGCCTCCGTTTGGTCGATGCTGCAAAATATTCACATTCACACCTGATTCAGAGGGAGCGTTTGGGGAAATACAGCAGCAGAGCAGGGACGGGCGGAGACGAGAAGCATTTCTCCCATAAAACGACTGAACGACCGGGTTTTTAAAGCTTTTCTTTAGAGCTGGTGTTCAAAAGTGATCGATAGACTCGGCGCGTTATTATATTTAACTATTTTTTAGAAGCTAAACAAGGGTAAAAACTGAGTTTTATCAAGAAAATAATCACTGGTTGTCATTTCTTGCCATGGAAGTTATTCTGAAATATTGATTATATTTTTCATTTGGCTTGTGTTTTCATTGTAAACGTTCCACAAGGTGGCGCCATATCCCCCATGCTTTGACAGTGAGATCACTATTTTGGTTTTTCCCTTGCCTAAAAATCTTGCACAACAATATTTTATTATATATATATATATTTATTTATATTGATATATACACACATGTATATATACACATATATATATACATATATATGCATTTTTTTAAAATATATTTATATGTATATATATATATATACATATATATACATATATATGCATTTGTTTTTTAAATATATTTTTATATATACCAAAAAAAATGCATACTAAAAATAAAAGAAACATTTAAAAATGAATCACTTCCTGTGTGCAGCATGTCATCGCTAAGCTATAATGAGAATCACACAGAGAGACATTTGACGATGGTTTTAAAGCAACTCCGACATCTGTTTATCTAAAAATTAAAAAAAAAAAAACAGCCCTTTTTCCAACAAGAAACAAAGAAGTTTTTATCTCTCACCAAATTCCATAGGAAAAAAAGGCGATTTTCCAGCACGGCAAAACACAGGAGTGGTTGAATCGCTGCTGCCTCTGTCAGTGATTTAAATTTGAAATTCAGCATTTGAAATCCTTTCTTCAGATTCATCTCAGTGACACAAACTTAGCAAACATGGCAGCACTTGACCAGCAGCTCCTGTGTCCCTGCAGCTAAAAATGATGATTTTCTGTATGAGGTTTGGTTGAAGGGGAGAGTGACTGGTTTACAGAGTTTTTACTTTCCTGCTTAAGAAAACGCACTCAGCCTCGATGTAAGTGGCTAACATCAAATTCCATACGTTCACTGATAGCATATCTGTCTGTGTCATCCACAGTCAGGTGTCACGAGTGGACAAAACAGTCTAAAAACAAAGTCCATTGATCTGTTTTGTTAAAATTCCCTTAAACAAAATAAATGTGGTTTCTAAAGCTTTTCTGTTTTTGAATGAGTGTGAATTTTGATTCCCATGAAATAAGTCGATCAAACTCGTTCACGAAGCCACTTAAATGTGACAAAACACACACATTTGTGTAAAATCATATCAGCTTCAAACGCTCTTACAGCTGCTGCTGCTGCTGCACATGGCAATTTAGCCATTGACGCTGTAATAACACGGTGTCGATAAAAAAGCCTTTAGCTGATTATTAACTTAATGTCATATATATTATTATCCCCCCCCCCCCCCACACACACACACACACTCACACACTCACACACACACATGCTTATTTGCCGCTAAATAACCGCGGGAGCCTGAACGTTCCAGGACAAAGAGACAGAGCAGTGGTGTTTACTCAGAAGTGAACAGAGAGAGCGAAGTGATGACGCTGCAGAGGAAGAGCGGCCGCGTTACAGCGAATCTGCCGTCAGAAACCTGCTGTTTGACTTTAACGTTGCGTGTTTTACGTACATCACCGACGCCATCGACTCCAAATGTTAATCTCCTTGTTATCGAGTAACACAGGCTTTGTCCAACAGTAGAGAAAATCACCAGGATCTGATTCTGTGGTGGAAGACGGTTGTTTTTGGGTAAGGTCAAAGGTCAAAGAGAGAGAGAATATTCTCTCAGGTGGTTTTTTTGAGGAAAAAAACACTTTAAATTATTCCCTAATCCGGTAAAAGTTACTTAGTTACTTTAATAACTTCTAACTTATTCTTGTACTGACAAAATAAAAGATGTAAACAAATAATGTATCAGTCAAAATGGGTCAAAGGTCACAAATGTCACTCACTCAGGGACCTTATTATACCTTATATACATTATATATGCCAATTCACCTGTCTTCATTCTTCACCTGCCCTCATCATTCACTTGTCCTCATCATTCACCTGTCCTCATCATCATTCACTTGTCCTTATCATTTACCTGTCCTCATCATTCACCTGTCCTCATCATCTTTCACCTGTCCACATCATCTTTCACCTGTCTTCATCCCTCACTTGTCCTCATCATTCACCTGTCCTCATCATCATTCACCTGTCCTCATCATTCACATAACTCACCTGTCCTCATCATTCACCTGTCCTCATCATTCACATAACTCACCTGTCCTCATCATTCACCTGTCCTCATCATTTACCTGCCCCCATCATTCACCTAACCTCATCATTCACCTGTCTTCATCATTCACCTGTCCTCATCATCATTCACCTGTCTTCATCATTCACCTGTCCTCATCATCATTCACCTGTCCTCATCATTCACCAGTCCTCATCATCGTTCACCTGTCCTCATCATTCACCTGTCCTCATCATTCACCTGTCCTCATCATCATTCACCTGTCTTCATCATTCACCTGTCCTCATCATCATTCACCTGTCCTCATCATTCACCAGTCCTCATCATCGTTCACCTGTCCTCATCATTCACCTGTCCTCATCATTCACCTGTCCTCATCATTCACATAACTCACCTGTCCTCATCATTCACCTGTCCTCATCATTTACCTGCCCCCATCATTCACCTAACCTCATCATTCACCTGTCTTCATCATTCACCTGTCCTCATCATCATTCACCTGTCTTCATCATTCACCTGTCCTCATCATCATTCACCTGTCCTCATCATTCACCAGTCCTCATCATCGTTCACCTGTCCTCATCATTCACCTGTCCTCATCATTCACCTGTCCTCATCATCATTCACCTGTCTTCATCATTCACCTGTCCTCATCATCATTCACCTGTCCTCATCATTCACCAGTCCTCATCATCGTTCACCTGTCCTCATCATTCACCTGTCCTCATCATTCACCTGTTCTCATCAGTCACCTGTCATCATCACTCACATCATTCACCTGTCATCATCGTTCACCTGTCATCATTCACATCATTCACCTGTCCTCATCATTCACATCATTCACCTGTCCTTATCTCTCACCTGTCCTCATCATTCATTCACCTGTCCTCATCATTCACTTGTCCTCATCATCACTCACATCATTCACCTGTCCTCATCATTCAACTGTCATCATTCACTTGTCCTCCTCATCATTCACCTGTCCTCATCATTTACATCATTCACCTGTCCTCATCATTCACATCAGTGATTCACAAAAACGTAAAAGTAAAATTACTGTAAATGTATTAAAAGTACAACAAAACTCCACCAAATGACATTAACGTGAGTAAACGTCGTTCATTACTTTTCCTCCTCTGTATCTAACAAACATAAACATGATTTATCATTAATATTGTGCTGCTGGATGTCGTTTTACTAATTAGAAAAACAATAACACTTCCTGTGGAGCTTCCTTGTGTTTGCAGTTGGACTCGCGCTCGCGTGTAAACTGATAACAAGCCGCTCATGCATCAAAAGTTTGTTTGCTCACAACTGAAAACACATCGATTGCGGCACGCTGGCATGAACTTGATGGTCTACTTCCAGTCACAGCGGGAGCAGAAGCCGTTTGCCATTCACACACACACACACACACACACACACACACACACACACACACACACACACACACACACACACACACACACACACACACACACACACACACACACACAGTGAGCAGAATACTGATGCTGTTCGGCGTTTACAGGAGGCGTCAGAGCTCGTGTTCGTGTGTTCGCTTCAGACTCTTCTTTCATCACAAATTCTGATTTAAGACTCAACGCTTCGTAAAGCGACGGGAAAACGAAACGTTTGGGTTTTTTTTGAGACGAGGTTATTCGTGTTTTTTTTAATCCGACAATTCCTTAGCAGACGTCTCTAGGAGATGTTGCAGCACCTGAGGGCTTTACTCACTCACTTAAATCAGGAATTTAACATTTTCAAAATGATTTTGTTTTGGAATTATATACTGTAGATGTTCTGTTGATCAGGATAAATCCTTATATATGTGAGCACAGACTAAGTTAGAGACAGTATTTCATCAAAAATACTGGTTTATTTTGCTCCAAATTTAGATTTAATGGTCTCGTGTGTAGATTTTAGCTGAAATGGCTGAAACTGAATGTACGTTTGTATAAGTGTATATATTACATTTTACTGTTTTTAGGTCTATAAGGTCATATCGTTCTATATTTTATTGATTTTGTTTCGTCTGCTGTATTATAAATAAAGTTGGATTGGATTGATATAATCACTATGAATTTAAAATGATTAGTTACATGAACCTGTTAAATTTAAAAAAAGGATGTCACTCAAATAATGATTCTAAAACAAATAAAAAAACTTGTCAAATGATTTTGATTGATGGCTGTAACAACAGTGAGTTATAACTATTAATATTATACAAAATTATACATAAACTGTAAAGGACCATCAGCATATGCTAATATGTTAAGCTAGCAGCTGTGTTTAGCTATCGTCGACGTGACAGTTCGTTATTTCCGGTTAAACAGGAAGTTTATTTTGAAAGTCTGTGTCTGTGTGAAACTAACAGATACTTATAAAGATTATTAGCGTCAGCAAACGTTGTTTTGTGTCTTTTGTTTAACGGCTAGCTACGTGAACGTTTGCGTCTGCTAGCTTACTCATGCTTATCTTGTGGGGTTTTTTTCTGTTTAATTTTTGTCTCGGTCTTTCAAGATCAATTCAATTTAAATTGTTGACCGTCAGTGAGGGCGCCCCCTGTCTTTGACTGGACGCTACATAAACAGTTTTTGATCATCGATGATTGAAGATTTTTAAGAGTTTGTGGACGAAACAGGACATTTGAATATTTGTGGCACAGATATTTTCATCCTTTTTGGGCCAATAATGATGAAACAGATTGATAGAAAATAAAAAATACTTTTAATAATTATAATAATAATAATATTTTGTCTGAATAGTTTTTGCAATAACTGTTGTGGACAAAAATGTTCTGCTCAAATTAAAAATTGTTGTGACTCAGTGAACGAGTCCCAAACACGAAAATACCAAATATTCTCCGCAGAATTAAATTGACTTTATGTTTATGTTTTATTTGACTTTTTTTTTTTAGCATTTTAGTCACAGATTGTGAACCAGAAGTTTTTTGATTCAGGAGCAAATTAATTCAAAGACTTTGAGGAGAAATATTCCACTGCAACTATGAATAATCTACAAAATTAACTGACTGACAATGGGGGTTGGGTAACTTGCTCAGGGGTACAACAGCCCTTTGTTCTGGTGGGGACTCAAACCAGCAACCCTCCGGTAACAAGCCAAGTTCCCTTTCCACTAACGCTATATTAATATTTCTTAATGTGTGTATCATTACTCTACGTTCTCTGGCTCTAACAATTTTTTATTTTTTTGATCTTGGCGTAAAATGGACCGCACAGTAATGTCGGGCAGCAGGGGGCGCTAAAGTGAAGCACCTGACTTATCTCACACATGGAAATCTGGAGTTTGCAAAGTCCAGAGAGAGATTGTGTTCTTGTACTTGCGGCATACTGAGGACCAGTGAGGGGTTTTTAACCAACAAAGTGAGGACATTTTTACAAAGTGAGGACATTTTGACCCGGTCCTCACTTTGTTTTCATTCAAATCACTTCCTCAGGTTGTAAACATGCTATACTCTTTTAACTTTTAACAGAGCTCCTCAATTTGGTACGAAAACCCGTTTTCCAGCCCTGGTGTTTCACACATTTTGTTCTGGGGCTCCACCTGCAGACATGTTATGGTACTGCACCCAGTAGTTCTTTATAGATATATTTGTAATTGTGTTAATTTATAGAGTGGAAATGCTGGTCCTCAGTATGCAGCAAGTACGTGTGTGTGAGTGTGTGTGTGTTCGTTCTTGTACTTGCGGCATACTGAGGACCAGTGAGAGTTTTTAACCAACAAAGTGAGGTCGTTTTTACGGAGTGAGGACTAATAACCGGTCCTCACTTTGTTTACATTGAAATCACTTCCTTAGGTTGCTATAACATGCTATACTCAATTTGTCAAAAAAATAAATAAAAATTTTGGACAAAATAGTATAGTATGACATTTTTGTCAATGTTAGACCAAAAATTTTTGGTCAAAATTTTTGGTCAATTTTTTTTTCAACTTCTGTATGACATCTATCTAATGAAATCTAAAAGTTTTCCAGCCCTTTTTGCTCTGGGGCTCCACCTGCAGACATTTTATGGTACTGCAACCAGCACTTCCTCATAGATGTCATTCATGAAGTAGATATTTGTAATTGTGTTCATTTATAAAGTGAAAATGCTGGTCCTCACTTTGTCAGCAACCCGGTCCTCAGTATGCAGCAAGTACAAGAATGTGTGTGTGTGTACGTGTGTGCGTGTGTGTTTTCTAAAGTTCTCATGGCAGAGACTCAGAGACGAGCTTCTTGCTGACGAGTGGACGACGACGACGACGGCTCATAGAGTTAACGTGAAGGGGGGGGGGGCTAATGAATATGAATGAGGTAAATGAAAGCTGATGAATGTTATCCCTTATCTCCATAAAGATTAGACCATTCCCTTGAACCTCTACCAAGGACACACACACACACACACGCAAGAAAGAACAAATTTGAAGAGCTCGTCTCGCAATTTGATGGACGTTGATAAGGTTTCATCACATCGCAGTTATATGGAATAATATCGGGATAAGAGAAGTGAGCGTGATCCGGCCTGAGCCGCAGAGCGGGCGACGACGGACGTTTCTATTAAAAATGATCGTTCGCGTCACGGCCATTGCTTAAAAAAAAAAAAAAAAAAAAAAAATCAATGTAGATTTTAAAGGCTTTTTTAACATTATCCTGGGGCTAATAAACACATTAGGGTTATTAAAACGAATATGACTATTAGGCTCTTTTTCTCCTCCCCCCCCCCCCCCCCCGAGAGACGACCGGCCGCTGACACAAAAAAAAAAGATATATACTCTCATTTTCCTCTTCATTTTGCCGGTGTCAGATCAATCACGCGCCATCTCAACTCAAGGTGAAAGCCATCAAAGTGTCGTTTGGCTCGCCCGTGTCGGTGATTCACAAGAAAGTCCGACACACACACACACACACACACAGACGGGTGGGCGGGCAAACAGAAAAGACAGCGTCAACAAGCCAGAAACAAACAGCCGCCGTGCGCCCGCAGAGATTAATCTGTTTTACCGGCAACACACCAGAGGAAAAAAACAGGGGGAGAACTCCCCGAGAACACAAGTCCCCGGGCCGTAAAAACCGCCTCGTAAAAAAACACCACTCGGCTGCGCGGCACTAAAACCAGCCGAGATAGAGTCCGTCTAATCTAAGAGATAAGATAATTTGGTGAAACTTTGCTCAGAACCTGCTCAGGTGAGGAAACCAAGGAGGAGGAGGAGGAGGAGGCGGAGGCGACCCCGTCGTCGCAAAGGAGTCTTTAAGTCAGTCGAGAAAGTAAAGAAGTGAAAGTGTGGTCGGTGCCGCGATGTGGACGCCGGCGACTCTGTGCCTCCTCTGCGGGGCTTTGTCCGTCCTCGCGGCGCCGCTGAACAAGCAGCGACGGCGAGTCCTGCTCGTCTCCTTCGACGGTTTCCGCTGGGACTACGACCGGGACGTGGACACGCCGCACCTGGACGCCATGGCCGAGGACGGCGTCAAGGCCCAGTACGTGACGCCGCCGTACCTCACCATCACCAGCCCCACGCACTTCACCCTCCTGACAGGTAATAGAGTTCTGCTCACATTACAAAAACAACAACGTACAATTGCGAAAACCCAAACGCACACCCTTCGAGGTGCTGGCACGGAAAGTTGCCGCACACTCAGTCTCAATCTTAAAGCTCACACAGAGTGGTCCTGTTGCACATATATGTTAGTTATGGAGGTCTACTTACATACATTAACTTGTTTTTATGCTCAAAAACCTCCTAGTTGCTGTAAACGAGCCGATAGAAATCCTCTTTTCTGACGCTGTTCCCTAGCCGCGATATTTCAGACTCAACTCTCGCACCCAGAAGACAGAGTGTGTTGTGATTGGCCAGTACCCGGAAGTGACGTAATCCGCACACCCGCTCTCAGAAGCACAGCTCCCCCCTCTGGAACGGTGGATGCACTGCTTTTCATTATCAAAACATTGTTTTAACAGTGTTTAACCGCAGTCCCTTTGACGACCTTTGACCCGGAGTCAGACCCAGAGTCAGAAGACACTGTCGCTCGTGAAACACCTCCACAACGGACGTTATTCTTCTTCTGCGGTTCAATGTACCAGCCGGATGTGCCCGGACTAGTGCCCAGAGCAGGAGGATCTGCTGTTCAGGAGAACCGCTGTTTACGTAACCGGACCGGGTTTTTTCAGAGATCTCGCTGAGACCGAGATTAGAATAAAACACAGCGTTCTCAGCAGTGGCTGAACTGTGTGTTTAGAACCTTCAGGGCTTCGTAAACAAGGTAATGACGCAGATGACTCTGGGTCAAAGGTCGTCAAAGGGACTGCGGAGGGGAGTCGTGACGAAGCTATTTTTAAACACTGTTAAAACAATGTTTTGATAATGAAGAGCAGTGCATCCACCGTTCCAGAGGGGGGCGCTGTGCTTCTGAGAGCTGGTGTGCTGATATGTCACTTCTGGGTACTGACCAATCACAAGACTCTGTCTTCTAGGTGAGAGAGTTGAGTCTCAAATCTCGCGGCTGAGGAACAGCATCAGTAAAGAGGATTTCTATCGGCTCGTTTACAGCAACTAGGAGGTTTTTGACCATAAAAACAAGTGAATGTATGCAAGTAGACCTCCATAACTAACATATATGTGCAACAGGACCACTCTATGGGAGCTTTAATAAACGTGATTAAGATTGAGACTGAGTGTGCGGCAACTAAATCATTACAAAAACAAAAATAACAACAACAACAACACTTCCACGTCAGCGGGGGATCTGCATATCATGGCAGAGAAGGGAAGCCATTCTGAGTTTAGAAAGAAGCCACGGGGAAAAAAAGGAATTAAGTGTAATTGAATGTCCCAGAGTCCAACAGCTTTTATAGCTGAGTAAGATGATTATGTTTGGATGACTGAGGGAAGAATTTTCTGCTCTCCTTTTTTTACATTATTTTGACTCTCAAATCATGAGTGCCAGCTAAAAGAAATTTAACTTCCCTGAAATTAAATTCCACTAATCTCCAAAGTTGGTCGTATAAGACCTTGTCCAAAAGCGTCATGCCACTCAGCCTTGTTAAGTTGACAGAATTTTTAATGAGGACGCCGTGAATAATGGAAGTGTGCGAGCGCGATGATGACTTGTGGTTCTCCCGCTCTCGTCGGCGCAGGACGCTACATCGAGAATCACGGCGTGATTCACAACATGTGGTTCAACACCACGACGCAGGAGAAGGCGCCGTACTACCAGACGCAGTTCATCAACGACTGGTGGGACAACGGCAGTCTGCCCATCTGGATCACGGCGCAGAGGCAGGTCTGTCACAAGAGAATCATTCTCTGTACTAAAGTATATTTACCACAGGGAGAATGCACATTATTATGCAGGTGGGTAAAGGTGTAAACATACGCAAATGACAGCTTCAGGGTAAAGAAAATACACACAGATTTGATTTCCTGGTACTTTATAAAGTATATAACTGGTTTATTAGTATGTGATCAAATAGGTTATTAACATGTCATTCGTTATTAAAAAAGATGTTTGTATACAAAAAGGCAACTTGTTGCTTGCAAAATAATGAGCCCCCATAGATCCAAGTTAAAGTGGTCAAAACCAGACCAACAAGGCTGAGACCAGACTTGTGCCAAGACCAAGGCAGAGCGAAACAAAGATCGAGACCAACGTAGGGCAAGACCAAATCAAGAACAAGGGAGGGCGAGGCCAAGTCAAGACCAAGACCAGACTTGTGCCAAGACCAAGACTAAGGCCGAGACAGGGTGAGGCCAAGTCAAGACCAAAACCAGACTTGTACTAAGACCAAGGCAGGACAAGACCAAATCAAGAACAAGGCAGGGTGAGGCCAAGTCAAGACCAAGACCAAAACCAGACTTGTGCCAAGACCAGGACTAAGGCCAAGGCAGGGTGAGGCCAAGTCAAGACCAAAACCAGACTTGTACCAAGACCAAGGCAGAGCGAAACAAAGACCAAGAACAACGTAGGGCAAGACCAAATCAGGAACAAGGGAGGGTGAGGCCAAGTCAAGACCAAGACCAAGACCAAGACCAATTCAAAAACAAAGCAGGGCAATACCAAGTCACATCCAAGACCAAAACAGGGTGAGACCAAGTTAAGACCAGACGTATACCAAGACCAAGACCAAGGCAGAGCAAAATCAAGACCAGACAGGGTGAGACTAAGTCAAGACTAGACTTGATCAAGATCGAGGCAGAGCATATTTGATTTATGGTGCCAAACGAAATAAATTCACACATTTACGATTTGATAATGTTGTTTACCTTGATATCAGTGGCTTTACTTATCATTATCACAGGAGAGTTGCATCATCCTTCACTGATAGTGGACTCATCTTGGTCTCGCCTCAGTCCTTAAAAGTCTTGGTCTTGATAACGACAACACAGATCTGTACTGTGAATCCTCAGATTACACTTTTTGTTGTCAGCTTTATCGTAGTCATAAACATTCAAGTGTCATCAGCATAAGTTAGCATTCATAAGTTTATAATATGAAACTAACTCACACATGTGTTGTTTACCCTGACATTTTAGTAGTTTGCCCCTCGTCTTTCAGGGCCTAAAAGCCGGCTCCCTTCATTTTCCCGGCACAGCGTCCAGTTACCAGGGAGAAGTGGCTGGGGTGCGTGAAGTCGAGCCGATGCTTTACAACTACAAGGACGAGGTTGAGTGGAGGAAGAACGCCGACAAGGTGATGGGCTGGTTCAGAGACGAGGACCTGGACTTTGTGTCCATGTACTTTGGCGAGCCGGATGGTACGGGCCACCGATACGGCCCGGACTCCCCGGAGCGCCGCGCGATGGTCAGGCAAATCGACAGGACCATCGGCTACATCCGACTCTTGGCCGAAAACCACGGTCTGTCCGACACGCTGAACATCATCGTCACGTCGGACCACGGCATGACCACGGTGTACCGCGACGGTCTGGTGGAGGAAATCACCCTGTCGAAGATCCCGGGCTTCTCGTTCCGCGACATCGCGTTTCACCTGGTGGACTTCGGACCGTCTGGGATGCTTTTGCCGAAGCCGGGAAAGCTGGAGACGGTTTACAACGCCCTGAAAGGCGCACATCCACACCTTCACGTGTACAAGAAGGAGGAGATGCCCGAACACCTCCACTTTTCTAAAAACGACCGCATCCTGCCCATCGTTTTATGGTCCGACCCAGGATACGTAATCAACGGGGTGCGTTTCACACTTTACATTTCTTTTGTCTTGTCATATTACTTTTGTTTTGACAGCAGCCGCGGTACGCGAAGCACGCAGACTCCGGCTCGGTAGTTTCGCGTTGCATGCGTCAGGAGTTTAGCTTTAATGTCTTCAACACACACCTCTTGAGATGGTTTGATCTTCTCATTTGTCATGTTTTTAGTCGGATATAAGTGCAGCTAACAACGGCGGACACAAGGAACATCCCATCATAATCACTTTAGCAACTCTTGCTAGGTAGTTAGCCATGACCGACGCAGGAAGCACTGAACGATTCTGTGAACAAATCTTTTATAAATGAACTGATTCTAATGATTTAGTTGCACCAAAAACAACCGATTTACAAGTCACTAGTTTGCGTGTTTGTGTCGCGTATAAAAACCACGTCGTGGTCGTGCTACGACGACTCCGCCCATGTTGAGGAGGAGCTACGAAGTCATGGAAAAGTGCGCACAAAAGTACCGAGATTACATTCGCACCTACACAAACGAACCGAAACAAATGCTGTAGGTGTGAAAGTACCCTAACACACACTTCTCAAAAAGGTTGGTCTTCTCATTTGCAATGTTTTTAGTCGGATAAAAGTGCAGCCAACAATGGCGGACACAAGAAACATCACATCACAATCACTTTAGCAACTCTTGCTAGGTAGTTAGCCATGACCGATGCAGGAAGCACTGAACGAGTCTGTGAACAAATCTTTTATAAATTAACTGATTCCAATGAGTCAGTTACACCAAAAACAACCGCTTTACAAGTCACTAGTTTGCGTGTTTGTGTCGCGTATAAAAACCACGTCGTGGTCGTGCTACGACGACTCTGCCCACGTTGAGGAGGAGCTATGAAGTGCGTACAAAAGTACAGAGATTACATTCGCACCTACACAAATGAACCGAACCAAATGCTGTAGGTGTGAAAGCACCCAAACACACACCTCTCGAAAAGGTGTGGTCTTCTCATTTGCAATGATTTAGTCGGAGAAAGTGCTAACAATGGCGAACACAAGTAACATCGCTTCACAATCACTTTAGCAACTCTTGCTAGGTAGTTAGCCATGACCGACACTGCTATGCTAACCGGCGTCAAACGTCAATCCTGCCCAAGCATTGAAACGACCGCTAATGACACTTTTCCCTTTTGAGGTTCCACCTGGTACCTGGCGCTTTTTTTGGTGTCTGGTGTATTTAGCGTCAGCCGGCGATCGCGAGCCGAATTACGACCCGTTCAGTGGTATTTCAGTTCACACAAGGAACATCGCATCACAATCACTTTAGCAACTCTTGCTAGGTAGTTAGCCATGACTGACATCGTATTTCAGTTCAGTGCATGCGCTTCAGTCATGCAGGAATCAACGAACGTTTCTGTGAACAAATCTTTTATAAATGAACTGATTCTTCTGATTCAGTTACACCAAAAACAACCGCTTTACAGGTCACTAAAACCACGTCACGGCCGCGCTATGACGACTCCGCCCACGTTTAGGAGGAGCTATGAAGTCATAGAAAAGGATGTCTCTGATACCCCGAGATACGAGTTCCTTCTTCAGATTCCTTCACTTTCCCCTCCGCGTTGTACGCAAATACGCACAATCGTAAAGATCGGCCGATGTTTTTTGAACCACTCGAACACGACAACACCGACTTTACGCGGACTTTTGTACGCGCTCATAAACTCGCCAACAGCGTGTTAATACATTACTTTTACTGCTGAGGAGGCAAGCTGCGAATACACTTAACTAAGACCTTCTAATGGCACTGGTAACTTATTAACAGCAGTCAGTAATTAATGTGATTATGACCCACTTAGCCGGATATAAGGGAATTAAACCTGCAAACAGTGATAAACTGACACAGATTAATAGCCAGGTAAAAAAAAAAAAAAAAAGAAGAAAATCTGAGCACACCAGCTGGTTTGTTCCAGAAATAGCCTTAAGTCTCGACAATAGAAACACTTCAATCACTCGTTCTGTTTAGCTTGTAGAAAAATGGCCAAACTGGACTCTTTTTTTTTTCTTATTCCTCCAAATGAGAAACATGGCGTTAAATTTTCTAATCTGGGTACATCGCAATTTTAATCAGGCGAATTTGCAAGTCCTTAGGATAATCCCGGCTGCCGGCAGTCAGTCCTCAGTCAGTCAGTCAGTCAGTGACTCAGTCAGTCTACAGTCAGTCAGTCAGTGAATCAGTCAGTCAGTCTACAGTCAGTCAGTCAGTCAGTCAGTCAGTCTACAGTCAGTCAGTCAGTCAGTCAGTCAGTCTAAAGTCAGTCAGTCTACAGTCAGTCAGTCAGTCAGTGACTCAGTCAGTCAGTCTAAAGTCAGTCAGTCTACAGTCAGTCAGTCAGTCTACAGTCAGTCAGTCAGTCTACAGTCAGTCAGTCAGTCAGTGACTCAGTCAGTCAGTCAGTCGGTCTACAGTCAGTCTACAGTCAGTCAGTCAGTCAGTCAGTCGGTCTACAGTCAGTCAGTCAGTCAGTCTACAGTCAGTCAGTCAGTGACTCAGTCAGTCAGTCAGTCTACAGTCAGTCAGTCAACTCTACAGTCAGTCAGTCAGTCGACAGTCAGTCAGTCAGTCAGTCTACAGTCGGTCAGTCAGTCAGTCGGTCTACAGTCAGTCAGTCAGTCAGTCAGTCAGTCGGTCTACAGTCAGTCAGTCAGTCAGTCTACAGTCAGTCAGTCAGTGACTCAGTCAGTCAGTCTACAGTCAGTCAGTCAACTCTACAGTCAGTCAGTCGGTCTACAGTCAGTCTACTGTCAGTCGGTCTACAGTCAGTGACTCAGTCAGTGCGAGAAACATCAAGTCTCGACTTCATTTAGAAGACAAACATCACTGAAAAGTGTAAAAATGTCTCCACACGCAGCGATAATGACGAGGAAAATAATCAGTCCTCTTCATTTCCTGATGAAATCTGTTATCTGGAGTCTTTTGCCTGCTCGTGATAACGACTAATCTCACTGCGAGTTCATTCTCTTTATGACCGAACCCTTAAACTCCCTTTATTTTTATCTCACGGAGGGATAAGCGTATCCATGCCCTTGCATAACAGCGCAGATAAGTGGGTGGTTTTTTTTTTTTTTTTTTTTTTACTTTGCCGTCATGTTTGCTGCGTCACCGTCTTCAAAGATCTCGTCGTGTGACGTTAAAGGGATAGTTCGGAATTTTGGACATAAGACCTATTTTCCAACTCAGCCGGTGTGATGGAGACGTCTGCAGACGTTTTCAAGAAATTTCATTCAGTTCTTCTAGTTGCCGAGTTCGCTGATGCTATGGCTAGTGCAAGTCAATGATACATGTTAGCATGGCATTAAAAACACTCATACCGACTCCACAGTGCACCAGAGGCAAATCGATTGTAACGGCAGACTATCGATGTACATATCTGTGTTGGCAATTTGAAGAACTGAATGAAATTTCTTGAAAACGTCTCCAGACGTCTCCATCACACCGGCTGAGTTGGAAAATAGGTCTTATGTTCAAAATTCCAAACCATCACTTTAAACTATTAAAGGAATCCGTCCTTTTAGGGTTTTAAATGAAAAGTTGCATTGAGAGATGCATTGCCATTGTTGCCATGATCATCCGTTGATGGTTGTGACTTAGAAAGGGCTCTTTTTCCCCTTGGACAACACCGCCCTCTGCTGGCCAAACTAGAGTATATGTGTTTGTGTGAACTCTGAGTGATGATAAAGTGCTGTCACTAGAATCACCGGCTCATGAGTCACAGCCCTAATTGAATCTAAAGCGTCTCATGTGACTCCCCCCCCCCCCTCCCTCCCCCCCCGCAGTATTTCCCCGTTCAGTTCAACAAAGGCGAGCACGGCTTCGACAACAAGGAGCTGGACATGAAGCCCTTCTTCCGGGCGGCGGGGCCGGCGTTCCGCAAGAACCTGGAGGTGGGACCGTTCGAGACGGTCAACATCTACCCCCTGATGTGCCACATCCTGGGCATCGAGCCGGAGGTCAACGACGGTCACCTGGACGCCACCAGACACCTGCTGGTGACCAGTGAGAGCGCGGCGGGTGAGTTCATATACCAGACTAATGAGCTTCTCCACCGACCGCACCAACTCCTCCACTTGCCCGGGGGGTCAACCGTCCGTCCGTCCGTCTATTCATTCATCCGTCGTCTCCAACTTCAGATTAAAACGGGAGAGATTTTTTTTATAGGTTAAAACTACAAAAGCAGAGCCGGTAATGATCCAGGAAAGGACACGGTAATCTGAGGACATGCTGACAGGGGCGCAGCTTGTGAACAGGCAGGGCAGGCAACTGCTTGGGGCCCCCCGAGCCGATAGGGGGCTCCCCGACACTCGGAGCCTGAGGGCTGTTTTTACTGAAATGTGCAGTGAGCAGCCGCCTCCCCGTCCCCCTTAAACAACAATGACATCTCAGTAGGGAACCCCCCCTAAAGGGGCCCCACCTCACTTTAACCTGTGTGAAGTTATCGTTCTGCAAGTTGGAAAATGAAGAGGATTATTTACAGTGTAATGCATATCTTTTTTTACTCATTTTATATATGTTTTTTTCAGTTATTTACAGTATTTTATTGTTCTATATATTTATATTGTTTTATAATGTGGGTTCTTTACAGTGTAATGCAGGGGTTCTCAAAGTTCTGATACCTGAGGGCCAATTTAGGAACCCAACATTGGACTGAGGGCCAGATGTAGGGGAAAAAACTATAAGAAAATCCCATTTAACTATGGCGTCCAAAATTTGACAAAACCGACATACTATACTATGTTGTTCCAAAATTTTACAATATTTGGGGAAAAAAGTTTTTGGTCCAAAATTTGACAAAAACGTTGTACAATACTATGTCGTCCCAAATTTGACAATTTCTTTCAAAAAAAATTTTGGTCCAAAATTTGACAAACACGTCATACTATACTATGTTGTTCAAAATTGTAAAATTTTTGGGAAAAAAAATGTTGGTCCAAAATTTGACAAAAACGTCGTACAATACTATGTCGTCCCAAATTTGACATTTTTTTTCAAAAAAAATTTTGGTCCAAAATTTGACAAAAACGTCATACTATACTACGTTGTCCAAAATGTGACAATTTTTTTTTTTTTTTAATTTTGACAAAAACTTCATACTATACTATGTTGTTCCAAATTGTACAATTTTTTGCGAAAAAAAATGTTGGTCCAAAATTGGACAAAAACGTACAATATTATGTCATCCCAAATGTGACAATTTTTTTTCAAAAAAAAATTTGGTCCAAATTTTGACAAAAATGACATATGCCGTTCCAAATTTGACAATTTTTCTCAAAAAAAATGTCGGTCCAAAATTTGACAAAAACGTCATACTATACTATTTCGTCCAAAATGTGAAATTTTTTTGGGAAAAAATGTAAATGCCAAAATTTGACAAAAACGTCATACTGTGTCACTATGTCATCCAAAATTTTATTACATAGTAAATACAGTTGTACAGTTTACACTTATTGGTCTGTATCCAGTAATGTCCAATAAACATTTAACAAGCTTAGTAGCTACTGGATTAAAACTATCAACTGTAATTCACTGCGGGGCCGCCAGAAATGTTTTAAACTTATAATTTACAAGTTTAAAACATGCAAAACTGCATTAAATTTTGCCTTCCAAGCTTTTTTTGTTCAGTAATCCCTCTTAATCTGCTCGACATCTAAACATTTAGTGTTCCAGGGACTATTTTCAGTAGAGGATTAATACACGATTGTTGTTTTAGTGAGTATTTGGTCACATCAGCGTCTCTGTTCTTGTTTTTGTTTCTGAGACCAAAACCTGGTCCTAAAGAGTCAGAGCCTCGTGTCAGAGGGACAGATTAAGTTAAGGACTAAGATTATAATAAACACTGAATAATCTGGCTTTGATTTTTTAACCTACTTTAAATCTCAGGCCTCTTTGACGCAGCATTTTTCAATAAACAAACTCTTCAGTCTGTTGTAGAGTGTGGAAGCTGCTGTTACAGCGCCATCGTGTGGTTACTTCTGGTTTAGCAAATGCTCTGGAATAATTTGCCCTTTGTGCAGGTTTGTGTCTTCTATGATAGAAACAACATGAAGTTTGTACACTTATATATGTCAGCGTCAAAACCGCCAAACCAAAAGTAAAAATTGTGAATATTTTCTTTTTTTTTGTTTGTTTGTTTTTTCCCAGTTAAAAAAGTGGATTTCTTGGAAAACGGCTTCGTTGGAATCGCAGCAGTGGCCGGATTTCTCATCGTAGCTGTCGTCGCGTTGACGTCGCACCAGATGATCAAGAGAAAACGCAAAGATAAAGGGTAACGACAATGTTATTCATTATTACACTGATTATTATTATTATTATTATTATCAAGAAAAATGAGAGAATGCTGCAATTTTAACCCTTTTTGTGTTTTTCAGATCGCAACATTGGGATCGTCCCTCTAAACGAAAGATTATAGCACAAACTGCAATGTGATCGTCAAGTTAAAGAGAAAATTAAGTCTAAATTCAGTGGAAAAACAGTCACTTGTGGAAAATCTATAAAGAAATGTACAATAAACTATTTTACAAAGTATTGTTATTGCTTCAAAATTAATTAAAAACACAATAGTGTCGGTATCATGATATTAAATAACTTGTGGCTCTACTTTGTGTTTATTCTATTTTTAAAATTCTGTTGAATCTACAAATTCAAAGTGTAATATTTACGTGTATATATCTATTTTTACTTATTAAGTTGTTTCTGTGTCAGGAATAAAAAGCAATTTTAACCAATAAAATCTACAGCAGCTTTTATTACACATTAATAAACACACAGTTAGAGTAAAAACATGTATGTGATGTTTTTAAGGATCTGTTTCACGACAAATCAGCAGTTTATCACAACCATTATCTACTTTGACCTGACGACGGTGGCCACCGAGGGACATTTCATTCCATTTGCCCGCCTCTCTACGTGTGGTGGAGTCAAGTTACATGTGGAAAAAAACTGCTCTTCCGGTTCGGGCTTTCAAAATAAAACGACTCCCACGGTGTTGCGTAATAACAAATGCTGTGAACAAAATTCAAAAATAACTTTATCGCTACACGATTGTTTGTATTTTGACACGATATTGTCAATTTTTGGAAAATGTTACGTGTTATTTAACTGCCGAGAAGATATTTGGGCACAAACATTTCAGAAGAGTTTGGTTTGAGTGTGTTGCAAATTTTTATTTCTTTTTACTTAATTTGCCATAGTAATTATTTACTGATTAACAATATCGAGTGCTTTTAGCATCAATAATAATTTAACTTAAGGATGTCTCATAACAAAATAATGACTACTAATCGTATATTTTGATGCTATTTTAGTGCTTTTTCCATTTTTTGTTTACATTTCATCACGTTTTTTTTTTGCATTGATATTCTACTATTATGTTCTTGTCACTTTGACGGATTCTGACAAGTGACATTTGTCAAGATTTGTTTTATATACACATCGTTATTGTGTACTGAAATAATAGAAAACCCGATCTTAACTTATTACGCAACTGCATATTCTCTCAAACCAAGCAATTTTAAAGGTGCATTATGTAATAAATCATAAAATCCTCCTAATATGTCACAGAGACTCAGGAATAATGTTCATATAACAAACTGAACTCACCAACAACAACAGTACAGACAAAATATTTGCATTAAAAAAAAATATTTTGCAGACTGCAAATCATGTTTTGGCGTCATGTGGCGCCACCTACCGCCGTCTACCAATCATTGCAGTCAGGAGAGTCTCAGCTGCCGAGCAAACACAGGTTGCCAGTTACGTCAGAAAACGAAACCTAAAAGACCTCGGTATTTAGAATTTGAATGTAGTAACTGTTTTTGGCCACATTCTTACATAATATTATTATTAATATTATAGTTTTATTTTTAACACTCCGTCTATATATAAGCAGTGTTATTTAAGCAAAGTATTGTATTTTATTTTTAAACACTTGTTTGCACTATTTGACTTTGTTCTATTTGAAAATGTATATAATATTATTCATTTTAATTTAAGTTTTATTTTATTTTACTTTTAATTGTTATTTTGTATTTTATTGTGTATATATATATATATATATATATATATATATATATATATATATATATATACGTATAAACTTTATTTTATGTAACACAAATGATTCCATTGCTGGTTATAAATGCTTATTAGTACAACAAAGAATTTTGAATGGCGCTCGAGTTTTACGGTGCTCTTACTTTGAAGGCGGCACTCGCCACGTCCGGTCGGGGGGCCGTTGCTCGCCTGTGATTGGCTGAACCGCAGCTCTGGCTCTTTTGCACAGAGGATTCTTATTCGTGGCGCAGGCAGACATGGAGGAGCTGAGCGCGGTGGGCGAACAGGTTTTTGATGCGGAATGCATCTTAAACAAACGACTGCGGAAGGTCAGACTTTCAATTTAAAACTTTTATTCGATTCCACTGTTTTTTTCTCTCCCTTCTTCCTCTGCGGCTCGAACCCTCACCTTCCTCTCCCGCCTCGTGTCGCTTCTCTTTCAGGGAAAGTTGGAGTTTCTGGTGAAGTGGAGGGGATGGTCGTCCAAGTAAGTGCCGAGAAACAATGAAAACAACAACAACAGCGTGTCGCTTGTTGCTTTTTTCCAAACTCTCGCCTCCTTCGTCCCTTTTTCCTCACGTTCAAATCTCAAATATCGATGTGATTTTCTTTTATTTTTCCATCCGCGTTCACTTTTGCGTCCAAAATAACCCAGAAATGTCGATTTCTTTTGTTCAAATTTGGGGGGTTTTTTTGGCGAAAAGGTGCAGAACGAAAACACTTTTTTTTTGGGATCATCTTCTCTGGGTTCTAATGCGACTTTAACTCGTTTTTATTGCTCAAATGTGTCTGAGAGTAATGCCGAACATTTGTGGGCGACTTTGATGTGTGATTTATCGTCACCTAATCACACATTGTGTGTGTTACACGCAGCAAAATCCAAGTTGTGTTTAAAAAACACACGCGTTGTGAACGAGGTTCTGTGTTCACAACACGTCAAAGTGCCAAAACGGAAAAAAAGAAAATAGGTTATTTAACGACATATGAAATGTATCTCGCTTTTATGAGTAAAACCAGTGATGCCGAATACATTTAGAGGTGTTTGTTGTTTAAGTAATAACTACTTAATGTCGTATTTTATTGGTTACACGTGTGAAATTTGAAGTTATATTTAAAAATACACGATTTGTAAAATGAGATTCTGTGTTCGCGACACTTAAAGTGTTTGTAAATTGGCAGAAAAGGGAAAAAGTTTATAGCTTTCACTTTTTTTCTTTATTGAATGATGCCGAATACATTGAGAGGTGTTTGTCGTTTAATTAATAACTACTTTATGTCGTATTTTGTTTGTTACACGTGTGAAATTTGAAGTTGTATTTTAAAATACACGATTTGTGAATGAGTTTCTGTGTTCGCGACACTTCAAGTGTTTGTAAATTGGCAAAAAGGGGAAAAAGTTTGTAGCTTTCACTATTTTTCTTTATTGAACGATGCCGAATGCTTTTAGTGGTTTTTATTGTTTAAGTCACAGCTACTTAATGTCATATTGTATTTGTTACACATGTGAAACTTATAGTTATATTTAAAAGTACACAATAAGTCAATGAGATTCTGTGTTCACACTGTGGCAGAAAGTTTATCACTGGGTTTTTATAGCTCTTGAATGATGCCGAATGCTTTTAGTGGTTTTTGTTGTTTAAGTAATAGCTAATTAATGTCCTATTGTATTTGTTACACAGGTTAAAATTCAAGTTTTATTTAAAAAGTGCACAATTAGTCGATGAGCTTCTGTGTTCACAACACGTAACTATTTTTTTCCTTAATGTCTCCGATTCAGACTCTAAAAAAACACATGTTGGGGGTTTTGACGTTGAAGTAATAACTACTTAATATAATATTGCGTTTATTACATTCGGGAAATTTCAAGTTACTTTTTAAAATTGATTTTTTTTGTTTTGTTTTAAATGAACATCTGTCGCCACTCCTCCCTGGCTTGATTTCTTGTCAGTTGCCCTCTTATGTTCACTCTACATTGTTGTTGTAATCCAGCATCAATGCACAGGGTTGGCAGCCAGCTCCATGGCTTTCTGTTAGAACCACATCCTTTGTGTGTGTGTGTGTGTGTGGGGAAAGGGTGGGGGTTGATTATTTCACTGCTGATCAGAAGAGGCTATTATTCACTTGCCAGTGACGAAGAGAAAGGTCATTACACATGCATGTGTGAGACGTTGACCGTGTGGCGATTTGCGGCCGCGCAACAAGTTGTTGTAGTTTTATTTTGCGACGCGACAAAGCGCCGCAAAACGTCGCAGGAACTTCCATAACCTGCACGTGTGAACGCACCAGTATCTGCAGAAGTTTCACAGACGTTAGCGACCGCGCAGCTACTAAATTAATCGTCGTTATGTCACTTTCAGCTTCTTAAATGTGAACATTCTCGGGGTTTCTTTGCTCCGTATGACAAAGAAACCGTAAAATGCTAGTTTGTTTTGTTTTTTTGGGTAAAAGTTTTCAGGTTTGGGAAACGATTAACAGCATTTTTCAATCGATTCATTGGTAAAATAATAGTTAGGTAGACTTGGCGTGCTTGTTTTTCTATTATTTCATGCATGTGCAGGGTAAACAACTGTTAATAAACCCACGTTTTATGTCACAGAACCAACTATCATTTCATATCCTTTCAAAATAAGAGATCTAATAGCATAGGGGATTAAGTAAAACCATGTCACAGGAGACTCTTTTGCTCTTTAAAGTTGGAAAACATGCAGAAAACGGCATTTGTTGTCATTACAAAGACGTTACAGTCCCACAAACAGGTAACGTCTGTGTATTAAAACGTGATCAGAGTCTAACCCTGACCGGATAAACGCTGCTCCTACACTTTGCTGCGTCACGTGTCGCTAAACTGTGTTTTAGTTCTGTGTGTGTGAGTGTGTGTGTGTGTGAGTTCCTTGTTTACGTTACAGCAGTCTGAAATTATCTCTGAATGGCGTGTTATTATCCTCGCTATAACAGAAACCAGTTTGCTAAACGTGTCACGATGTGGGGGCGTGCAGTCGGGAGCGCAGACGAGATGACAACTCTCTTTGGAATTGCTTTCAGGATACGGGATTATATACGAAAAAAATTACTTTTTACAAGAAGACAAAAACAACTAGCACCGCGAGCGGTGAATGAACGGGTTCGAACCCTTCCATCCTGAAGTTATAAGAGCTTCGTTGTCTGCTGCGAAGAATCTGAATTTTCGCCAACTTTGTCGCCCCGTATCTTGTGCGCCGTGCGATATTTTAAAAAACGTCCCACTTTATTCTTTTCCTCAACTGGTCCACTGCGACCTCACCAAGTTTGAAGGTGATCGCTCAAAAACTGTAGGACTAGGACTAGATTTTGTAGCATTGGTGCAAATTCCACCAATAGCGGCAATTAGCGAAACGTTCAATCCAAGATGGCGGCTTCCCTGTTCGTTTTAGAGCTATGGTCTATATTAGATTTTTTGACCGTCCTGACCTAATGAACGCGTGTAGCAAGTTTCGTGCATGTACGTTAAAACTGATGTTTGCCGAGCAGTTATTTGCCCCTCCCACTTCCACACGCAATGTGTGAGTTTTGGGGCACGGGAAAGGCCTCAAAAACGCGATTTATTACATGGAATAATAAAGAATTCCTTCAGTTTCAATAGGGTTCTTGCACAGTCGTGCAAGTGGCCGCGATAACAAAGAACCGTTTGTTCTTTCTTGTGTTTATTTGTCAAAGTGTGTCCTAAATAAACCGTGCGGTCTCAGCTGAGGCTGGAGGACACTTTTAAACTTACAGGTCCACCTTTTTTAAAGTTGTTGAAATCTCTTCATGTTGATTCGTTCCAGACACAACAGCTGGGAGCCCCAGGAAAACATCCTCGACCCGAGACTGTTGGCTGCGTTCAACAAGAAGTGAGTGTTTCCGAGACGCGACGAGACGTGTACGTTATTGTACACAAATGAGTATTCAGTGGTAACATCTACAGAATCCGAGCAAGAAATATTTTTATGCTCCCATAGAACAGAAGTACCAACTAACGCTGTTTTTTAGTGTGTATCTGCGTCATTACCTTGTTTATGAAGCCCTGAAGGTTCTAAACAAACAGTTCAGCCACTGCTGAGAACGCTGTGTTTTATTGTAATCTCGGGCTCAGCAAAAAACCTGTTCCGGTTACGTCCGGGCACTAGTCCGGGCACATGCAGTTGCGTACATTGAACCGCGGAAGTAGAAGAATCTGTTGTGGAGGTGTTTCACGAGTGTCAAAAGGTCGTCAAAGGGACTGCGGCGGGGAGTCGTGAAGAAGCTATTTTTAAACACTGTTAAAACAATGTTTTGATAATGAGTAGCAGTGCATCCACCGTTCCAGAGGGGGGAGCTGTGCTTCTGAGAGCTGGTGTGCTGATTATGTCACTTCCAGGTATTGGCCAATCACAACACAGTTCTGTCTTCTGGGTGTGAGATTTCAGTCTGAAACTCCCCGGCTGACGAGAGCTTCAGTCAGGAGAGATTTCTATCAGCTCGTTTACAGCAAATAGGAGGTTTTTGAGCATAAAAACAAGTTAATGTATGTAAGTAGACCTCCATAACTAACATATATGTGCAACGGGACCACTCTGAGCTTTAAATCACAGCCAGCGAGCGTCTGCGTCGCCTTTTGTCTGAAATTCAGGACATTTTCCTGCTATTGTAAAAACAGAGCAGCAACTAACTTTTATTTTTGTCACCGATTAATCCGTCGATTCTTTTCACGATTAATCAATTTATCGTTCGGTCCATAAAATGTCAGTGTTTGTCAAACCCGGAAATGACGATGTTCTCGAATGTCTTCGTGTTTGTCCACAAAAACAAAATGACTCGGTTTTAATGATTTCTTTGTTCATGCGGAGCTAAAGAGCTAAAGCTAAAAAGAAGCTAAAACAATCAGAAATCTTGTTTTAATCACGAAAAAACGCTTCAAATAGATCATCAAAATAGTTGACGATTCATTTACGTAGTATTCGGTTAATAAACAATTCATTGTTGACCAGGAATCGATTCTACGACGTTCTCTGTATACGAACGGCAAAAAATCCTATCTCGGTGAATCAATGTCTGGAAAATATCTTTAGATCTGGGTTGATTTTTATACCTGAAGTTGATTTTTTGGTATAAAACGAGTTTGAATTTGGAAAATACCTCATTATTACACAGTAGATATATTAACTCACACATCAGGTGTTAAAGAATAGCCTAAAACTAACCTAAGATTTTTGTGTTGTTTTTACAGAGAGCAAGAAAAGGAGCTCCTGTTGCGTAATAAAGGGAAAAGGCCACGAGGAAGACCACGGAAAATCATCGTAAGTACAAGTTTTTTGCGACGAGCTTTAAAAACAACGACGACGCTCGCTCCAGTTTCTAATGTTTTGTTTTTTTTGGTTGTTTCTAGGAAAACGTTCCAGAGACGCAGAAATCGAGCAGCTCTTCGTCCGGCTCGTCGTCGTCGTCCTCCGACTCCTCGTCCTCGTGCTCCTCTTCGTCCTCGTCGGAGGACGGCGACGAGGACGACGAGGACGAAGACGCCAAACGGCAGGCGAGCGCGGCGACCCTCAGGACCCGGGACCACCACCACCCGGTCCCGCAGAAGAAGGCGCAGATCGTCGTGGCCAAACCCGAGCCGCCAAAGAAACGGAGCAGGAAACCGCCGAGCCCCGAAGTCAAGGAATTCCAACAGAACAACAAGGGCCTTCGCAAAGTCCTCGCCGCGTCCAAGGACGACGCCGATCTGCCCGGAGCGATTAAGAAGCCCGTTCATCCGGCGAGCTTCACCTTCATGGGCTTCCACCGAGGCTCGCCGAGAGACGCGGCGGGACAGACCCGGGGGTCGGTGGCCCACGCCGGGCCCGTTAAAAACTCCGTGAGCCCTTTGGGACCTGGCAGGTCGGTCCAGCCTTCCTCACACTCCCTGAGCAGGAGTGTCGCCGAAGGCAAACTGTCCGTCTCCGGGACAAGTCTGGATTTAAACGCAGCTGCCGGGAAATCAAAAGGGGTGGCGGCGCTGAATTTGAATACATCCAAACACCCCATTCAAGGAACCACTCAGCATACTCTGAGCTCCCCCAACGGACAAAAGAAGCCCCAGGGCCCTGCGTCGGCACTGCAGCGGATACCCAACGCCAAAGCAGTGGCTTCAATTCCATCCAAGAACTCCTCCTCCTCCTCCTCCTCCAATCAAGGCTCTGGCCCTCAGCCGCTCAACCTCCAGAACAAGCCGGCGCAAAGCAAAGACTCTGCGGGAAACGGCGCCGCGCCAGCGTCGGGCCCGAGGAACGCGGCGGCCAACCCCGCGAGGAAGAGCGCCGTCGCCCAGAGCCAGGATTACAGTCACCCAAAGAGTCCGGCGACTCCCGGAAGAACGCAGGCCAGGAAGAGCCAGCCCGCGGCGGACAAGGTCAAGGAGGCGACGGAGATCCAGTCCTCGAGAGTCCAAGGGAGGCTGGAGAAGAGCGCCGCGCACAAGGCCTCGGCGGACGCCCCCCAGAGCCAACCGGCGTACAAGGACGGCAAGAAGGCCAAAATGAACGACATGAGCACCGGCGAGGAGGAGAGCAGCTCGGAGTCGGACCGCGACTCGACCTCGGGGAACCAGAACCAGGACTGGAAGCCCACGCGGAGTCTGATCGAGCACGTGTTCGTCACGGACGTCACGGCGAACCTGGTGACCGTCACGGTGAAGGAGTCGCCGACCAGCGTGGGCTTCTTCAGCCTCCGCAACTACTGAGCAAAGGACCCGAGACCCGAGGGGAGCTTTGAAGGAACCGAGGTCGACGCGTTCCCTGATATTTTCTTAGAAAGAAGACGTTAATTTTAGATTTAAAAAAAAAGGGATGGACGTCAGTTTTTGATTGTTATTTATTTTCTATTATTTTCCTTTATCCGAAATGGCATCGTTACCCTTTTTTCATCAATTCTCAGATTATCTTCTCTGTCACCGAGTGGATAAATAAACAAACTTCAAATGAAAGTCGACCGGCGTGAGCAGGAGGGTCCTAGCTTCTACTTTTTACGGCAGAATCGTAGAATCCAAGAATCCAACCAGTAGTTCAATGTTAACCACTTTTAATTCATAGTATATAGAAGTGTTGTTTTACAGTTTTTGTGAATTAGCTACCTCTGTTTTTGTTTGTTTGTTTGTTGTTTTTTTGCTGCAAATGTGTATTCATTTCTTCAGGGAGAGGAAAAGCATTCCCTCCACGGTAAAGCTCATCGTGTCTATGTACGTGTTTTTTTTTATTATTATTATTTAGTGCTGGGCACGTTAGCGCGCTAATGGCGGTTAACGGTGCCGACGTCTGACCGGTAAAAGACGTGCGTGACGTCGTGTTTACTGGGAGTCCGGGCACCGCTTAGCAGTTTGCTGCGTTAGCTCCTTTAGCGCCGGTTAGCGTTAGCCCGCAGTCGAACGGGAGCGGTCTGTTTATTAAAGTAATAGTTTTCTTTTCGTACCCGGGAACCAGTTTGAGTAGCTTTGTTTGGCACGTGGCATTTTCTACATACGTGGTTTTTGTTGAATTTTCTCACCCCGCGGGTCATTTTCGTACCACAAAGCAGCACTAGCAGCTAAAAAAAAAAACTTCTTTCAGGACGTCGTTGACGTTTGACCGGTAAAAGACCTGCGTGACGTCGTGTTTACTGGGAGTCCGGGCACCGTTTACCAGTTTGCTGCGTTAGCTCCTTTAGCGCCGGTTAGCGTTAGCCTGCAGTGGAACTGGAGCGGTCTGTCTATTAAAAGTAATGAGCAGCGCTACATATGACCAGCGTACCCGTGTGCTGCGTATGTGTGCCTCTGTTTTTAAAGTTTAGCGTTACTTTAGCTTCGCTTTAGCTTTTTCCAGTCAGTCGTAATGGACGCCCGCGCGGCTAACTGCCGTTAACGTGCCCAGCACTATTATTATTAGTTCCAGGGAACCAGTTTGAGTAGCTTTGTTTGGCACGTGGCATTTTCTACGAACGTGGTTTCTGTTGAATTTTCACGCCGCGCGGCTCATTTTCGTAACAGAAAGCAGCGTTAGCAGCAACAAAAAAAAAACTCCTTTCAAGACGGCGTCGACGTCTGACCGGTAAAAGACCAGCGTGACGTCATGTGTTCTGGGAGTCCTGGCACCGCTTACCAGTTAGCTGCGTTAGCTCCTTTAGCGCCGGTTAGCGTTAGCCTGCAGTCGAACTGGAGCGGTCTGTTTATTAAACGTAATGAGCAGCGTTACAAATAAGCAGCGTACCGGTGTGCTGCGTATGTGTGCCTCTGTTTTTAAAGTTTAGCGTTACTTTAGCTTTTTCCAGTCAGTCGTAATGGACGTCCGCGCGGCTAACTGCCGTTAACGTGCCCAGCACTATTATTATTAGTTCCCGGGAACCAGTTTGAGTAGCTTTGTTTGGCACGTGGCATTTTCTACGTACGTGGTTTCTGTTGAATTTTCACGCCGCGCGGCTCATTTTCGTAACCAGAAAGCAGCGTTAGCAGCAAAAAATAAACTAGTTTCAGGACGGCGTCGACGTCTGACCGGTAAAAGACCTGGGTGACGTCATGTTTACTCGGAGTCCGGGTACCGCTTACCAGCTTGCTACGTTAGCTACTTTAGCGCCGGTTAGCGTTAGCCTGCAGTCGAACTGGAGCGGTCTGTTTATTAAACGTAATGAGCAGCGCTACAAATGACCAGCGTACCCGTGTGCTGCGTATGTGTGCCTCTGTTTTTAAAGTTTAGCGTTACTTTAGCTTCGCTTTAGCTTTTTCCAGTCAGTCGTAATGGACGCCCGCGCGGCTAAATGCCGTTAACGTGCCCAGCACTATTATTATTAGTTCCAGGGAGCCTGTTTGAGTAGCTTTGTTTGGCACGTGGCATTTTCTACGTACGTGGTTTCTGTTGAATTTTCACGCCGCGCGGCTCATTTTCGTAACCAGAAAGCAGCGTTAGCAGCAAAAAAAAAAAAAAAACCCTTTCAGGATGGCATTGACGTCTGACCGGTAAAAGACCAGCGTGACGTCATGTTTTCTGGGAGTCCTGGCACCGCTTACCAGTTATCTGCGTTAGCTCCTTTAGCGCCGGTTAGCGTTAGCCTGCAGTCAAACTGGAGCGGTCTGTTTATTAAACGTAATGAGCAGCGTTACAAATAAGCAGCGTACCGGTGTGCTGCGTATGTGTGCCTCTGTTTTTAAAGTTTAGCGTTACTTTAGCTTTTTCCAGTCAGTCGTAATGGACGCCCGCGCCGCTAACTGCCGCTAACATGCCCAGCACTATTATTATTATTATTATTTTTGTACCCGGAATCCAGTTTGAGTAGCATTGTTCGGCACGCTGCATTTTCTACGTACGTGGTTTTTGCCGCGCGACTCATTTTCGTACCAGAAAGCAGCGTTAGCATTTCATTTCAGGACCTTTTAACGTCCCCGCTACGTAGTTTCTCTCGACAGCGCTGCCTCTTTATGCGTTTTTTTTGTCGTCCGGATGAGCCGGGGTCTGTCGGGGGAGCGGGATACAGTATCTCTGGCGCTCAGATAAGACTTGGTGGTTTTCTGTTGCCTCTGCTTTGTGGCGTTCGCCTGGCAGCTTCGATTTTCTCGGGCTTGTAATTAATACGGACGACAACAAAAAAAAAAAAACAGAGAATAAGAGCTCGGGGGGTGGACGCGGCTGGATGCTCGCGGACAGTGTACCTGTCCGAGCGCCGTCTTTTGACATTTGCCAAAAGTCGGGGGAAGCGGACAAAAGCCTGACCGTAAACCCTTTCAGCATCGTTTATCCCGGACCACGAAAAACACTCTCTCAGTTTCTAAAAAAAAAAGAAAATACGAGGCTTGATTTGTCTTTTTGTTTTTGTCTGAGTGTTTTTGTTTTTCCCTCCTCGCAGCTGCAGACGCCTGCACGGTTTTCAGGAGCTGCAGGAGCTGCAGGAGCTGCAGGAGCTGCAGGGCCCAGCCTCCGACAGAGAAAAGACAGAAGGTCCTTATCTGATGCAACGGAAAAAAGAAAAAAAAACCACAACAATGTGCAGCTACTTTCTGCTCCCTCCACAGGAGTCTGGCAACAAAGCACTTCGACTGAACCCTTGTGTCGTCCGACGCTGCTCTGCAGACTGTGCCTTCCTCTTGCCCTCGCAGACTCTAAAGAGGCCGTTACCCCCAAAGACAGCTAGAGTTTCAGGCCGGTCAATAACGGAGAATCCCTGGAGCGTGGGGGTTGTTTTTCCTCCGCTTCCATTGTTGCTGGAGGATGGATCACAAACGCGCGAGGAACGGGCGGATTTTTCAACATGCAGAAGTGCGTTTTCGTCACGACACGCAGAATAACACACACGGTTTCATATTCCATGTGTTAGATGATCATGGTTGCAGCGTGATACAGTAGATGGATACTGTAATGGATAGATCGAGGGGGGGGGGGGGGGGGGGGGGGGGTAACGCGTCCGCTTTTGTTCATTAAAAAAATTAAATGTAATAATCGTATTTTTTCAGTTATGGCGTTTATTTTTCTAGATGTACTAACCATTTCAAAAGGAATGTTGTTCTCTATTTATTTCAAAATAAGAGCCTTTCAGGGTCGAGCCAGGCAGGTGTCGTCAACCCTTGTATTGTGCCGCTTGTCAAACTGGACTAATAAATGGTACAACCTGAAGTCTAAGTCTGGGTTTCTATAAAGTAGAGCTGCAACTAACGATTATTTTGGCAATCGATTTATCGGTCGATTATTTTCTCGATGAATCGTTTTGTTCAGAAAATGTCAGAAAATGTCAAAAAACGTTGATCAAGGTTAGTCAAACCTGGAAATGATGATGTTCTCCAATGTCTTTGATTTGTCCACAAACCAAAATGATTCAGTTTTAATGATTTCGTTATGTGGAGCAAAGAAACGAAGAAAATATTCACATTTAAGAAGCTAAAACAATCAGAAATCTTGTTTTAATCATGAAAAAAGCGTCAAACCGATTATCAATTATCAAAAAAGTTGATTTAGTTAATCTTAATTTAGTGATAAATGAATAGTAATCAAAAGTATAAGGCCAAAAATAAGCTGATTATAGCTGAGGGATCGGATTTTGTCATCTGTGACTTGAAGACGCCACATTTTCTTCCTCCGATTTGTATTTTCCCTATTTTCTGACATTAACAGGCAGATTTTGGACAGAGTTAAAGTTTATGAAATATTGTGATAATGATGATATCAAATAAAATTTTATTTAAAAAATAACATGAATTGTGTACAAAAAACATGGCTAACTTGACTTTAAACAAAGTCTGACTGTATTTTACTCATGTAAACATCCTTTAAACTCCAAATGTGTCAAATTAAAAGGTAACAACTGTATTTTAAGCACGTAATACACAACGTGAATAACTAGAATTTGCAAATGATTGCATTTATTTTGGTATACGTTTGATTTTAGAGTATATTACACTGTTATTAACTGTGTGATACATCACGAGATATAATCCCAGGATATTGTTTACGAGATGTATCGTTCAAAGATGAAGAAAAAGAGCTTATTTTAACACATTTTTGGATGAAATAATTGACAAATGACATTTTTTTCTAACAGTCCAGCCTGCTGTAGCTGTAAGGCACCAAAACATTTTAATTTTTATACACATCATCGACTTTTAGGCCAATTACCCAATTATACTATATAACAATCTATTAAGACTTTGTTTTTATTTATACAACAATACACTACACACTAAAGCTTCAATAAATGTTGCCAAATTATACAAACTGTACCTTTATGCACACTCAGTGTTTCACTACAGCAGCTGTAGTCATGTTGCTTTCATTTTGGGTGCACTATACGTAGACACCGCTAGATGGAGCTATTGTACTTGGCAGTAGTGACACGGACACTGGAGCTGCTCCAAAATGACACCATAAGAAAACTGACAAAAAGTCGACCACAGAGTCACTTCCTTTAAAGAAAATAAAAGCCCTCTCACACACAGCTCTGTGCTGTGTTTCTGTCAATGATGAGTAAAAGATCTGAAAAAATCTGTAAATAAATAATGAAAACAAATTTAATCCAACTCTGTAACAGAATGTGGATTAAACAAACCCAGCAGCATCACAATGGTTTTAAGGGTATTCTTCATTTGAGCAAATGTGAAAACAGCCCTTTAGTATTATATGGAAGAGTATTAGTGCCACATGTATTAAAAAATGAAAGCGAAAAACAGAATTAATTCTGAGATTACTTTAACTAATCTCATATTCTGATTTTTCTCAGAATTCTGACTTTAATATCATAATTCTGATTTTTTTTCTTTAATCTCAGAATTCTGACTTTAATCTGTGATTCTAATCTCAGAATTAAATTTTTTTTTTTGAATCTCTCCGACTTCTTACAATACCGATTCTCTTTTTCTCAGAATTCTGACTTTTTTTTATTAATATCAGAATTCTGACTTCAATCTCTCTGACTTTAATCTCAGAAATCATGCGTTTTCTTTGGCCCAAATTGGTGTTGATTGAATGTTTGAAACAAGACAACAAAGATGCCGATGGTGTGACACAGTCTTCATGTCGAGAAAAGAGAGTGAACGTGAGAGGAGTGAACGAGAGAGGGGTGAACGTGAGAGGAGTGAACGCGTGAACGTGAGGAGTGAACGCGAGAACGTGAGGAGTGAAAGTGAGAGGAGTGAACGCGCGAGGAGTGAACGCGCGAGGATGAACGTGTGAAGAGTGAACGCGAGAGGAGTGAACGAGAGAGGAGTGAACGTGTGAAGAGTGAACGTGTGAAGAGTGAACGCGAGAGGAGTGAACGTGAGAAGGAGTGAAAATGTGAGGAGTGAACATGAGAGGAGTGAACGAGCGAGGAGTGAACGCGAGAGGCGTGAACGCGAGAGGATTGAACATGTGAGGAGTGGACATGTGAGGAGTGAACGCGAGAGGAGTGAACGTGAGAAGGAGTGAACGTGTGAGGAGTGAACGCGTGAGGAGTGAACGTGAGAAGGAGTGAAAATGTGAGGAGTGAACGCGAGAGGAGTGAACGCGTGAGGAGTGAACGTGAGAAGGAGTGAAAATGTGAGGAGTGAACGCGAGAGGAGTGAACGCGTGAGGAGTGAATGTGAGAGAAGTGAATGCGTGAGGAGTGAACGCGAGAGGAGTGAACGTACGTGGAGTGAACGTGTGAGGAGCCTCATTTGAACACATTGTTATTGTTGTGTTGAACAGACTAAGTGAACGGTGGAAGCTAACACAGCTAACACAGACGCCCCCCCCCTCCCCTTCGCTGTATTTACACACACTCTTAAAAACACTGTCACTGACACAGTTATCATTAACACAAAGCACTCGATTCCATAATTTATAGAGATCCTCGTCCCAGTCGTGTGGAATTCTCCCAAAATAAATTCAAGTAAACACTTATGCGACAAAGAGGCACTCACAGTGGCCTGGTATGCATAAACAGTATGAACAGTGTGACAGTGTAATCCCCTACACACACACACACACACACACACACACACACACACACACACACACACACACACACACACACACACACACACACACACACACACACACACGTACCCAACAGCCCAGCACTGCACTGACTTCAGGCCGGGTTTGGACATGAGCCGAAAACCCCCCCGCGTCACCCCCGCCGGCACCGATGCACCAACCCACGACACCCCGCCCTCCCCACACCTGACTCCTGGCAAAATAAGCCAGACTCCAATCCATCTTCCATCGCAATAACACACACACACACACACATGCACACACACTAAAACTATGTTGTTATGAGCTGCGTTCAGCGAGTTCATCTCTGGGGACGTGATCGCTTTGTTTTTATTGTTTTAGCAACACAGGACGCCATAAATCCATCAGGTCTTTGCTCAACTCGGGTTTAAGAAGCTACGACGTTTTGTGGTGAAAGTGGACAATTCGTACAAAAGGATGCAAGGACGAAAAAAATGATTCTACCAACGTACCTTCAAAGGAAAACAATAATAACCTTTAATCAGGTAATACAAAAGATTATACATAAATATGCTGGTGTTGTTAATCCCTTATCAAATTCCGAAATTTGGAGGTTCACGATCTTCAGAATTGTTCAAAGTTTGTGCGATACGAGTCCTCCGTTTGTTGCAGTCTGCTGCCTCGCCACTAGATGCCGCTAACTGCTAAACAGTGGACCTTTAAAAGTGCAACTTTTGTGTTGCGATGCTAAGATATCTGCTCATTGTCGTAAAAGACGCGGTAGCAGCAAGACGCCAACGTGTTTCGAATTTACCATATTTATGAGTTGGTTAGCATGTTTTTTTGTTAGCATAATAGGCTAAAACGGCTCTATACAGAGCAGCATAATCTCACAGATTAACTAATGAAGATATGTGAAGGTGAAAAGGACGTTATTTCTTTTCTTCCAGTGAGTTAGCATGTTTTTTGTTAGCATAATGGGCTAAAAACGACAACACAGAGTGGCCTAACTTGACTGCAGAGTCAAAACCAATGAGTTATAGCATTGCTAGCATTAGCATATTCAGCTGAAACGCCTCTAAGTAGGGCAACCTAGCTTAACTGTGTATTAAAAGAAAAGTTTGGCGGTTCACAAGGTTCAGGATTATCGAGATGTTGTCGTCAACAATTGCATTTCACAACGTTTTTTGCTACACGAGTCTTCTGTTTGTTGCAGTCTGATGCCTCACCAATAGATGTCACTAACTCCTTAACAGTGGACTTGAACAAAACTGCTTAAAACTGCCGTGTTGCTAAGCTAAGTTTTGGTCGTTGTCGTGAAGACGCGGTAGTAGCAAGACGAAGAACGTGATTAGCATTTATGGAATCACGCAGACTTCTTTTGTCGCGTAAATTGTTTCCTCTTTGCACTTTAACATCAGTTTTAATATCGAATTTTAGAATTTGGTCCGTTTGGGCACTGGACGATTCTCCTGACTCTCCTGGTTCATCAGCGCCTGTAAACTCAGGACTCGATGCACCATATTGGACGTTTTTTTTGCCAACTTCACAGGTCATTTTTCATATTTCGCACGTCTCGTACGCTCACATTTCCTTTTCCTTACAGAGAATAATGCAGTTGCTTTATGCCGTACATGGAGTTATTGCGATCTTTCAGTGGGGGGGATCAGCGTCGACGCGGACGGTGTCATTTTTTTTTCTATCGCCGCCGCTGTTTTAACACCACAATGACAAGTTTAAGCCAAAAATCCAGTCAGTTTGAATGAGACAAGAGGCAACACGTCTGTGAAGCTCATGGAGCTTTTTTTTCATTTTTCCCTGCTCCTCTGCACTGGCCACGGTCCAGGCTGCGATTGATATTCTCTGTGTTTGTGTTTGTGTTTGGACTCCTCACTACCTTGAGGATTGTGACCGAAAAAAGGGGGCTGGGTATGGTCGGGTTCAAAAACGCCTGGGACGGCGGCGGCGGCGGCGGCGGCGGCTGCTGCTATTCCATTTCAAAGGGAATGTTTGGAAACCCGATCCCCGACCCTCCAGCGAGCATACCTTCTACACCCACGTCTCCCTCGCCCCTCATTCTAAATCACTCCACTGGAGCAGCAGTGTAAACAAACTTCAGTTTGCTCTCTGATATTGAGAGGTTAAGACGAGCGGCAATCCTCCGCTGTGACAACACGGCCTCAGACAGACGATGTCATCCGTCTTACCTCACTCTCCATCCATCACTGCGCCGGAGTCGACATGTCTGACAGTCCCACTCTCGCTTTCCCTCCGCTGGCACAGGCCTCCACATCTGTCACATTTTCCTCCACGCTCACTTTTATGACGCCGCCGCCGCCGCCGCGTCAACGGCCGCCGCCTCCTCCTCCTCCTCCATCCGCATTTTTTCGGAATTCACGGACACCTGAAGAGCAAAGCAGGCGCGGAGAAACCTATTGATTAGTCGCGGTATCTGATGTCGCCCCCTCCGCCGGCTCCATAAACACTTTTTTTTCTTTTTTCAAATAGCCACTCGGCTACCTGTGAAATCTGTCGGAGCCGTTTACGCGCGGCAGACGTCGACTAATAAACCGTTAAATAAATAAAAAAATACGTTAGCGGAAGTAAATGATTGATTAATTAGCCATTAAATTGATTTTAAGTACATTTAAAGTGATGCAGAAGACTTCTTTCTCAACCGAGTTAGCATGTTACTGTTAGCATTGAGCTAAAACGCCTCCACGTAGGGCAGCCTAGCTTAACTGCATATTAAAATACTTCAGCAGAAGTAAACGATTGATTAATTAGCCATTAAATTGATTCATTAATAAAGTTTGAAGTACAATTAAAGCGATGCAGAAGACTTCTTTCGCCACTGAATTAGCATGTTACCGTTAGCATATTTTGCTGAACGGCCTAACTTGACCACAAGCGAACCAATGAAGATATAAAGTGATACATTTTGTTTTTAAAAATGCAGAAAAGATTAAAGACTGAAAACCAGTGAGTTAGCATTGCTCGCATTATCATATTCAGCTAGCCATTAAATAGATTTTAAGTGCATTTAAAGTGATGCAGAAGACTCTCTCTCAACTGAGTTAGCATGTTACTGTTAGCATTGAGCTAAAACGCCTCCACGTAGGTCAACCTAGCTTAACTTTGTATTAAAATACTTCAGCAGAAGTAAATGATTGATTAATTAGCCATTAAATTGATTTTAAGTACATTTAAATTGATGCAGAAGACTTCTTTCTCCACTGAGTTAGCATGTTACCGTTAGCATATTGTGCTGAGCAGCCTAACTTGACCACAGATGAACCAATGATGATATAAAGTGACATATTTTGTTTTTAAAAATGCAGAAACGATTAAAGACTGAAAACCAGTGAGTTAGCATTGCTCGCATTAGCATATTCAGCTAAAATGTCTATACAGAGCGCCCTAAGCTAGCAGATTAACTAACGAAGATACAATTTGATATATTGTGTGTTAAAGTGATGCAGAAAAGGAAGTTTTATCTGCAATTTTCTTCCAGTGAATTAGCATCTTTGTTGTTAGCATATTGGGCTGAAAACGACTACACAGAGCGGCCTAGCTTGACCACAGATGAACAAATGAAGATATAAAGTGATATATTTTGTTTTTAAAGGTGATACAGAAAAGATTTAAAACTGAAAACCAGTGAGTTAGCATTGCATGCAGTAGCATAATCAGCTAAAACGGGTAGGGCAGCCTAGCTTAACGGCGTATTAAAATACTTAAATGATTGATTAATTGGTCATGAAATGGATTCATTGATAAGGTTTGAAGTACATTAAAAATGATGTAGAAGCATGTTTTGTGTTAGCATGTTGTGCTAAAAAAACAGAAAAGATTTATGTTTGTGAGGAAAAAAATAAATTGAGTCAATAAATAGTTGAATAAGAAGCTAAAAAGGGTCTAAAACAAGGCAGTATGAGGTCATTTTATACATTTGTACGATTATTGTTGCGTTTTAAAGAACATGACATTGATAATGTTGCATCACAGCCTTTCTTTGAATTTATGATAATTCAAAGATAACGTCGGTTCAAACAGTTCACTTTCTATCAGTGAAGGCCATCGGCCAAATTGTTATTTGAAACATCATCATCGTGGCCTTGAATTTCACAATCGGCGCATCATTATCGTGGATTTATTTGCTTTTTCGTTATTGTGCAACTGCAGCTTTTATGCAGAAATCCCCTCGGTCGTCTCTCCCAGTGAGAGTTTTTTCCTCTTTCTTTGAAAAACCACAGGAACCTCCTGTGTGCTGTGAATGTGAGGAAACGCAGTCAAAGTGTATCCAGCAGACACAAGGTGCCAGCAGGAAGTTTGCCCTCCTTTGTATAATCTGCTCCTCTGCTCAGCACCTCTTCAAAGACTCAGACTCACCTCCTAATCTGATTGAGCGGGAGAGAAAACAGACGATTCCTCGGCACAAAGCAGCGCAAATATTTGAAACCATTGTCGTCGTCATACACTTGTGGAAACGGGGGCTCAAACGCAGACGGTTAAAGCCAATCAGGGGCGATATAACATTAATTATCACAAAGAGGTCAAACAGACACTGAAAGTGGATTTTAAAGCAGGTTTCTAATCGGATTTTGTTGCGTTTTTGTCGCCCTTTAAACCAGTGAGTTAAAAAAATAAAGATAAAATAATGATCTAGTCGTTCAGGAAAAGTTTTAATGTGGTATAAAAAAGGCAAAAGTGTGTAAAAACAGCTCAAAATCGTAGGATTGCTTCAGTCGAGGCCTCATTCACAACTTTTCTCGCTTTATTTTCTTGAGTTTTCGTCGATTTTTTACTTTTTCAGATGATCAGAAAACGCACAAAAAATTAGAGTTAACAGTTAAAGGCGCCATATGTAAGAATGTGGCCAAAAACGGTTACTACATTCAAATTCAAAACACCAAGGTCTTTTTAGGTTTTGTTTTCTGACGTAACCAGCAACCCGTGGTCGTGCTCGGCAGCCGAGACTCTACCGACTGCAAGACGGCGGTAGGTGGCGCCACATGACGCCAAAACATTATTTCAAAACATAAAGATAAAGTAATGATCCAGTCGTGTAGGAAAAGTTTTAATGTGATACAAAAAGGCAAAGGTGTGCAAAAACAGCTCTAAATTGTAGGATTGCTTCAGTCGAGGTCTCATTCACGACTTTTCATGCTTTATTTTCGTCGATTTTTTACTTTTTCAGAAGATCAGAAAACGCACTTAAAAAAATAGAGTTAACAGTTAAAGGCGCCATATGTAAGAATGTGGCCAAAAACAGTTACTACATTCAAATTCAAAACACCGAGGTTTTTATAGGTTTCGTTTTTCCGACGTAACTGGCAACCCGTGGTCGTGCTCGGCAGCTGAGACTCTACCGACTGCAATGATCGGTGGACGTCGGTAGGTGGCGCCACATGACGCCAAAACATGATTTCAAAACGTAAAGATAAAATAATGATCCAGTCGTGTAGGAAAAGTTTTAATGTGATATAAAAAGGCAAAAGTGTGTAAAAACAGCTCTAAATCGTAGGATTGCTTCAGTCGAGGCCTCATTCACGACTTTTCATGCTTTATTTTCGTCGATTTTTTACTTTTTCAGAAGATCAGAAAACGCACTAAAAAATAGAGTTAACAGTTAAAGGCGCCATATGTAAGAATGTGGCCAAAAACGGTTACTACATTCAAATTCAAAACACCGAGGTCTTTATAGGTTTCGTTTTTCCGACGTAACTGGCAACCCGTGGTCGTGCTCGGCAGCCGAGACTCTACCGACTGCAAGACGGCGGTAGGTGGCGCCACATGACGCCAAAACATTATTTCAAAACATAAAGATAAAGTAATGATCCAGTCGTGTAGGAAAAGTTTTAATGTGATACAAAAAGGCAAAGGTGTGCAAAAACAGCTCTAAATTGTAGGATTGCTTCAGTCGAGGTCTCATTCACGACTTTTCATGCTTTATTTTCGTCGATTTTTTACTTTTTCAGAAGATCAGAAAACGCACTTAAAAAAATAGAGTTAACAGTTAAAGGCGCCATATGTAAGAATGTGGCCAAAAACGGTTACTACATTCAAATTCAAAACACCGAGGTCTTTATAGGTTTCGTTTTTCCGACATAACTGGCAACCCGTGGTCGTGCTCGGCAGCCGAGACTCTACCGACTGCAATGATCGGTGGACGTCGGTAGGTGGCGCCACATGACGCCAAAACATGATTTCAAAACATGATTTAAAAGCGTAAAGATAAAATAATGATCCAGTCGTGTAGAAAAAGTTTTAATATGGTACAAAAAGGCAAAAATGTGTAAAAACAGCTCTAAACTAGTAGGATTGTTTCAGTCGAGGCCTCATTCACGACTTTTCACACTTTAGTTTTTTGTCGATTTTTTACTTTTTTAAGCTAGTTTTCGACTTTACAACAGATTAGCTCTTTTACGCTAATCTTAACCTTGGTCATTTCTCGTAAACCAGCGTCATTGACACAGGAAGTGAATAAATCTGTCCATGCACCAGGGTCAGGGGTCAGAAACTGACGTAGTTCTTGACGTATATTTAGAGTAAATAACATTAAAACTTTTCCGTCTCAATCTCACCTCAAACACCATAAAAGACTAGCGTTATCAAAGCTTCACTGAGCAGATGCTGCAGGGGGCGCCGAAGAGATCGACGGAGAACATCGCCATCGACTCATTATCTGTGGAGGCCGGAGGTGGAGATCACGGCTCTATCAGCAGATAACGACGCTCGTCGTCTGGTGATAATGAGGTAAATGAGCGTCGCGTTATCACCAGATAACAAATCTCGTTTCGCCGCCGCGATGACGAGATTATTTATCTGACGTCGTCCCGCGGTGATAAGACGGTGAAAATTCCTGCCTGCGTTAGATCTTCACTTCACTCCATTCTCCCACGCGTTTTCAAACTGCTGCTTTTTCAGGAAACTTGCTCTTTGTGATTTACCCAGAGGTACCACAAGGGGGAGCCTGCATTTTCTGTCCCATCATTCCGGCACCTTATTTAAACTTTTTTTCACATTTAAAAAAAAATGTTTTTATCGCAATATGTCCTTCTCTCCCCCAGTTTAGTCCCCCATTTTCTTTCCTTTCCTTTCACCACCACCCGTCTAGGCAGATGCTGCACATGTTTGACTCTGGTTCTGTCAGAGTGGTTTTGGCTATAAAAAACGCAAACAATGGTGTAAAAATGAGGGATGGGGATCAGTTTCGGTCTGATACTGGGTCAAAAAAAATAATCACTGGATCGGATATCGGACAAAATAAAAATGTAGAATCCGATATAGCATAGCATATAGCATATTCAGCTAAAGCACCTCCACGTAGGGCAGCCTAGCTTAAATGCATATTAAAATACTTCAGCAGAAGTAAATGATTGATTAATTAGCCATTAAATTGATGAATTAATATAGTTTGAAGTATATTTAAAGTGATGCAGAAGACTCACTGGAATCGGATATTGGACGAATAAAAATGTAGAATCCGATAATTATCGCATGCTTCACGATGCACAGACTGTAAAAATGTAAATAATGTCATGTTGGGGCTGTTTCTTTATTTTGTTTTTTGGGGGAGGACAAAATATCTGTGACACAGTTGGAGAATCATGTCTTTAAAGGTGCATAATGTGATAAATCTAATCTAATTTGCATTAAAAAAAATATATTTTGCAGACTGCAAATCATGTTTCGGCGTCATGTGGCGCCACCTACCGCCGTCTACCAATCACTGCAGTCAGTAGAGTCTCAGCTGCCGAGCAACCACGGGTTGTCAGTTACGTCAGAAAACGAAACCTAAAAGACCTCGAAATTTTGGAATTTGAATGTAGTAACCGTTTTTGGCCACATTCTTACATGTGGCGCCTTTAAAGCAGCTTCATTTCAAGCTCATAAATGGTCTAAAAAGACCGATATCGGTATCCGTAGGTACTCGAGTATCGGTATCGGACACAAAAAAGTGGTATCGTCCCATCCCTATGGTAAAAATGTTGTTGCTGAACCACAGTCTGGTTCTGTCAGAGTTGTTTTGGCTATAAAAAGCACAAACAATGGTGTAAAAATGAGGGATGGGGATCAGTATCGATCTGATACTGGGTCAAAAATCACTGGTTCGGATATCGGACGGATAAAAATCTAGAATCCGATATATATCGCAGACTGTAAAAAATTTAAAAAAGTGTTATCGTTCCATCCCTGTGGTAAAAATGGTGTTTAGCATTTTTTTAAAACCTCAGCAGATCAGAAAATGCAGTAAAAAAAATAGAGTTAACAGTTAAAGGCGCCATATGTAAGAATGTTAAATAGTTTTCTTGGGGGTACTAAACCTACAGCAGGAAATTCCTCATCAGACCCTTTTAAGCACTGCTTCTACTAGTTAGCGTTAGCGTCAGCTAGCATTCTGACGCTAATGAAAGTGAGAAAGTGCGTTAATGTGTTAACGCAGGATGGTTAATTTGTGGAATTAACGCTTTCACTTTTTTAACGTTCATTTTGACAGCCCAAATATATATATATATATATATATATATATATATATATATATATATATATATATATATATATATATATATATATATATAAAAAATATGCACTCTCACTTTCATTAGCGTCAGAATGCTAGCTGACGCTAACGCTAACGCTAACTAGTAGAAGCACGATAACACTTTTTTGTGTCCGATACCGATATTGGTCATTTTAGACCATTTATGAGCTTGAAATGAAGCTGCTTTAAAGGCGCCATATGTAAGAATGTGGCCAAAAACGGTTACTACATTCAAATTCAAAACACCGAGGTCTTTTAGGTTTTCGTTTTCTGACGTAACTGGCAACCCGTGGTTGCTCGGAAGATGAGACTCTACTGACTGCAATGACTGGTAGACGGCGGTAGGTGGCGCCACATGACGCCAAAACATGATTTCAAAACATAAACATGATTTTTTAATGCAAATAGTTTGTCTGTACTGTTGTTGTTGGTGAGTTCAGTTTGTTATATGAACATCATTCCTGAGTCTCTGCGACATATTAGGAGAATTTTATGATTTATTACATAATGCACCTTTAAGTTAACGGTCACAGGTGATTTAAACGCGTTAGAAAACGCTAATCGACTTCACATTTTTGTCTTAATAGTCACGTGTGCTGCATTAATTGTGTGAAAAGCGCCCGGTTCCGGGGTCAAAGCTCCGACGAAAGGCCGGCGGCGGCACCAGGAGACGCCGCACTGATAAATCAGCAACAGGCCTGCCGCGAACACGGCCCCGGCGCTGGCGGCGCCGCGTGCGCGTGCGACAGGACAACTCTATCGCCTGCATTTCACAGGTCATTACTCTGGCTCCAGCCAGCGCAGCCTCCAGTGGCTCTGGAGACGGCTCAGCTTTTTTTTCCTCTCAGAGACAACGGGCTTTACTGGGCTTTGTGCCGGCCAAACAAGCGTGTCTGTCTCACAGCAGCAGATTAATGTCCAGATAGAAGGTTTGTGCTCCTCAGGGGGAGACCTGTGGAGGAGCCATCCATCAACCCCTGCAGGCCGTTACACAACAACACAATAACAGGAGGACGGGGACAGAGTCTGCGAGACACCGGCGTCTGCTTCTCTGTGGCGTTAAAATAGAGACGATACGTGACGTTTAAGGTGACTTTTTCCTGACCGATGTGACCACGTTCTTTCGTCATTATCCGCAAAACACGGACATTTCCGTCATAAAACTACAAAAAATTCAATAAAGATGAATTAAAAATAACATTATGAACAAAAGTGCTTAAATTACACACAATAAATTATTGAATAAATCTGCATTTTGAAGCACATTTTTGAGTTTTAGTGAGAAAAAAGAAGGAAAACCCCTTAGAAACTAAATATTAAATTATCCCAAAACAAAACTGTTCAACTCTTGGATGAAAAGAAGCATTTTTCATGTTTTTGAGAATTAAAAAAATGTGCAAACTAAGTAATAATGATGATTTATAATAAGCAGCAAATAATAATTGGTTTAATTGTGAACGAGAATGCATTTTTGAAACAGTTCAACTCAATAAAACTAGAAATATCATTTATTTTGTTAGTTTTATCACTTCTTCAAGTGTTAAGTCACTACATCAATATATTTTATAAAATATGGGAGAATATTTTAATGTAAATATTTTTGGAATCGGCTGAAAATCTACGTTATATATATACAAATTGTTTAAAAAATCTTTAATTATGATCTTTTCTCACCATATAAGAATTATTAATTTCTTTGACCTCAGTTTCCAGTGACACATACTGTATGCATGTATATATATATATATATATATATATATATATAAAATGTACAAATATATATATATGTATTTGTTTTGCAACGATATTGCATAATTATCACATAAAGAAATGTATCTTTTCTTAAACCCTCTATAAAATAACTATAATAAAAATTCTTACAACTATAAACAGCCTGCGCCACAAAAATCACAAATCTCAAAAATGATTTAGCAAGTTTGCTTTTTTTCCTTTTATCTTTGTCCTTAGTCTCTGCAGAGTTTTATACAAAAATTACTTTTTTATTCTCGAGTGAAAAACTCCTTTCCAGTTCTCAGTGCACGATTGAAACGCGACGTTCGGTTCGCTCGTGAATAAAATAGTTAATTCTGCTTCGAAACTGAACTCTTTTTTTTTGTTTGCCATTCTTATTCATTCATGTCATGACGCAAAGAAAAAACACCAAAATAAAAGACAGGAAGTGCTGAAATATGACACAAAAAGTCGACTGAATCAATGAATCGGCTGCAGCTCCGGCTCCTCGCTGCTGTGTGGGCTGTGACAAAGCTTAAAGAGCGTTTTCATTGAGTGTGTGTGTGTGTGTGCGTGCGTCAAACACACACACGCACACACACACACACACACACACACAAAACCCCTCGGCCCCTTCACATGAATGACAGTAAACAACACAGGATCTCTGGCTGTGCCCCCTCCTGAGGAGAGAGGGGGTCACACACACACACACACACACACATACACACACACACACACCCACACACACACACACACACACACACTCTTGTACTTGCTGCATACTGAGGACCAGCATTTCCACTTTATAAATCAACACAATTACAAATATCCACTTCATGAATGACATCTACAAAGAACTACTGGTTGCAGTACCATAAAATGTCTGCAGGTGGAGCCCCAGAGCAAAAAGGGCTGGAAAACTTTTTCAATTTTTTTTTGTTGTTGTTGTAATTTTTGGTCCAAAATTTGACAAAAACATCATACCACGTCGACCAAAATTTAAAAAATAAAATTTGACCAAAATTTTACAAAAAAGAAATTTGACCAAAATTCATACTATACTGTCGTCCAAAATTCAAAAAAAAATTTTTACCCAAAATTGTTGGTCCAAAATTGACAAAAACGTCGTACTATACTATGTCGACCAAAATTTGAAACATTTTTTTTACACAAAATTTGAAAAAAAAATTGTACCCAAAATTTTTGGTCCAAAATTTGACAAAAACATCTTACTATACTATGTCGATCCAAAATTTGAAAAAAAAAATTTGTCCAAAATTTGACATAAAAGTTGAGTATAGCATGTTGTAGCAACCTAAGGAAGTGATTTCAATGAAAACAAAGTGAGGACCGGCCAAAATGTCCTCACTCCGTAAAAATGACCTCACTTTGTTGGTTAAAAACCCTTAGTGGTCCTCAGTATGCCGCAAGTACAAGAACACACACACACACACACACACACACACACACACACACACACACACACACACACACTCTTTAATTTGTTTAAAGCAGCCAATTCAAACAGGATCCCCAGCAGAGAGAAAATCTCGTTTCCAGGGCTGTCGCCATGGCTCGAGCCGCCGCTGCTGCTGCTGTTGTTCAGGAAGGAGATCAGGGACGGACGCCGCCGCCGCCGCCGACAACTCAGCTGACTTCCAGCACACACACACACACACACACACACACACACACACACAGCTTCACAGAGGCGCCAGGTTGTAATTAACGCTTTGCAGATTACGTTTACAGGACCAACACGGTCTGCGTCTGACTTTTTACGACCGCCTGGTTCGTACAAAACGCACTCACTCTCTCTCTGTGACGCTGCTGCTGTGAGAGCTAGAGCAAGAGCGAGAGTGAGGGTCTTCTGGATCCTCAAAGCTCTTCAGAGATAATAACAACACACACACAAACACACAGAGAGAGTCTCCCTTAGCTTCTACCCTGTTTTCCAGCCAAATCTCCATAGTCTATTCCCATCGCCTTTGATTCATTTATTCGGACTCCGTCTCGCGCTCCCTCGCTGAAACTAATCCGGCTCTTGGCAGCAGGACCCAGAGACAGATGGACAAGGCTGAAGAGTCGCGACAAAGCGGCTCGCGTAAAAATTCATAAAGTCATCGTTTTTTTTTTTTCTCCTCCGTAGACCGTTGTCAGCGCTCAGCTCTTCAGGGTTCACAGAGTAGATCGGTTAACGTGACTGCGAATGTGAAGCTAAGCAGGTTAAAGCTGTTCTTCTGAGTTCTCGATGACTTCTGCTCATTATCGGCCAACTTCAACCGTCACCACGACACAAATCTTAGCTCTAAACTTAACCAGTGCCTCAGAAATGAGGGTTCTGCCTCATGAGGATCAGGTTTTGGTCTCCATGAAGATCCTGACAAGGTCAGTGTTTACGGCAGAAAGATTCAGGAAGGTTTGTCCATTTGCCGTCCGATAGAAGCTTCTGCATCAGTGGAGATCATCTCGTCTGTAGGCACTGACGCTCCTCCATGAACCTTTCACTGACAGTCTTGATGATCTTTTTCATCTTTGGCATAAAGAACGTCCAACGTCCATTTTTTCCCGCCAAAACAAGATGAAACTTGGACTCTCGGTCCATGACTCGGTCCATCTCAGAAGACTCTGAACTCCTGAGCTCATGAAGCTACGTCCATCACGGACTCCATGTTCACGCACACTCAGCAGCAGAGATTTCTCCTCCCATGATTCTCTAAATCTTTACTAAATAATCACATTATTATTATTACGGACTGAAGATGGTGAAAGAAACTCTAAATACTTTGCCATCAAGGACCATCCATCGCCTACCAAGACCAAAGGGCCAATTCCAATTCCTATCTTAACCCTCAAGCTCAACCCTTAATCTTAACTGGCCTCAAAACCAAGTGTTGAGGGTTATTTTGTCACTTAGAAATGGGACACCCCTTAAATGCAGATACGTCTTCAGACTGTAGGGGGCAGAATAACGCCAAAGCTGCGTCCAGTCTGTCAACTCCAAAAAAGAAGAAGAAGAAGAAGAACACATTTACGTCAGGATTATTTATTACGATCCGTTACTTGTTTCGCTGCTTTCGGCCGCCATCTTTGTTCTGTCAAAACACGCAATGCATTCTGGGTAGCCCTTTCTCCCTAAGGGTGGTTTCGGAAAATCTTAATATTGAGGGCGATACAGCCCTTAAACTTGGACCTCAACTTAATTTTTCTGAGAATCAGGACAGCACTTGGACTAGAGGGAGAGCATTTTTGAGACTGAGGGTTAAGAGAGGAATTGGAATTCACCCCAAGACTTTGGTCGAAGTTAAGATGCTAAAGATGCTAACGATGCTTTTCCATTTGTACAGTTCCGGCACTACACCACTCTGCTCGAGTCACGTCGTTTTTCCACGACTTGATATTTCCTCCGTAGTCACAACAACGGCTGCGTGAAACTGCTGTGATGTGTTTTTCTAAAAACCGAAACTGAATCATTAGAATCGGTTCAGAATCAGTCGGTACTTCCTGAACTGAGACCCGATCGATCGCCGGCTTTTAGCATCACTGAATGTTGACATTTTAAGCATGTTGTTTGCTAAATGTTGGACATTAATGCATTTTTTTAGGATCGTTTAAGGATTGTTGGCTTTGGTTCTTGTGTCGGACGTCTCGCTCGTGACTCCTCCAGTGACCAATCAGTGGCCGTCTTTTACACATTTGCAAATGTGATTCATTTTAAAAGGCGCCACATGTAAGAATGTGGCCAAAAACGGTTACTACACTCAAAGTCAAAATACCGAGGTCTTTTAGGGTTTCGTCTTCTCCGCCATTGTAGTTCTGACGTAACTGGCAACCCGTGGTTGCTCGGCAGCTGAGACTCTACTGACTGCAATGATTGGTAGATAGCGGTAGGTGGCGCCACATGACGCCAAAACATGATTTCAAAACATAAACATGATTTGCAGTCAGCAAAATATTTTTTTTAATGCAAATATTTTGTCTGTACTGTTGTTGTTGGTGAGTTCAGTTTGTTATATGAACATTATTCCTGAGTCTCTGTGACATATTAGGAGGATTTTATGGCTTTAGTTGCTTTAGATTTATTACATAATGCACCTTTGAAAGTGAAAATCCCATCTTTTTTGCGTCTGCATGTGGACGTAACATCTCCCGCTCTGGGATCACAGTCTTCACCGAGCTCAAACAGATTCCTCAGCGTTTCGCTCGGATCTAAAAATAACCAGAGAAAAGCTGAGCTCATTGCAGCCGCTGCAGCTAATATTAGCGCCGCGGTTAGCGCGCGACGAACACTTGTGCCGTTTCATCACCGAACCACAGCGGCGTCCACCGACTGTGGATGATGATGATGATGATGATGATGAGTGAGGGAATGACTGTACAGGACGGTGCAGCTGTGCACAACATCTGCACACATGTTTGCCACTAGATGGCAGACGTCGCCCAACAGCAGCTGTCGTTAATATCCCATTAAGTGTGACGCCGAGGAGTCGTGGAGGGAGGTAGGGAGGGAGGGAGGGAGGAAGAAAAAAAAAAAAAGAAAGAGAAGAATCTTTCACTGGCTCCTTAATAAACATGGACATTTATGTTCGCTGAGATTCCCAAAGAAAACAAGACACGCTTCAAATGCTGAGTCCACACGCAGCAAATCACCACTAAAACCTGTCAACAAATACTACTGAGGGAGTGAATTATGGATCGGACCACGCCGAGGTGTCGGGGGGGGGGGAGGGGGGTGGGGAGAAGAGGAGGAGGAGGAGAGCCTGAGAATTTTTTCCGTTTATCTCCCCAAAACCACACTCGCGTGTTTTAAACACTTCACACCAAATTAAAGTGAAGTGGAAACCCACTCTCCCCAGACGACGAGCGCCACTTTCCACTCCGGGGCAGGATGATAAATCTTCAGCCCTCGGCTGCTTCCACTGCGCTACGTTTCTCTGCTGCAAAGCTCTCGCTCTCGCTCTCGTCGTCGTATTAGAAGGTTTTGTGAGGACAAAAAAATATAAACGTCCTCAAGCAAATTCTTATTCCCAGCAGACATTGGTGGCACAACCTGGACAGATCACCAGTTCCAACATAAAGACACCAACAATCATGATTTTGGACACGTGGGAGGAAACCCGGAGACAGAAAGGACACGGACCCGGGACTTGAACCGGCAACCTTCTTCCTGCGAGGCAACAGTGCTAGCCCAGCGCGACACACACACGTAATAATCATGACGTCAACCCAACAGCTCAACTCAATTTACGAGGCCTCGATCGGCTCTAGCGAAGTGACGATCTTCATACGCATTGAAACCGATGCAGTACGTATGCCAGGCCTGTATGTGGCGCTGTCACGAACGCCGCGGATACACCAACGACTTGGAGAAAAGCTGCCAACAGTGAACAAAGAAAACAACTATGACGATGAAGATGTGCGGCGGCAAATTGAAGAGCAGGAGAGAGAGGCGGAGTCACGACGTCGGTGTCGCGTTTCTAAGGTTACATAATACGTAAAATAAGCATTTTGAGATTTTTCTCGCTGTAAAACACTCGGTTCTGTGTTTGCAGATTCTCCTAAACTCGTTATCTAGTCTATGAGTGTCTGCTGTTTATCCTCTGGGTTTAAATTCTGATTCATGTACGTTTAAATTTGCCGCAGTACGGAACTGGAAAAATCGCAAAATTTGACGTTTCACAGCTGGAGTTCATTTTGTAAGCGGACAATTATCTTTTTCTTTACGTTTTTTAAAAGACCTAACTCCCTCTCCCCTCCAAAATTACTCTATACGCTGTAGTACATATGCCAGGCCTGTAGGTGTCACTGCTGCAGTAACATGCACTTCTTATTTGTTAAAATAAAGCTGTAATCGATTACGTAAACATTAAACTATATATACACAGTACATATAAGCACAGAGACAGAGACAGAATGAAGAAAGTCAGAGCGACTAAGCAAAGAAAACAAACGTTAGCATAAAGCGAATGAAAGCCCAAACACAAGAAGGCGACGACAACGAAGAAAAAGAGGTGTAGCTCAGGACCACGATTCTCTCATTTCTGTTCGACTCTCTCCCGTGATGAAGAAGGGTGTGCTGTAGTACGTATGCCAGGCCTGTATGTGGCGCTGTCACAAACGCCGCCGCCGCCACAGAAATACACCAAGAAATAGGCGAAGCCATGACGTCGTCGTTGCGTTTCCAAGGTTACGTAATTCGCAAAATAAGCATTTTGAGATTTTGTCGCTGTAAATCACTCGGTTTCTGTGCGGCTAAAAACTTTCGCAGATTCTCCTAAACTAAACTTAAATTCTGATTCATGTACGTTTGAATTTGCCGCAGTACGGAGCTGGAAAAATCGCGAAATTTGACACTTCACAGCTGGGCAGAGTTAATTTTGTAAGTGGACAACAAAGTCTGACATTTTCCTAACTTATCTTTTTCATTAAGATAAGATAAGATAGTCCTTTATTAGTCCCGCAGTGGGGAAATTTCCAGTGTTACAGCAGCAAGACAATAAAGATAAGGATAATAAATTAATTAATTACAGTTTTCAAAAAAAGATTTCCATTCTTCATCCACACAAACCCCCCAAAAAACGACTGTAAACGCTGTAGTACATATGCCAGGCCTGTAGGTGTCACTGCTGCAGAAATACACCATGTAAATATGTGCTTTTTATTTGTGAAAATAAAGCATTAATCGAATAAATATACATTACACTATATAAACACATACACAGACAGAATGAAGAAAGTCAGAGCGACTGAGGCAAGAAAACAAACGTTAGCATAAATTGAATAAAAAGCCCAAACGCAAGAAGGCGACGAAAAAGAAGAAAAAGAGGTGGGGCTATGACGTCATCATTGTCCCAACGTATAAAAGGTATAAAATTATACGTAAAACATTTTTATTATACCAATCTGGGACGCGTTTTCGAAAACTAGCATTTCCTAAAACTATGGTTCCTTAGATTTCAGTGTATATTTAGTTGATATCGGACATTGTTTTACGACCTTTAAAGCATCTTTAAGCACCCTTTATTAAAGCGCTTTATACGTGAAATGTGTTATTATTATTATATTAGGAGATAAAATAACAGATGTACGGTGGGCGGAGCTTAAAGGGGAGGAGCTCAGGACCACGATCCTCCCGTGAAGAAGAAGATGATGAAGAAGAAGAAGAACCGTGTTCTCCACCTTCACTAATTGCGTGTTGCGTCTTGTACGATCTGTTCGGTCGACAAACTCAAGTGTGTAAAAACACAACAATTTGCGGTGCGGTGGAGGCGTCGCTCCACTGCAGCCGTGTCGTGACAAACCGCCGCCGAAGACGTGTTTCCCCAAAACCAAAATCCGTGTCGAGCAAGCGTCAGATAAGATATTACAATTTATCACTCTGACACGTTCAAATTAATGAGTCTCGGCGGCGAGAGCCTGGAGTCGGAGGCTCGTCCCGACACATTTGAGGCGGCGTGTTTGTGCAGCGCCTCGACTGAACGGCAGCGAGCCACAGGCGCGGTAATGACGGCGCGAGCTCGCCGCGGTGCAGACGTGGACTCGGTTTCGTCTCCGTCTTCAGGAGCCAGAGGGCGTTTGTCGCACTCCGCTTCTGTTCAAGCGTTCTCTGACGTCACCGGGCATTAGCAACGTTTCAAAATAAGACGAGGGAAACAAGCCTGAAGGCTTGGGAAGGTTTGTATTCATTAAAAAAACCTCCTCCTGCCTCTGGAGGCAGAATGATACGTTTAAAGGTCGATGGTTTTATGACCAACTGCTTAAAAGTGATGCACGTGTGAAATCTGAATATTTCGTAGACCGAAACGGACGTGAAAGTGGTTTTATTTTGAAATTCACAGACCCTCACTTCCTCCCACGAGTGGATTTTTCAAATCGGACTCTCAGAAAAACGTGGGAGGCCACAAACGCACAAATCTCGCACAATCTCGCACAAACTTGCGTGATTTAAACGTGACGTCAGAATATGCGCTGAGAAACGTAAAAGCATGAAACGAAAAACTACGGATGACGTCAAGGCTCAGACGACGGAATCGACGCGTTTTTGTACGTAAATCACGGTTCTCAACAAAAATCTGCCAATCCCTCACACTACAGGACAATTTGGGCAGATAATCTGTCCAAGATTCTCTTAAACATGAAACATTCTGGTAGAAAAGTGTGTTTGTGAACAATGTCCAGAAGAACGTGATGAAACTTAATCTCAAATTGTGAAAAAAAACACATGAATGGGATTAAACCTTTGAATCCACTGAATAATCTCGACATGTTTCAAATCTGAACGGCGCGTTTACGTGAAAATATGAACGAGTTAGAAGGAGTTTGCTGCTCTGGCCTTGGTTTGTCCGTCCAGGCTCCCGTAGATGGTTTCACAAGATGGCCGCCATCTCAGAGTGATTATGCACTGAAATAAACCGAAATATATTTTATTTAATTTCTGAAAAAGACGCGCGTGACGTCATGTTTACGTGCCGCGACACCGGAGCCCAGGCACCGTTTACCAGTTAGCTCCGTTAGCCGCATTAGCTCCTTTTAGCGCCGTTAGCGTTAGCCTACAGTGGAACTTGAGCGGTCTGTTTCTTAAAAAAAAAGAGCAGCGCTACAAATAACTAGCGTACCTGTGTAACTGCGTATGTGCGCCTCTGTTTTTAAACTTTAGCGTTACTTTAGAGACTCATTTTAACAATCGGGGAGTCACGGAAACATGACGTCACGGGCGTCTTTTCCCGGTCAGTCGTCATGGAAACGCGCCGTGCGCTAACGTTGATGCCGTTAAACGCCGTTGACGGGTTAGCGTTTGACAGCACTCGTTGATTCTGTTGTTCATCACATATAGCGTCACTTTAGAGGCTCGTTTTAACAATCGAGAGTCAGCGAAACGTGACGTGCGTTAACATTGACGCCGTTTAACGCCGTTGAAATCATCCCCCGCCAACTAAAGAAATACTTTAACAGTAAATTGTGAGGGTGTGTGTGTGTGAATGAATAAATATCCTGCGGCGGCTTGTTTGGTTTTGAGATGACAGCGTTGATAGGAGGAGGGAAAAACTCTGGAGCGAGGGCTTGGTATTGATAGTGGGGGAGGGAGGAGGGAGGAGGGTTTTTTTGGGGGAGGGGGGGGTATAAGAGATGGGGAGACACGAGCAGAGGAATGATGGACGGCTCACACGCCAGCCATTGTGAGAAAATTATAGCTAAGTGCCGCCAACTGAGGCAGCGTGGCGTCCGGCCAAAGCCCCGGGACAACAAAGAGCCAGGATCCCTGTGTGTGTGTGTGTGTGTGTGTGTGTGTGTGGAGCCCCCAAACCTTCATATTTACATGCAACGCTCAAGAGTTAATTGCATTGAATTCCTGCACTGGGTGCAAAGTGGTGGTGGTGTGTGTGTGTGTGTGTGTGTGTGTGTGTGTGTGTGTGTGTGTGTGTGTGTGTGTGTGTGTGTTTTACATAACAAATACAGTTTTCGACTAATTCCTTTCGCGTTTCCAGGGAACTCTTGTGAAATGAAATAAACGCAGCAGCAGCAGCAGCAGCAGCGGCGTCGCTTTGCAAATGAAGAAATAAACGATTTATCTGCGGTTGAAGGAATCTCAGCGACTGCGAGACATTTTAATCCAAACGGAAACAAACAATCAAAAAAAAACAGATTACAGGGTATCGTTTACAGGTTTTTGTTGGATATAAATTACAGCCATCTATTGGATTATAATACTTAAAATACTTAAAGTTTTCACAACCTGAAGTTACGTTCTTTTTTTCTTTTTTCTCCCACCGTGTAGTTATTTAAATATTTTTTATTAATATTATATCTTTTTTCAGGTGGTGCACTTTTTAGACGGTCCCTAACGACTGCACATCGAGATCAACCAAGTTTCTCCAGTTTCTCTTTTTCGATGAAAACGATGTCGTAGCTCGTCGTTCTACCTCAGTGTGACTCAAAAACGTGTTTCCTGAAAGTGTTATTGATACCAATCTGTAAATATCGTGTATAAACTTTACTTAACGTAACATAACGCCGCGTTTGATGGAAAATCAAAACTGGACGAAACGGGAAAAGTAGAATAAAGTAAAATGAAGTGGAATTAAATAAAATGAAGTTGTTCTTTGTACGTATCTGTACTTTACTTTGTTAGTTATACTTCTAGCAACTTGTACTCAAGTACAGTAAATATCATAAACTTTAAGTACTTTTGCTTTAGTCACTTCTTCTATCAGTCATTTTCTGGTAAAGCTACTTGTACTTTTACTCAAGTATCACCTTTAATAGTTCTTTATACACATCTGTCAGCGATCAGAACATCTTTAATATTTAAAGATATAAAATAAAGCTGCTTTGAAATGATCTCAAAACGAGGACCAAGACTTTCCAACACTCTTTGAAATCTTGTCTCTGCGAGAACTTCAAATTCCCAGGAGAACCAAACGATTTCCCATGATTCCACGCTGCTCCTCCTCCTCCTCCTGACACCGTTAAACTCTTTTGTTATTGCTTTGATTGAGCGACTGCCAGCGGCACAAAATACATACTGAGCATTTGGCAAACGTCTGATCTGATTAAAAATCAAGTCTACAAACATCTGCTGCTGTTATCTCACAGTGTGGTTTAATAAAAAGAAAAGAAAAAGAAGCCCGCTAGCTCTCCTGCACCAAAGTCCATGCAGAAAATCAATGTTTTAAGCTCACGAGGGCACAGTTGACTCGTGGTCTGCTGCTGCTGCTTCGTTTGCTGATCGCTTCCATTCTAATCAATGTGAGCATTTCCACCGGGGGCGCTGCGGCACGTCTCAGCAGCGTCCCAGAAGTGGCTAGCCGCGCCATCGATAGGTAGCAGTTCTATTTTTGCCGTTGCCATTACCGAGTCATGTCGAAATTCAAATTGGCCGACTTCCTGTTGAGTTGACGCCGTGGTTACGGTCGACTTTTTTGTTCGTCCTGTTCTATCACGTCTTCCCACCAAGTTTTGGGAAATTCGGTTGAACTCAACGTTTATCGAAGTCATAGTGCACTTCCTGTTTCGTGGGCAAATGGTGGACATTTTTGTGGATTCAAAATGGTTGCGCCATTTTGAATCCACAAAACCTTTCCATAACTTGTACAAATTGGCATGTTTCTTTTATTGATGTCGGTACAGACAGTTCGCTCATTTAACGTAGGGGGCAAATCGCCAAAATTGACCCAAAAATTCAAAATGGCCAACTTCCTGTTGAGTTAAGTCCATGGTTACGGTCTACTTTTTTGTTCGCCTTGGTCTATTGTCTCTTCCCGCCAAGTTTCTGTATATACTGTGAAACTCAACGTAAGTTATAGGGCACTTCCTGTTTCGTCGTAATTCCACGAAATTGACGTGTTTTTTTTTTTTTTATATCGGCACGACAAACACGATCGGACAAGTTTGCTCATTTACGTAAGGTTTGCGTCAAGCTCAACAGAGCAGATCGCACCAGACAGGAAGTCCGACACAGAATCAACGTAAAACACTTCCGCCCCCCCTTTCAAAATAAAACAAAATACGCAGGTCACATAGCCTATCGCAACTTCACATCAACATTACGTCGTTACCGGTGCTACCGGGTCAAGAGTCAATTGATCAGAGCGTCTCAGAGAGCCATAACGTACGACATCGTTTGTTTCCTTAGTCTATCGCGGGATCTCGCGAACTCCCGTCTGTTCGGGATTATCGCGTGATCTTCCGTGAATCCGTAACGGGCGCTGTAGAAATCCGGCTTTTAGAGTATAAACTCCAGCAGGGCTCAAACGGGGTAAACGCTTGAGTGACATGAAGTTGATATATTCTACGACGTCGCGGGCGCTTTCTCGTTGCATCGTCAGCTCCCCGAAGTAAAATGCGGAAGTTCCAACACACAAACGTTTCACCAATGACGCTCTTGGTGTTTGGGAAACGCTGTTTGGATCGAGACCACACCGGATCTGGTCCTCACAGCCGTCGATGGACAGAAGCCAAAAGGTGTCGTCGGGGGTTGCTACGGTTCCTGATCTTTGCTAATCTCGCGGTGCCCTCCTCTCGCTCGCTCTCTCCAGACTCGGCAGAAGCGACATCAAAGCAGGGCCTGACCTCGCATACCGTACGAGGTTTGGATTAACGAGCTCTGGACATCAAACAGCAGGATCACCACCCACGAGTCATCGACCCCCCCCCACAGGGCCCCCCCAGCTCGGCCAAATTTACAGCAAAATCAACATCAACATCAGCAGCCGCAGAAGAGGATATTTCAAAAGCAGCCCAATTATCTGATGTGTGGGAGCGCACAATGAGCTGGGCCACGTTCCAAACCGCATCCTTTTGACCAAACACATGAAACGTTTTGACGGGACTCGTCTGTCTCGAGGACGAACGACGCTAGCGCTCGTGATGGAATTCCGGAGCGAAAATATGACATAAATGTATTGGCAGCTGCGTGTGAAACTTAAAAAAGGTCCAGTGTGTAAGATTTGGTGACATCTAATGGTGAGAGTGCAGATTACAGTAAATGCAGAACATGTTTTTACAAAAGTACATGGTTTATCCGTTAGCTCACTTTTCAATCCGCAAAACCTAGCCAAAATAGCCAAAATGGCCGGCAAAATTCAAAATGGCCGACTTCCTGTTGAGTTGTGACCATGGTTACGGTCGACTTTTTTGTTCGTCCTCATCTATAACATCTTCCCACCACGTTTCGGGAAATTCGGTGGAACTCAACGTATTCCGAAGTTATAGGGCACTTCCTGTTTCGTGGGCAAATGGTCGGAATTCACTGAGGGTTGCCATGGCCACGCCGTTTTTAATCCGCAAAACCTTTCCATAACTTATAACAAATTAGCATGTTTTTCTTTTTATGTCGGTACAACAAACGCGCTTGGACGAGTTCGCTCATTTAACGTGAGGTGGAAATCGCCCCCCAAAAATGGATACCAAAAACTCAAAATGCCCGACTTCTTGTTGAGTAAAGGCCATGGTTACGGTTGACTTTTTTGTTCGTCCTCGTCTATAACATCTTCCCACCAAGTTTCGGGAAAATTCGGTGGAACTCAATTTTGCCTCAGTTTTCACCTTTTCAAGGTGGCGCTTTAGAGCCCTTGAGCAACGCACGGGTCCGGGAACTAAGTTAATATCCCATTTTCGTCAGACTTGACCTCAGTGCCAAGTTTCAAGAGTTTTTATGCACGTTAACGCCCTCAAACATGACCACAAAGCCAAAGATCCAAATCTATTCTAACCCTGTTGGTTAATTAATATATTCTTAATTCCTGAGCGGCTTCAGGCGGAAACCAGGAGCCTTACAGACACGAGAGAAGCGAGATTTTCACAATTATCAGGATAACAGCGGCGCACAGTCGTTATATTGTCGGTAAATCTCTTGGAAAGTCTTTTTAAAAGCTTCATGAGTCACATGTTTTTCAGCCTTCGACTGTCGTAACTCTGGTCTGAAAAAGCTAAAAGGCTTACAAGTACGTACAGGCATGAAAACCCCACTATGAGAATAAATGTGGAAAATTAAAAGAAAACACACACACACACACACACACACTAACCTGGCGACAGGTTCATTTGTGAGTGGTGTGAACATGAGAAACAGCAGCTCCCTGTTCCACTGGGAGTGAACACCTGCCTTCATTCAGCTCACGTTTTCCCCCCCCCGAGGCCTCGTCCGCCTCGTCCACCTCCACAGCTGGACGGGTGGGACATGTGGACGGGTGGGACATCTGGACCGTGAATGAAGCGTCTTTATTTTATTTGATCACACTGACAGACGCAGACACCAAAAGCTCATTAAAAAGCCGAGCGTGTCCACGACTGTAACAGTGAATCTGGCTCACACACACACACACACAAATATTCACTGTATGGATTTGAAAAAGATGCAAAAAAAAGCTGAATTTTAATAATTTTTTGGGGTCAAAACAAGACGTAATTGTTCTGAAACTCAATCGAGAAACACACAAATGTTTATTTACATGACTTAGTTTGGCTCAATTTGAATAATTTCTTCTTAAAATCTTGGATGACGTGCGCGAAACGTTAAGAATTTAGCTTTAAGACACGCCCATATTCTGGTCATGTGACTGTGGTCATGTGACTGTGGTCAACCTGTTAAGAATATAAACTGTGTCTTATTTTTGCCGTCAGACAAACGTTTTCCACTGGAAAACCCACGTTTGTTTTCACGTCTCCGTCCTGCACCAAAGCCCATTGAGAAAATCATCGATTTTTATATCACTACGCACAAGAGTTGTTGATCCACTTTTTCCCCAAACGGCGAATTCAAATGTTTTATTTTATCGATTTTGGTGTAAAATCCTGTCCTCCGGATTCACCAAAGTGATGCAAATTCACCAAATCAGGTGTCAGTTGATCTGCAGCCGCTGTGTCGCTGGGCGCTTAAATCGCTGGTTTTCTCTATGGAGTTTGGTGCAGGAGAGCGAGCAGATTTACAATACTTTGGTTTTTGTGTTTTCTAGCGCATGTTTTAACCCAGGGGTTCTCAAAGTTTTGATACCTGATGACCAATTTAGGAACCCAACATTGGACTGAGGGCCGCTAAAGGAAAAAAAAAAAAAAAAAAACCTGAAAGAAATCCCATTCGTAATAACTATGGCGTCCAAAATTTGACAAAAACGACGCACTATACTACGTTGTCCAAAATGTGAAAGTTTTTTGAAAAAAAAATGTTGGTCCAAAATTTGACAGAAACGTACAATACTATGTCGTCCCAAATTTGAAAAAAAATGTTCAAAAAAAATTTGGTCCAAAATTTGACAAAAATGACATATGCCGTCCCAAATTTGAAACTTTTTTTCAAAAAAAAGTTTGTTCCAAAATTTGACAAAAATGACATATGCCGTCCCAAATTTGACTTTTTTTTATGAAAAAAATTTCGGTCCAAAATTCGACAAAAACGTACAATACTATGTCGTCCCAAATTTGACAATTTTTTTCAAAAGAAAATGTTGTCCAAAATTTGACAAAAATGACATGCCGTCCCAGATTTGACTTTTTTTTATGAAAAAAATTTCGGTCCAAAATTCGACAAAAACGTACAATACTATGTCGTCCCAAATTTGAAAAAAAATGTTCAAAAAAAAATTTGGTCCAAAATTTGACAAAAATGACATGCCGTCCCAAATTTGAAATTTTTTTTCAAAAAAAAGTTTGTTCCAAAATTTGACAAAAATGACAAATGCCGTCCCAAATTTGACTTTTTTTTATGAAAAAAATTTCGGTCCAAAATTCGACAAAAACGTACAATACTATGTCGTCCCAAATTTGACAATTTTTTTCAAAAGAAAATGTTGTCCAAAATTTGACAAAAATTACATATGCCGTCCCAAATTTCAAATTTTTTTTTTCAAAAAAAAAGTTTGTTCCAAAATTTGACAAAAATGACATATGCCGTCCCAAATTTGAAATTTTTTTTCAAAAAAAAGTTTGTTCCAAAATTTTACAAAAATGACATATGCCGTCCCAAATTTGACTTTTTTTTATGAAAAAAATTTCGGTCCAAAATTCGACAAAAACGTACAATACTATGTCGTCCCAAATTTGACAATTTTTTTCAAAAGAAAATGTTGTCCAAAATTTGACAAAAATTACATATGCCGTCCCAAATTTCAAATTTTTTTTTTCAAAAAAAAAGTTTGTTCCAAAATTTGACAAAAATGACATGCCGTCCCAAATTTGACTTTTTTTTTGTTTTTTAAGATTTCGGTCCAAAATTTGACAAAAACGTTGTACAATACTATTTCATCCCAAATTTGAAAAAAAAATTGGTCCAAAATTTGACAAAAGTTGCATATGTGCCGTCCCAAATTTGACTCTTTTTTTTCAAAAAAAAATTAGTCCAAAATTTGACAAAAATGTCATACTATATTATGTCGTCCAAAATGTGACAGTTTTTTGGGAAAAAATTTAAATGCCAAAAATTGACAAAAACGTCGTCATTATACTGTGTCACTATGTGATCCAAAATTCAAAATGGCCGACTTCCTGTTTGGTTGAGGCCATGGGTACGGGTTGACTTTTTTGTTCGTCCTGGTCTATAACGCTTTTCCACCAAGTTTTGGAAAATTCTGTGGAACTCGACCAATACCGAAATTACAGGGCACTTCCTGTTTCGCGGCGAATGGTCGAAATTCGCCCCCAAACGCTACGGCTGCGCCGTTCTGAATGCGCAAAATCTTTACGATAACTTGTACAAACGGGAGCGTTTTTTGTTTTTCTTTTGTTGTTACGACAAAAGCGCTCGGACAAGTGTTATACAAATTATTTTTTAATCGTTTTTGTGTTTTCTAACGCACGTTCTGAACGACAGAGACACCTTTGGTTGTTTCTACTTAGACGAAAAAGACCGTTAAAGGAATCTTTTTGGAATTTTTGTTCTTTGAATTCCTCTCCAGCTCAAAACTTTCATCTACAGAGGTGCAGATCAAAAGGTTTCATCGCCGCGTAAAAGCACAAAACCCTGCATGTGTGTGTGTGTGTGTGTGTGTGTGTTTATCTTTAAAAGCGCGTCCTTTCATGTGAAATCATCTCAAAATGTGTCGTTTCTCGCTGAATAAACAGTGGAATAAAACGCTCTCGAGACGTCGTTATTGTGCCGCGGTAAATGAAGGTGCCGCAAAAGCTGCAGCTCCGGGCTGTTAATGAACCGGTGAAGGTTATTAAAACTAATTTAATCATCGTTAACAACAAAAAAAAAAGAAAGAATGACCGGGTGTTTGATATTTTTGGCAGGACTTAACTGAGGAGACGTTTGCTTTGATCCGAGGCCTGTAGGAGAATTTTTAATCAGCAGCGATGTTTGGACTTGAGAATATCTGCATCGAGAGGGAGAATAAAGAAAAGAAAAAAAGGAGAGTTGATGAGGGAGTAAAGAGAGCAATAAATCCAGCGCGATACCCAAAGAGATCATTAAGTTAATGGATTGCTGGTGGCTAAACGCGTCACAGCGCCCGAGCGAAAGATCCGTGGAGCTGAGGAAACGACCACGACCACAAGGGCGGCGGCGGCGTTACTTCGACGCGTTCACGCAAATCACGCGGGACGAAAAAGACGGAGGCGAGAAAGTCACGGGAGAAAAATTAACCACACAAACAAAATCAGTTTGAAATACAACAAAAAGGTGTTTTTTCCTGCACCAAACTCCATAGAGAAAATCAGTGATTTTTCACTTCACAGCACACAGGAGTTTCTGTGAGTCGTTGATCCACTTCTGCCTCCATCAGTCACTTAAGATGTGTCATATTGTGAATTCGGCATTTGAAATCCAGCATTCAGATTCACACAAATGACTCAAAGTTGCCAAACGCCGCAGCAGTAGACCAGCAAATGTTATGCTCCTGTGAACTTAAAATCGCTGGTTTTCTCTATGGAGTTTGGTGCAGGAGAGCGAGCGCTTTAAAAACAGCAGTTTCTGAACAAACCTTACGGTCACCTTATAAAATCTGAGTCAACTTATATCTACAATACTTTATTCGTGAATGGACACCAAAGTTTGTGTCGTTTTGTAATTCACTCACTCTCCTGCACCAAACTCCATAGAGAAAATCAACGATTTTTCACGTCACAGCACACAGGAGTTTCTGCGAGTTGTCGATCAACTCCTGCCTACATCAGCCACTTTAAATGTGTTATATTGTGAATTCGGCATTTGAAATACAACACTCAGATTCACACAAATGACTCAAAGTTGCCAAACGCCGCAGCAGAAAACCAGCAAATGTCATGTTTCTATGAGCTTAAAACACAATACTTTGGTTTTGGTGTTTTCTAGTGCACGTTTTAAACCAGGGGTTCTCTGGTGACCAATTTAGGAACCCAACATTGGACTGAGGGTCGCCAAAGGAAAAAAAACGAAAACAACTGAAAGAAATCCCATTTGTAAAAACTATGGCGTTCAAAATTTGAGAAAAACGTCATACTATACTACGTTGTCCAAAATGTGATTTTTTTTTTTTTTTAAATTTTGGTCCAAAATTTGACAAAAACATAATACTATACTATGTCGTTAAATTTTTTTACAATTTTTGGGGAAAAAGTTTTTGGTCCAAAATGACATATGCCGTCCCAAATGTGACTTTTTTTCCCAAAAAAAATTCAGTCCAAAATTTGACAAAAACAATACAATACTATATCGTCCCTAATTGGACCATTTTTAAAAAAAAAAAAAAAAATTTGGTCCAAAATCTGTCAAAAATGACATATATGCCGTCCCAAATTTATTTATTTTTTTTGAAAAAAACCTCAGTCCAAAATTTGACAAAAACCTTGTACAATACTTAAGCTTATTCTGCTTATTCTTAAGCTTAATCAGTATTCTGATTCTGATTCTGATTCTTAAAACACTGGTTTTCTCTATGGAGTTTGGTGCAGGAGAACTTATATTTTATTTTTCACCCCCCCCCCACCCACCATCTCCAAGTCCGTCCACCCTATTGCGACGGCCCTATTTCTAACAAACTATTATCTCATGTATTTTCATGTATCCATGGCAGCTGTTAAAGGGGGCCGTCCTCTGATCCCCCGAAAAGCCCAAACGTCTGACTCTTGACACGCGGAACCTGAAATAGGTGAAATAACGTCCGCAGAGCCGCCGGCGCGGGGGGGGGGGGGAGGACGGGGGGGGACAAAATGACATCACGTAAAAAGACAAGAGGATTATTGTGAAACGCTGCACAATCCCACGCCACACATACATCAAAAGGCTCTATAGGCTGAGTCTGTATGTGTGTGTGTGTGTGGGGGGGGGGGTGAGGAGCATCATTATGGACTAAACACAAACTAAAACAAAACACAGGCACTCTGGTGCCCCACTGTCTGCCCATGAGGAGGGGAGGAGGCTCTCAGTGTGAAGTGTGTGTGTGTGTGTGTGGGGGGGGGGGGGGGATTGGGGGGGTGTGACACAGCAGCAGAGACGTGAAAATGTGAATAATGAGTCGGGAAAACGGCTCGGTAAAGTAAGGTACGACCGGTGAGATGTGTGGAATAATCATCATCATCTTAATGCTGCAGTACGCAACATACGTAACGTAACGTGCAAAACTATCAGACCCGACAGAGGGAGCACGTGTGTGTATACAGCAGCAGAGCAGGGGGCGGGGCAGGGCGGATATAGGAAGTGTTTGAGAAGGACAGAATTCTCTTGCTGTCAGTTTTCAGTCACATTCAAAACTTATTTACCAGCCGTTTGTCCGACAAATCACTTCCTGTGTGCAGAGCAGGAATGTCACCAGGAGACATGAGATTTAAAAAAAAAAAAAAAAAATCTAAATTAATCATTTTTTTGGATTAAGGTTTCCATTTCAGTCGCACTAACACGTTCTCTTTGTATTTTAAAAGTCTCGTTCTGTCTATGTCACACATTGTAAACACACATTGTGTGAAGTTACGTACTACAGCTTTAAAGCCACCCATGACATGATGTCTTCTTTTGCTCATTTAAAACCACGACAACACACTACATAGGTTTTTATCTCACATCTCTGTCTGTAAAAGTGCATGTTTGTGTCACTTTAGCAAAAAAAAAAAAAACACACTCACTCACTCTCAATCTCACACCAAAGTCCATAGAGAAAATCACTGATTTTTAAAAACACGGCACACAAGAGACGTCGATCCGCTGCTGCGTCCGTCGGCGAGTAGTTCTAACGTGTTCTTGTGTCACTTCGGCATTGTTCGGCTTATTTAAAGACTCACCTCGGTGACACAGAGTGGCCACACGGGGCAGCAGTTGACAGCAGCTCAGGACGCAGCAGCAGCGTCCACGCGAGCTAAAATCACTGGTTTTCTCTATGGAGTTTGGTTCATCGACATTCACCGTTATCTCCATTTATCTGCAGTTAGTGGTTACATTGCAGACTTAAATGCAGTATATACTAAACACACACACACACATATATATATATATATATATAAAACATCTCACCTGTGCTCAGACGACAAAAGAAGCTGCAGCCTCCTCCTCTTCTTCCTCTTCTTCTTTGTCCACCGCTCATCGTCCACACCAAAGACACCAAAGACACCAAAGTCTGACTCGTCCTCACAGAGTCAAAGCTCTGATTTGTGTCCTGATCTCACTCTGACTTCACTTCACCACAGAGTGTGTTTCCGATCACCTTAACGACTGTGATCGTTTACACCTGTGAGTGCAACACTTTCACTTCACTGTGTTCAGTCATCAACTCATGTCAAATAAATGAAAGTTTGCCATTTAATAAATGAAGTAGCTGCTGATAAACTTTGGAACCATTTATTTATCCGTGAAAAATTAAATCTAAAATCACGTTTTTTTAAAAACTATTTTTACTGCTTTTATTTTTACACTTTCTTGCGTTTGCATGTGTTTCCTACTATATCATATCTTATCATAATTTATCATCTGTATCTATGAGAGCATATTTTAGTTTTCGTCACGTGTTTGACCTCTGACCCTTCGGCTGCTGAGGATTTCCACAGCGTGGGATTAATAAAGTGTAATCTAATCTAATCTAATTTAAATGTTATCTACAGAGCAGACACAACATTAGAGACACTTAGCAGTTTTAAATTTCATCATCATCATCATCATCATCATCCTCAGCTCCTGTTGGAGGATTCTATTCTATTCTTAGAATTCTATTTTTACATGAAAGCCTGTAGATTTGTCACATATTTAAGCTTTAAAAATGCCTTTTTTTCGGCTTCTTATGTGTTTTTCAGTCAGTTAAAGTTATGATTCATTTTATATCACATTTTTAGACACAATGTAAAGTGGCGATAACTGCGCGGGAGACACAAAATGAAATAAAATGTAAAAATTCATCACTTCTGCGCGTCGAGCTTAGAGAAGCGGCTTAAAGATGCATTCAAGGAACATCGTAAATGATTTTTTCATTTGTGTTTGTTCATAAAAACGAGACTGTAAGATATATACATTCTTACAGCCTCTATATTTACACAGTCATGTAAAAAATCTCTGCGTTCTCAGGGTTAACTCAGGTAGGTTTGTGTTATTTCCTTGAATATCTCGCTCCACGGCGTTAAATGAAGTGTAGAATATGAAAAATGACAAGTTTGAGGAGCAGGTTTTTATTCAGATGGAAATAAAAACACCTTCACAGGAAGCTCAGCTGCACACAGGAAGCTCCTCATTTAAAAAAAAAAAAAAAAATCATCCCTGGATGACGTCACCAGTTCCCGCCACCTCCATCACCGAGGACCCCACACACTCTGTGTGAACTCTGTGTTCGTCTCCTGCTTTATTTATGTATTTATTCACATTTTTAACATGTTATTGATTGATTCAGGTGTGACTGATGATGATGATGATGATGACCTCAGCTCTGCTTCTTCTTCTTCTCCACCTCCATCGTCCAGAGAGACTTCAGCCGATGCAGACACTCTCACTTTGACGTGTTTTAAACGTCCCATCAGTCACAAAAACACTCTGAGTTTATATTTTATTCATCTAAAAATGACCCGGGAGCCACTTTAGCCAATTTAATCACCATATATCACAATAATAATGATATTTGTGACAATATTTCAATAAAACAACGGCTTTCTGGTGCAAAATGAATGTGCAGATAAAGAAAAACCCTGACGTTTAACTTGATTTTTAAGTAAATGGACTGGGCGTGCCACCAGTGGCCCACGGCCCGCGTGTTTGACACCTCCTTAGATAAAACAATGCAAGTTTCTATAAAACATCTTTCAAACCAAACATTATTCCTTTAAATATCGTCATGTAAACTCGTTTTTACTTTCTTAAAATGACAGTTTTAGGACAAAAATGTGATATTAATATCATTCAATGACGTTATTAAGTCAAAGTAACACAGAAAACACGTTTGTTTTTGTCACCATGGTGACGTGTGTGTGCAGAACACAGTAAAAGTTGAGTTATTTCTCATTTTCTTGTGTTTTAATTTGCTCGGAGAAGCAATTTCTGCAGTTTGACTTCATCAGTTCAACTTTTTCTGCATCAATTTGGTGCTAAAAGTCATGCCAACACCACTTATTAAGCAACTTTATAACATTTTAAAGGTGACTCGTGTGCAATAAAATGTCTTATCACACTTCCTGAGTGACGTGCAGCGCAGACCTGCGCGTAACTGTGGTGCGTAAAAGTGTGAAACGGCGTGGGAACGGCACAGTTTTTACGCAGCAGCAGCAGCAGCAGCAGACAAATAAAAATGATAACAGCCTTTAAAATGATGTCAGTGTCGTTTTATTGTACGAATATAAAGAATAAATAGTAAAATTCTCCTTAATTTACAGGATAGAAAGAGTTCTGCTCAATAATCCACGGTGTTTTTCTTCCAAACGTCCAAAATGTGGGGAAACAAAGTCCTGACGTGGTTCTTATGCGCCACAGCTCCATAAATACAATATACATATACATATACATATATATATATATATATATATAACCAAATATTCTCCACAAATAAAGTAGACTCTTGGTTACACATAATACTGACTTTGTACAGGGAGTTATATATTTATACATATATAACTGCGTGGCACCGCATATACAGAAAATACATTCCTACACTCGGTAGTGCACGTGCGAGACTGAATCAACAGAACAGGAGCTTATAATTTATTTGTTTGTTTGTTTGTTTGTTTGTTTGTTTGCCTTTTAACTGGCGCACGAGCATTTACAGTCCGTGATGATCGGGTACTGCACGGGTATCCACGCGCACTTGAGTCCGCCTTTCCGCTGCACGCACCTCCACCTCAGCACCGTCAGGTGGGTGGAGCTCGCGGGCTTGCACACCATCCCCTCCGGCACCGAGCACGACCTCTTGCCGAGGCAGCTGCCCGCGCGCACGAACCGCGGCCAGAACCGGTTGCCCAGGTCGGTCCAGGTGTAAACCACGGGGCAGAAGGAGTACGCCCACAGCCACTGCTGCAGCCGCCGCTTCAGCTTCTTACTCGGCTTGTGCTTCTTGCCGAACTGCGAGTCGAAGTCCAGCGCGCGGATCTCCTTGGGCAGAACCCCGCCCGGCTTCTGCACGTCCGGCACGTCGAGCTCGTCGTTGCCCGCGTATCGGTCCTCCACGGGCGCGGACACGGACAGGAAGTGGCCGTCAAAGTCCCCCAGCGCGCTCTTCAGCTCCGTCTCGTTCAGGTCCCGCTCCTTGGGGTCGAAGACCGGGTCCGGGTCCTCCTTGAGCTCCACCAGCGGCAGACTGTCGCTGGGGATCGGGCGGAGAAGGTAGTAGTGCTGGCACGTCCCCGTGTCCGCGAGAAGTCCGAGGGACAGCAGCGGCAGCAGCAGCGGCGCCAGAGACACGAGCGCGCGCCGCGGATGCTGATCCATGACGCACGGGACACACACACACACAGAGACGAGGACACGAGCGCTGCCTTCTTGTGCGCAATTACGCACGGGCCGTATCCAAAAAAACGTGCTGCGTTCTTCAAATGGCGCAAAATCCCATCACGAAAGTCCGCAACAGGAATGAAAAGCTCCAATAAGAATTAGAATAAAAAATAAAAATAAAAATAACGATGTTTGTAGCAGCATCAGGGGAGTCTGCGCGTGACGATGATGGTGTGGATACAGAGCGTGAAGAAGCTCGCGTGTCTCCTCCTCGGGCTCCACATGATGATGATGATGATGATGATGATGATGATGATGATGATGAGGATGATGATGATGATGTTGGTGATGATGCTCCCGCAGCAGAAAAGCGCTGAGCGTCACGCGCCACCTCCAGTTATATCCTCGCCGCGGACCGTGATGTAATCCGTGTGCCTCTCTTTGAATGTGGGTTTGTTGTCTAGGAGGAGATCCCACTCCCCCCCCCCCCCCCACTCCTCCTCCTCCTCACCTCCTCCCCTTCCTCCTCCCCCACCTCCAATACCTCCTTCTTCCATCACAGAGAGAGAGAGAGGAGGGGGGGCAGGGAGAGGAGACGCCCCCTGTTGGTTTTCCAGACTTCCATAACTCACGCTCTCTCTCTCTCTCACACACACACACACACACACACACACACACACACACACACACACACACACACACACAGAGGCTGAACTTCACGTTCTGTCAGTGTTGTCACGTGACAAAGTACAAATACTTAAGTAAAAACAACAAAAACACGTTTATTATGTGCATTTATTACATTAACGTAGGTTAAAATGTGTGTTATTTGCAGATGACACGTGAATATTTTCTGCTCTGGTGTGGAATTTGCAGAATGTGTTTTTTTTGGGGGGGGGGGGGGGGCGTGGTCACACAGAGAGAAAATAAATGAATAAATAAATACATACATAAATAAGTGGTTTTAATAGATTGAGACACAAGAAATAAGCAAAGAGTCCAAGATACGAGTTTTTGTTGTTAATTATTATTGCATTTCCGCAGTCTTTTGTGTCTTTTGTGTACGTGTGATTTTATCACAGGGTTCCTTGAACAGTTGGGTCCTTGAAGACCTTGAAAGTTAAAAAAAAAAAAATAATTCAAGGATTCAAGGCCCTTGAATGTTTTAAGGTCATTGAAAGTGCTTGAATCTGGTGCAAGAAAGACATTAAGTTGGCAAACGAGTGTGTTAAAGTACATGGAATCTTACATAGTTTTAAAATTTAAATATTAAAATAAGACTAAAAGAGTTCAATTTAACACTAACCCAAACTTTATTAATGCACGATAATGTACAAATGCACTGCTGGTTAAAACTGTAAGGGAAAATAAACAACAATAACCATAAAAATGGATGCCATAATCTCATAATCATTATAAAGTGCATTATTATTAAATTATTTAAGTACTAACACTGAGATAGAAATAAAAACAGATCAAATTGGATGATAAGACACAAAAAAAAGACAAAAATGCATAATCAATGAATTGGCTATTTTCACCTAATTAAACCAAATTGGTTGTTTCATCTATAAAAAGTCAGAAAACACTGAAAATTGTGTACATTTTGGTAAACTCACCAAACTCCATAGAGAAAATTAGCATTTTTAGCTCGGGGGGCGAACACAGGATCACACGGGAGCTGCTGGTCTAAGTGCTGCCCCGTGTGGTCAGTCTGTGTCACTGAGGTTAATCTGAACGCTGAAGTCACACAAATAACATATTTTAATTTAATAACGGAGTTCAGCGGTGGATCAACAAACCCTGTGCGCTGTGGCGTAAAAATCGTTGATTTTCTCTCTGGTGACACAAAGTTCAGTTTCCAGGTGTTTAGTACAGTGAGATAAAGGTTTGGGCTTCATACATGTAAATATGTGTCAGATAGCACAGACTTAAAGGTGAAGTAAGTAGTTTATAGTGCCATCTAGAGGAGAGGCTGAAATTTACAACAAAGAACTGCTCCTCTGCTCACCCCCTCCCTTCCCTGAGCGCTACGGTATCCTCAGCCGGTCAAATGTCGTCCTCGTCGTCTTTCTCCGTGTCAGCGGACGAGGTTCGTGAGGCGAGGGAGAGGGCGGAGCTACCGCGGCCGTAGCAGACGAAGCGGAGAGAGAGGAGGCGGGACTTCAGCTACAAGTAAAGAGACGCTTGATTTGTTCTCTCGCGTTTGTCCTTACAGGCTCCGGTAGAAACATGGCGTCTCTCTGCTAACAGTGACTATGCAACCGCGGCCCGCGACCATGTTATTTTACATGACTTTTTGAAACACTACGAAAATGAAACAAAAACTATTATACAGCGACTAGACAATGCAGGAGCACATAATATGTATAAAAAATGGATTTTGGGTTATATAAACCCATAAATACTACACAGTGTCCCTTTAAACAACATGATCCAGAGTGACCGCCGCTGATCTGACCTCAGGTCAGCGCTGCACGAGTGTGCGGTCGACGCGGAGCCGAGCTCGAGCTGCTGTTGCTGCTGCTGCTTCTCCGAGTTTTTCGTTCAAATAGCAGCAAAAGCTGCAGAAATAGCTGAGCTACTTATTTTAATTTAGTCACACGTCTCACTTTTCCCTCAGCGGTCAGATGGAATGTGTCCGCCGTCGCTGCTGCTGTCTGACTGTGAACATCACAGCGGGACAAACACAGTCAGACGTGGACGTGGAAAAGACGCCGATTGTTGTTTCTTCAGAGGAGCTGGTGTTGAATTTCACTGGATTTCAATTTGTTCGCTGATGTGTTTTTTTTTTGTTCCTTTGTACAAGATCACAGTCGTATCTGGTCATATTTGTTCCCTCGTCAGGACCCGTTAGTCCTCATGGAGACCAAAACCTTGTCCAGATCTGGCAGAACCTCATTTCTAAAGGAGCTAAGATTCACTTTAATGCTCTTTTTGAGGGTTTGAAGACTTGATTTCAGGGTTAAAGTTAAAGTAAGTGTTGTCCTCAACGAGAATGATGTTTGTATTAAATTTCCAAATTTAGAGATGTGCTAGAGATCGTATCCATTTTTATTTCAAACATCAGTACACTCTTAGAAATAAGGGTTCCAAAAGGGTTCTTCTACAAGGGCTGAGGTTCTACCTGGAACCATTAGCTTCTGAAAAACCCTTTCTTCGGGGAAAGGGTTCTTGGTAACACTAATGGTTCCAGTAAGAACCATTTTGATCCAGAGAACCTTTTAAAACCCCTTTCCTGAATAAAGAGCTTTAAAAGATGAAACTGGAGCCAAAAAGGGTTCTCCTATGACAAGCTGTAGAACCTTATATGGTTCTACTTGGTTGCACTTTTATTTCTAAGAGTGTATGAGTATGAAAATAGCGTTATTCCATCATCCTTGTCCTAGAGAACTTGTTATCGTAATAGAAAGTGAGGAAAAATCAACAAAAATCTTACAGTTAATTAAGTAAATTAGATTAAATGAGCAGAACCAAAGAGACAAAGAGTCTTCCTGCCAACATGGCGTTCGTTTTGATTGCAATATATATTGCATTTCTTCTTTTGTGTCTTTTGTGTACGTGTGATTTTATCACAGGGTCCTTGAAGTCCTTTAAGGCCCTTGAATGTTTTTCAAAATCAACAAAGAGCCAAAGAGTCAAAAAGTCTTCCTGCCAACATGGCGTCTGTTTTGATTTACAAATGCTACGTTTCTACTTTTTGTTTCTGTGCATGTGTGATTTTATCAGGGTTCCAATGAAGTCCTTGAAGTCCTTGAAAGTTGGTGAATTTGAAAGAAAACCCCAAAAAACTGAGGCGCCTGCCACTGTCACGAGTCTTCCTGCCAACATTGCGTTCGTTTTGATTGCAGTTATTATTGCATTTCTTCTTCCGTGCCTTTTGTGTACGTGTGATTTTATCACAGGGTCCTTGAAGTCCTTTAAGGCCCTTGAAGGTTTTTGAAAATCAACAAAAATGTCACAGTTAATTGGGTAAATTGGATGAAACGATCAGAATCAAAGAGACAAAGAGTCTTCCTGCCAACATGGCGTCTGTTTTGATTTACAAATGCTGCGTTTCTCCTTTTTGTTTCTGTGCATGTGTGATTTCAACAAAGGGTTCCAATGAAGTCCTTGAAGTCCTTGAAATTTTGTGAATTTGAAAGAAAATCCCCCAAAACTGAGGCGCCTGCCACTGTCGCGAGTTTTCCTGCCAACATGGCGTTCATTTTGATTGCATTTCTTCTTTTGTCTCTTATTTTTGTCTTTTGTGTATGTGTGATTTTATCACGGGGTCCTTGAAGTCCTTGAAAGTTTGTGAATTTGAAAAAAAAACAAACAAAAAAAACAGATTCAAGGCCCTTGAAGGTTTTGGAAAATCAACTGAAATAGACACAGTCAGTCATTGAAAGAGCTTGAATCTGGGTCAAGAAACACGTTAAAAGTTGATATTAAGGATAAAAAACGTCTCCCTCGTTTGTTACGACGCCACCTAGTGGTTCAAGCCCTGCATCGCTCGATGTACCAGGACAAATATGGCGGCGTTGAGGACACAGAACAACGAGCGAGTTACGAACCGGTTCGTCCAAAGATCCCGAGGACAACGACTCGTCGCGTTGAAGCTTTTTCCTCTTTCGTCTTAAGCCGCGTCGGCACATTTTCGGTCCTTGAATTTGAGCGAACTGGTCGTGGATGTGATGTCAATCACGACGACATCACATCCAAACGCACACACTCTTTTCTGTCCCCCGCAGCAAACCCTCGATGGTTTGCTCTCAACATGAAGCCCGGAGGCCAAATTAGCTCCCAAATAAACAACGCTCGCTAAGCGGCGGCGGCGGCGGCCATGGAAAGTATCAGAGTTTTACCAAAGACGCTGTCTAAGCTCAGAGAATCACTCTGTGAGAAAAAAAAAAAAAAAAAAAAAAAAAGTAATTTAATGGAAGAAGTTAGCACAGCTGCTACATCAGCCATAAACCATTCGCTTCAGATAAATGCATCTCTGTTTCATTTTCAATGAGCTAATTCACACGAGCGCACCGCGACTCGCCGAGTTTACGGTCGAGCGACGGTCGGAGAGTCTGGAAAATGTCACCCAAAAAAAAAAACAGCCAACGTATCGTAAAAAAGCATCGCTCGCTCGCTCGCTCGCTCTGATCCACCGCGTGGATCAGAGTTTTCTCACTGAAATAACAAAAGCACTTATTTTTGTTTTCAACACCTCAAACCAAGCAGCTGGATTTCACTTTTCATTCCCAGAGAAGAAGAAAAAAATTGGCTTTTGTGCAAAATCATATTTCATACTCGGGGATGTTTGCTCTGTGCTGTGGCTGCACGGGTGAACTCCAAATATGGTTCTCATTAAGGCTTCATCTGGCTCATTTAACGCCGACTTGTTTTCCTTTCTCCTAATCCCTTCCTACTGTTTTTTTTTACCACAGGAACATTCTGATAGTGAAATATTCCTCCCTGAAAAAGACGGCCCTACTTGAGACAGACGCCTGCTTAATTGACTTTTTCTTCCCCCCCTCCATCCCTCCATCCCCCCCCCCCCTTTATAACTTAACCAAACAATTCTCTTTGGCCAATAAACCCGCCGACATAATGACCTTTTTTTTTTTCACCGAGGTCTGGTTCTTAAGGACTTTTTAAAACCCCGCGCTTAAGGACGTGCACTCAGAGCTGCTCTGTGCGCACGGCTCAGCGTGGCCTGCCCCTGCTGATTTCTCATTTAGTGAAGAAAAGCAGACTTTTTCTGGTTCTTGGCAGGAAATCGTCGGCCGGTGCCGATACCAAGAACAGCCCAGGTACACACACACACACACACACACTGAGCTGAGAAAAAAACATCTTATTGTGATTTCTCTGACGAGAGATGTTTTTTAATCACGATTAATCACCATTCGTAAATATGCCAGAAAAATTCTAATTTTCTCTTGATATTGTTGTAGGAACGGAGAGATAAATAAAGTATGTGAAAATATAAATGTAAAGAACAATAAAATACGGTAAATAACTTTTTTTTAAAAAACATGTAAAAAGATAAACATTACATTGTAAAGAACCCACATTATAAGACAATATAAATAAATAGAAATAATAAAATGTTGTAAATAAGTTTAAAAAAAAACTTTCAAAATGATACATTGCACTGTAAATAACAAAATATAAAGTATAGAAGTGAAATAGTTTTCTCACTAAACCCACAGCAGGAAATTCCTCATCAGCACCTTTTAAGCACTGCTTCTACTAGTTAGCGTTAGCGTCAGCTAGCATTCTGACACTAATGAAAGTGAGAAAATGTGATAATGCGTTTAAAAAATGAACGCGTTAATTCCACATATTAATCATCCTGCGTTAATGTGTTAATTTTGACAGCCCTAATATATATATATATATATATATATATATATATATATATATATATATATATTATATTATATTATATTCGCCTCTTCTTTTTTTCCGTATATTTAAAGGTGCCATATGTAAGAATGTGGCCAAAAACAGTTACTACATTCAAACTCAAAATACAGAAGTCTTTTAGGTTTCGTTTTCTAACGCAACTGGCAACCCGTGGTTGCTCGGCAGCGGAGACTCTACTGACTGCAATGATCGGTAGACGGCGGTAGGTGGCGCCACATGACGCCAAAACATGATTTCAAAACATAAACATGATTTTTCAGTCTGCAAAATACTTTTTTTAATGTAAATATTTTGTCTGTACTGTTGTTGTTGGTGAGTTCAGTTCAGTTCAGTTCACTTTAAACCATATTTAAAATTAATCGTCGCCGATCGTCGAGGATCTGGCATTAGTGCGACTCCTGGACTCGTTTGCGATCTAGAAAATGAACAAACTATGGACTACGGTGATCTGTCCTTCCTTTCGCCCTCTGTCAGCTGAGATCGGTACGACATGTGGAGGATGAAGATGGACGGATGGATAGACGGATACCGGAAAGCAGAGAATATACTTTAGTCATTACGGTAGAACTTCAGGACTTCAGCCGAACGACCGAAGAAACGTCCAATCACAGCTTTCCCGTTACGGATTTAAGACGAAACGGTTGAATAACTGTTATCTTGGAGGAAAAAAGGACGCAGAAGAACATTTCTACAATTCTTCTTTGACAGTTCTAACAGCCAAGTTGAGCTTTAGACCGTGAGGACCAGCATGAACCTGGTTGGCGGGCCACATCGGGCCCCAGGGCCTTATGTTGTGCCCATCAGAGGTAAAGTAACAGCTCAGTAGTTGAAGGGAAAACAATAACTTTATTGGAACGGAATTGAGCCACATGGTTGGTGTAGTGCAGGGGTGTCCAAACTTGTTCTAACGAGGGCCAAATTTGATAATGTAAAGATTTCTGGGGGCCAATAGTAGTCTTTTTAACAGCCAAATTTACACACAAAGGCCACGTTTTATGATAATTTTATTGTCCTTGAGTGAACAAATGAAACAATTCTGCATTTCTTTCACATCTGGAGTCAGATATCATAATAACATAATAAGGTAACAGGAAATGACATGCAATTGATTTTCTGCCCCAGTCCCTCCTGGGCCATAAATAATACAGTATAGAACTGAAGCTGCGGGCCGTACAAAATCTGACCGAGGGCCGTGATTGGCCCCCGGGCCGGACTTTGGACATGCCTGGTGTAGTGGGTTCTTACAGAAGACCTGATTTCGCGATCCGAACATCAGAACAAGGGTATTTCTGCATGTGTGTGTGATTGTGATGGGGATTAAGTAAATCGTACACTCTAACTTGACCGTGAGTGTGAGAGTGGATGGTTGTTTGTCTCATGGAGCTCAGGAATCAGGTCTGGACGGAGTCTGAAGACGTTCTTTACGTTGGTCCCAAGCATGGAGAACGTTGGAGAACATTGGTTCAAGAAGACCATCTGGTGTAGAATCAACAATCGACTCGAAAGATCATGATAAAGATATTTTGGAGCAGCTGAAAGACGGACATATCGACCCGTCCAGAGATTGACGCAGCTGCAGAAGACGAGTAGAAGGTCGCGCCTCATCCCTCACTTTCAAACTGACGTTTAGATTTGAAAACAATCGATCGTTTCCGCTTCGTAAAGCCAGATCCTCCTCACTATCTGCGTTATCTCTGCGATCAGAAACACAGAAACACCTTTTTTTTTTCCACGAGCTTCTTTATCTCCGTCGCTGCGTCGCTTCACACCTGGAGCTAATTGAGGCTTCGCTGCCAAGCTGAATACACACAGACATGAAGTGGCTGCTGCTGCTGCTGCTGTTTACTCTGGCACTTGGGGAGGTGTGCAATTTGCTAGTTTGTTTAGTCGCCCCCCCCCCATCCCTCACCACACACACACACACACACACCTTCATCACTCCACTGCGAGCCAACAGCACACAATCACAATAATCACTCCTGCTGAGAGTCTTAATTAAAATTAATCGCTGCGCCTCTGTGACCGCTGACCGCGAGTCGCGCGGCGCGCTCTCGCATTCCTGCGATACGAACTATTTTTATCTCACGTTTCGATAAAAAAAAAAACATTCAGTTTACGTCATTTTTCAGTCTTTCGGGGGTCGACGCGCAAACGTGTTCGCTTCGGAAAATCACGTTTTTCCCTCAGTGACGAGTGGATATCGCTAAGTGTACGCGTTGAAATCCGTCCTGGAACTGGTTTATTACTTTGTCGTGTTTTCAGATACACACTGATGTCACGTCTCGTTGAGAGGGAACTTATTTTATCCTTTATTTAAAAAGCCAGGAAGTTCAGACGCAAGATCTAGTACTGGTCAAGAGTCGTTAGAGAGAGACCAAACCATTTCAGATCTAAAACTCACAATATAGAAGCTGAAAGCAGGTAATTAGATCCTTAATCCAAACCCCTCAAAAAGGCTAAATGTAAAACAACATGTTTCTTACATTAATAATAATAAGCGAATCAAATCTCTACTTACGCTGCTGTACCATGAAATACGATATTAAAGAGACATTGTGTAGTATTTATGTGTTTATATAACCCAAAATCCACTTTTTTATACATATTATGTGCTCCTGCATTGTCTAGTCGCTGTATAATAGTTTTTGTTTCATTTTCGTAGCGTTTCAAAAAGTCATGTAAAATAACATGGTCGCGGGCCGCTACTGCGTTGCCACGACGCCATGTTTCTATCGGAGCCTGTAAGGACAAACGCGAGAGAACAAATCAAGCGTCTCTTTACTTGTGGCAGGAAGTCCCGCCTCCACTCTCTCTGCTTCGTCTGCTACGGCCGCGGTAGCTCCGCCCTCTCCCTCGCCTCACGAACCTCATCTGCTGACACGGAGAAAGACGACGAGGACGACATTTGACCTGCTGAGGACACCGTAGCGCTCAAGGAAAGGGAGGGGGTGAGCAGAGGAGCAGTTCCTTGTTGTAAATTTCAGCCTCTCCTCTAGATGGCACTATAAACTATACTTACTTCGCCTTTAAGTCGTAGAAAAAGAAATATTCTGTGGATCTGGTGGTTCTGCAGCAGTGGCTACAAATAAATTGATGCCGCAGATAAGAGGACGTCACCATGTCCATGTAGCTCAGGAACGTGGACTCGTACAAGTTTGCTCCTCGGATCTGACCTTAAGGTGGCGCGATTTAGACTCGGCGAGGTCAGAAACGGAGTCTTAAGAAGGCCTTTATGTTGGTGCCAAGCACGGAGAACGTTGGAGAACGTTGGTTCAAGAAGAACATCTGGTGTGATTTCTATGCCAAGTCAACAACGTGGGACAAGAAAGATCACGAAGAAAGTTCTCAAGATTCTGTTGTTTCCAAACCTACAGTATTTAAAAAAAAGTCAGATTGTTCTTGAGCTTCTTTGAGACGTGCAATAAAACCTGGAGATTCAAAAGAGAATCCCGTATGTGAGAATGTCTCAGATAGAGTCTGAACGAGCTCGTGCGAGAAACTGTGAGTGCACAGGCCGCGGGCACCGCCCCTTATTCTCTGCGTTTTTCTTTTTTTTTTTACAAGGACTATAATTAGCACATGCAGCTAATTTTTCCCCACAGGTTTAAGAGTTAATGCTCAAAGCAAACCCGAGTCTCAGTGGGAGCATGTGTTCCTTCCATTCCGCCATAAAGTTTCACACAGACTCTCAGTCTGCATCCAAACAAAGTCGTTGGACCGAGGAACGAGAACAAAAGTCGCTCAGTGATGGCGCCGCAGAGCGAGAGTGACGTCTCAGATATGAAAACGAAAAAGAGATTTATATCCAAACTCCAATCACCTTTGAATGTAGAGGAACGTTTCAGGGGTTTTCTTTTAGCGCTTGTGATGCAATTAGCGCTGCAGAGCTGCATGGAACGCAATGCCAATATAAGAAAATCTACACCTACTTATCTCTGAAACTGAACATTTGAAATCACTCACTCTGCCACACCAAACCCCATAGAGAAAATCATTGATTTTAGCTCACAGGGACACAGGAGATACAACACAAACTCAAGTGTCCAGTCAGAAAAGTCTGTCAAACTGCTATATAAGATAAAGCAGACCAGACTTTTGTTAAGTGGCTTACACCTATATTTTGTTGTGTGCTTTTGCTGTGCAACAAATTATCACTCGGTCCCTTTAGAAGCTCAGCTGTCATGTTAAAGAGCCGCGGTAATCGCGTGGTTGATAAGATTCAAAAACTCCGCTCTGCAAATTCAAAGCACGTGTGAGAAAATAAGTGCGAGGTCGGGTTTGAACAGTGATGTGGAAACGACAGCGTCATCTGCGTATACATTGATTCTCTAAGAGCTTTAATTGCTTTTGCTTTGTTACCGTGACGCCCGCCGACCCCGTTAAGAGCTCAAAATGGAGGTGTTACTACCTGGTATCTCCTGGTTCAGCTTGGCAGCGAGGCCACAGATAAGAGGACGTCACGATGTCCATGTAGCTCAGGAACATGGACACGTACAGTTTGCTCCTCAGATCTGACCTAAAGGTGGCGCGATTTAGACTCGATGAGGTCTGAACGAAGTCTTAAGAAGGTCTTTATGTCGGTGCCAAGCACGGAGAACGTTGGAGAACGTTGGAGGACGTAAAATATTGATGTGGAAACGACAGCGTCGTCTGCGTTTACACTGATTCTCCAAGCGCTTTAATTGCTTTTGCTTTGTTACCGTGACGCCCGCCAACCCCGTTAAGAGCTCAAAGGGGAGGTGTTACCACCTGGTATCTCCTGGTTCTTCTTGGCAGCGAGGCCACAGATAAGAGGACGTCACGATGTCCATGTAGCTCAGGAACATGGACACGTACAGTTTGCTCCTCAGATCTGAGCTAAAGGTGGCGCGATTTAGGCTCGATGAGGTCTGAACGAAGTCTTAAGAAGGTCTTTATGTTGGTGCCAAGCACAGAGAACGTTGGAGAACGTTGGAGTATGTAAAACATTGATGTGCAAACAACAGCGTCATCTGCGTATACATTGATTCTCTAAGCACTTTAATTGCTTTTGCTTTTTTAACTGTGACGCCCGCCGACCCTGTTAAGAGCTCAAAATGGAGGCGTTGTCACCTGGTATCTCCTGGTTCTTCATGGCAGCGAGGCTTCACCTCTGTACAGGAGCTGCGAGTCGTCCAGTAAACCGCGTAAAACTGTGATTACGAGGAACAGGAACTCCCGACACGTCAACAAACCGTCGGCCCGTCGACGGCAGTTAATGTCACTATTTAAAAATCCACAGATAAGAGGACGTCACGATGTCCATGTAGCTCAGGAACATGGACACGTACAGTTTGCTCCTCAGATCTGAGCTAAAGGTGGCGCGATTTAGACTCGATGAGGTCTGAACGAAGTCTTAAGAAGGTCTTTATGTCGGTGCCAAGCACGGAGAACGTTGGAGAACGTTGGAGGACGTAAAATATTGATGTGGAAACGACAGCGTCGTCTGCGTTTACACTGATTCTCCAAGCGCTTTAATTGCTTTTGCTTTGTTACCGTGACGCCCGCCGACCCTGTTAAGAGCTCAAAGGGGAGGCGTTACCACCTGGTATCTCCTGGTTTTTCTTGGCAGGGGTTGCTTCACCTTCATACTGGAGCTGCAAGTTCTTCATGTTGGTGCCAAGCACGGAGAACGTTGGAGAACGTTGGACAACGATGGTGAACGTTGGAGGACGTAAAACATTGATGCGGAAACGACAGCGTCATCTGCGTATACATCGATTCTCTAAGAGCTTTAATTGCTTTTGCTTTGTTACCGTGACGGCCGCCGACCCCGTTAAGAGCTCAAAAGGGAGGCGTTACCACCTGGTATCTCCTGGTTCTTCTTGGCAGCGAGGCTTCACCTCTGTACAGGAGCTGCGAGTCGTCGACAGTTAATGTCACTATTTAAAAATCCACAGATAAGAGGACGTCACGATGTCCATGTAGCTCAGGAACATGGACACGTACAGCTTGCTCCTCAGATCTGAGCTAAAGGTGGCGCGATTTAGACTCGATGAGGTCTGAACGAAGTCTTAAGAAGGTCTTTATGTCGGTGCCAAGCACAGAGAACGTTGGAGAACGTTGGAGTATGTAAAACATTGATGTGCAAACAACAGCGTCGTCTGCGTTTACACTGATTCTCCAAGCGCTTTAATTGCTTTTGCTTTGTTACCGTGACGCCCGCCAACCCCGTTAAGAGCTCAAAGGGGAGGTGTTACCACCTGGTATCTCCTGGTTCTTCTTGGCAGCGAGGCCACAGATAAGAGGACGTCACGATGTCCATGTAGCTCAAGAACATGGACACGTACAGTTTGCTCCTCAGATCTGAGCTAAAGGTGGCGCGATTTAGACTCGATGAGGTCTGAACGAAGTCTTAAGAAGGTCTTTATGTCGGTGCCAAGCACGGAGAACATTGGAGAACGTTGGAGGACGTAAAATATTGATGTGGAAACGACAGCGTCGTCTGCGTATACATTGATTCTCTAAGCGCTTTAATTGCTTTTGCTTTGTTTCCGTGACGCCCGCCAACCCCGTTAAGAGCTCAAAATGGAGGTGTTACCACCTGGTATCTCCTGGTTTTTCTTGGCGGGGAGGCTTTCACCTTCCTACAGGAGCTGCGAGTCGTCCAGTAAAACCGCGTAAAACTGTGATTACGAGCAGCCGAGTGAGACGAATCGTCAGCCTCTAACTTTTTAATTCCAGGCTGGAAAACGCATCGTCCGTTCACAGACGATATCTCTCATTTGGGGGCGACGAGAAGGAACTCTCGTTTAACCCTAACCCCGACACGTCAACAAACCGTCGGCCCGTTAATGTCACTATTTAAAAATCCAGTATTAACACCGCAGAAAGAGCAACATTCAAACGTTTACGCAGGCGCTCGACTCAGTCAGCGCGTTCCCGTCAAACTTTTATTTTACTGGTATCGAGGTAAACACTCGCGCTCCTGATGGATGACTCAGCGCTCTACCAACGCCGCGTGATGTAAACGAAGCCTGACGAGCGGCACAGACGCGCAGCGGGCGTCTCCTGCAGCCAGCGGGGGGGGGATTCGGTACATTTTTTAACCTCGTCGTGCCAGAGCTGAGGCTTCGATCCCCGACGCGTGTCGATCTGGACGGAACCTCGACAGATAGATCGTCTGTGACCGTGCCAGATGCTCCTGTGAAAGAGTGGAACAGGCCAGGAGTGAGAGAGCGCAGCAGTGGGTGGTGGTGGTGGTGGTGGTGGTGGTGGTGCAGGGGTGCAGGGGTGAGGGGGGGGGGAGATGACGGGAGGTCGCAGTGTCTACAGCCCCCTGCAACACAGACGGCTGTTTGTGCCGCGCGACCCCCCCCCCCCCCCCACCCACCCCCTCCACCGACCCCACCTCGCTCTGAAACCCTCAGCTCCTAATTCACACTTCATAAATCAAAGATGTGCCCTCGTCCTCGCGTGAATTCGTCCCCTCTCTCCGCGCCGCTGCAATAGTGGCATTATTGTTCCCGCGCCCCCCGGCGGCGAAGGATACGTACGCTTTTTTTTCCCGCTCTGTCCAATCGCTCGAGCAGCTCCTGGACGAAAAAAAAAAAAAAAAAAAAAAAGGAGAAGCGAAATTGCAGCCGTCCAGCCGCGTCATGCATGCCATGTCTGCTCGGTTATATTTTTTTTCGAGCGCTCTGGCAGCGAGCGCAGCTCCAAAAATAAGAACCCTAATTGGCCGGTGTTTATTTCTGTACGGGAGAAATACTCTAAGTGTTTTTCAGCAGGTTGTTTGTGGCACAACGGTTTAACAGTCAGGCTCTCTGGGAGGTACGACTCGGTTCGCTGCATGGAAAAAGAGCCGACGCTCCCCAACCCCCCCCCTTTTTTTTTTTTTTTTTTTTTTTAATAAATAAGGCCTTTTATACCGAGATCGGTAATACAGTATAGTTGTGTGTGAGGGCTGGCGAAGGCGGCGGCGTGACATCATGAGTGTTGACTCACGAGCAGATGAGTGATGCACACACGAGCGTTTTTCTCCAAAAACTTTAGTGCCACAGAGAAGTAGTAAAGCCTCCCACCTCCTCCTCTCTCTTCTGTCTGTCTGTCTCGCTGTCTCTGCAGCTCAGAGTCAGGGAGGAGGAGGAGGAGGTGATGGAGGGGAGGGAGGAGGAGGAGGAGGTCTGGTAATGAAGCGAGCGATTCTGTGTGTGTGTGTGTGTGTGAGTGAGTGGGGGCTGTCAGCTCCACACACAGCAGACCTCTGTCACCTGTTGCCACCAGCGGGAGTCTCGGGGAGCGACAGGCGGCGAGCCAAGCGTGGCAGCCAGTAGCAGAGGCCCTGGCTCCACCTACAGACAGCTCAGCGAGGGTGATTTACTCCACGCCGAGGTGTCGACGGACACTCGTGTAGCTGCAGCGGCGGCGGCGGCAGGAGGAGGAGGAGGTGGAGGAGAGGCGGCGGCACGCGGCCAACGTCTGTCTGACTTTTTTACACCCCTCGTCTCCTCGTGGAGACGCTCAGGATTGTTTTGGTGCAAAAAAACAACAAAAAAAAACGAAATGGACGACGCGGCTAATTGGCTCTTTCGTCGCCCGCCTCGGCGTGGACAAACTGAACACGGCCAGTTAGAGCTCAGTATAAACCTGTCTGGCCTATATTTATATTTATATATATATTATAAACAGAATAAGAAAAAGGACTGGGTCGTACGTTTATGTGCCGCAACACAAGAAAAAACACATTCTGCAACATGAGTAAACGCTGTTAAAGGCGCCATATGTAAGAATGTGGCCAAAAACGGTTACTACACTCAAATTCAAAACGCCGAGGTCTTTTAGGTTTGGTTTTCTGACGTAACTGGCAACCCCGTGGTTGCTCGGCAGCTGAGACTCTACCGACTGCAATGATTGGTAGACGGCGGTAGGTGGCGCCACATGACGCCAAAACATGATTTCAAAACACAAACATGATTTGCAGTCTGCAAAATATTATAAGTATAAATATAATATATATAAATATAATATATATAAGTCCGACAGCAAATTTGGCATTTTGGTCGCGTGTCGCATTAAGAGTGACGCAAAAGAGAATTTGCAATCTGATTTCAGCAGAGCGTTCGGAATGCCATTTCAAACAACCTGCAAATGGGTTTTAAATTAGATTTGGGGACATTTATACATATATTTAAAGTAGTGCTGTCAAACGTTAGCGCGTCAACATGCGATTGTTAAAACGAGTCTCTAAAGTAACGCTAAACTTTAAAAACAGAGGCACACATACGCAGTACACAGTTACGCTGGTTATTTTTAGCGCTGCTCTTTTTTTCGTTTAATAAAACAGACCGCTACAGTTCCACTGTAGGTTAACGCTAACGGCGCTAAAAGGAGCTAATGCAGCTAACGGAGCTAGCTGGTAAATGGTGCCTGGACTCCGGTGTCGCGGCACGTAAACGTGACATCACACGCGTCTTTTTCCGGTCAGTCGTCGTGGAAACGTGCCGTGCGTTAACGCGCGTTAACCTTTTGCACATCACTAATTTAAAATCTAAAATCTGAACGAGGCCTAAAGGCTGTTATGGCAGAGTAAATTCTACAGTAGAATTTAGCTACTAACAGTTGTAGCGAGAAACTACAGTAAAGGTTAGCAGCAACGGTACGGGCTAGCAGGTACAGTAGCATTTAGCAGCTTTAGTAGCAGCTAACAGCAGAGATACAGTCAAATTTAGCAGCTTATGTGGCATCTAGCATGTAAAATAGCAGCTAGCGGTGAGAAACTACAGTACAGTTTAGCAGCAACAGTAGCAGCTAGCAGCTCCAGTGGCATCTAGCATGTAAAATAGCAGCTAGCAGTGAGAAACTACCATACAGGTTAGCAGCTCCAGTGGCATCTAGCATATATTTACAATGGGAATTTCCCCATCGTGGGACAATAAAGGTATATAGCAGCTAGCAGTGAGAAACTACCGTCTACAGTTTCGCAGCAACAGCAGCAGCTAACAGGTACAATAGCATTTAGCATCTCCAGTGGCATCTAGCACAATAGCAGCTAGCAGTGAGAAACTACAGTGCAGGTCAGCAGGTACAGTAGCAGCTAGCACCCGCAGTAACAGCTATCAGTTACAGTAGAAGTTAGTAGCAACTCTATTAGCTAGACATGCGGCTAGCTAACGTCTGTCTTTTAAACCAATTAACAACAGAGCTGCACATTTTCATGACATCACAACAAAGTAAAATAAAACTTTTTTTCACTTCTTTTTCAACACTGTAAATAAACAAATGTTCAAAAAGGGAACAGGAGAATGACGCTAACAAGAGGCAGCAACAAACAAAGGGCTAATTAATCAATAATTAAGTGTTAAATCATTGTCATGTACTTTGATAATCGTTTGAATGCGTTTGTATTTGTAGTCGAGGACATTAACTCGGTGAAAAACTTGGGAAACACTGACGTGAATGTTTTCTTTGATGGACCAACTAATTGAATAATTGATTTAAAAAATAAACGACAATAAGTGATTGATTGTGAATAAGGAAGCTGCTTTGAAAGATCTATTTCAGGTGAATTCTCTCTCTCTGTGAGTCTGGAAAGGGAAACAGCTCAAGATGAGACAGAATAATGAAGACGGACACTTAGAGGAATGGGATTTGAGTTTGTTGGGGGGGGGGGGGGGGTTGAGGGTTTGGGTCTGGACCGCCACCATCACAGCTGTAGCAGTGGAGGTCGGCGCTGCAGTGGAAAGGAAGGGTTAATACGAGACAGTAAAGTGAATCCAGATGTGCTGTTATTATTAATATCTCTGCCTGATGAATGGGAAGGTAAAATTACAGGCGCCAGCCAGGGAGGCCCCGTGTGCTGCGCTGCCACCCAGGAGCTTCCCCGCTCACCTCCACAGCAGCAGATAAACCGCCGTGAGGCCCCGGCGAGCGCCGAGCAGCGAGCGCCGGGCGTCCACGTGGCTGCAGCGCATCAAACTAAACAGGCAGACGCTGTCACGACGACGACGCCGACGCCGTGGACTCTTTCACTGTTATCCACATGTGAAATCAACTTACATCAACTATATTCACACTGAAACAGTAGGTGGCGTCGTAACAAACAAACAAAAGGGGAGACATTTACCTAAATATCCACTTGTTTATTTCTTGCACCGTATTCAAGCACTTTCAATGACCCACTCAAGGGCATTGAATCTTCTTTTTTGTTGTTGTTCAAATCCACAAACTTTCAAGGACCCATTGGAATCCTGATAGAATCAAAAATAAAATAAAAAATTCAACAATTGCAATCAAAACAAACGCCATGTTGGCAGGAAGCGCAGGTTCATTTACCTACATATTGCTGCTGGGCACTCGGTTAACGCACGCTAACGTCATGTTTACGCGCCTCGTCAACGGAATCTAGTCACCGTTTTCCAGTTAGCTACGTTAGCTGCATTAGCTCCTTTAGCGCGTCTACAGTGGAACTGGAGCGGTCTGATTATTAAAGGAAAAGAGCAGCGCTAACAAATAACCAGCGTACCTGTGTAACTGCGTATGTGTGCCTCTGTTTTTAAAGTTTAGCGGTACTTTAGAGACTCATTTTAACAAATGATTCTCACTGCTAGCTGCTACTGTATACCCTTATTGTCCCACAATGGAAAAATTCCCATTGTAAATATATGCTAGAAACCACTGGAGCTGCTATCTGCTACTGTTGCTGCTAACCTGTACTGTAGTTTCTCACCGCTAGCTGCTATTTTACATGCTAGATGCCACATAAGCTGCAAAATTTGACTGTATCTCTGCTGTTAGCTGCTACTAAATGCTACTGTACCTGCTAGCCCGTACTGTTGCTGCTAACCTGTACTGTAGTTTCTCACTACAACTGTTAGTAGCTAAATTCTACTGTAGAATTTACTGTGCCATAACAGCCTTTAGGCCTCTTTCCGATTTTAGACTCGACGCGTTTCCATGACGACTGACCAGAAAAAGTTTACGTGCCGCAACACCAGAGTCCAGGCACCGTTTACCAGTTAGCTCCGTTAGCTGCATTAGCTCCTTTTAGCGCCGGTTAGCGCGCCTACATTGGAAACGGAGCGGTCTGTTTATTAAAGGAAAAGAGCAGCGCTACAAATAACTAGCGTATCTGTGTAACTGCGTATGTGTGCCTCTGTTTTTAAAGTTTAGCGTTACTTTAGAGACTCATTTTAACAATCGCGGAGTCACGTAAACATGACGTCGCGCGCGTCCTTTTCCCGTCAGTCGTCATGGAAACTCGCCGTGCGCTAACGTTGACGCCGCTAGCCGCTGTTATCGCGTTAACGTGCCCAGCACTGCTTTAAATATCAACTCAAATTCTTTCTTGCTCAAAATTCAGACACGGAAATGACACCGTGTCCGTTTAGGGCAACTTTCAAAAACCTTTTTTTTTACAAATTCGTTAACTTTTCAAAGACTTCAAGGACCCGTGGGAACCCTGACGATCTGGAGACGAGACCGGATCGAGACACGAGATTTTGAAAACAGAAACAAAAAAAACTGTAAACTCCCGTCTCTCCGCGTCCGTCTGACTTCACAGCAACAGCACGGTCTGAGGTGTGAAGTGGAGGAGGTGTGAGGAGGTGTGAGGAGGTGTGAGGAGGTGTGAGGAGGTGTGAGGAGGTGTGAGGAGCTCACAGAGCCAATAAAGTCATTATAGGCTCTTTCCTATCAGGGCCACAGAGAAGACAGGTCAGTGGTGTTAGACAAACACGGTGATTTGTTTGGTTTTATTTTCACACCACAGACACCACGGCCTGCCACACCAGAGCTCTGTCATCTCATTCAATTTAATGTATTATAACACAGAGGATTAGAGCAAACAATAGAAAGAGAACTGTAGATCGTCTGAGTCTGAGATTGAGCTTAAGTCTACGATATTGAGAATACGTTTTTCTGACTTAATCAAACAGAAAGTGAAGTTTATTTTGCTTTCTCGTCTTGCACCAAAGTTCATGGAGAAAAGGCCACAGGACACCAGCAGCTCCTGTGTTCTTTGGAGCTAAAATAGCTGATTATCTCTCTGGACTTTGGTGTAGGAGAGTGAGTGGTTTACAAACGTCAGTTTCCCCAGTGTAAAAATGGTGTATAACGATGAGAAAACGCAGCAAACGCATTCTAATAACATCGTAGATTTTATGAGGTGAACCTTTTAATAAGTGTCTAGAATCAGTTTATTTGCCTGTGTCACGGCTGACAGCCGAGCGTCTGTTTATCCCATGCAGATATTGGTATTAAGAAAACACCCAGGACACTGTGTGGAAGTACTTTAAAGTGATTATTCCACTTTTAAACATAAACTAAAGTCTAGCAACAGAAGTGAGATGGCGCAAAACGCAGTGAAAACGTCCACAGAAGTGAATTCTGCTGCCCTCGACTCCGCCCGCCCCTGCTCTGCTGCTGTATACACACACAAACGCTCCCTCTGTCAGGTCAGATTTAGGATTTCTGTTCACGAAGAACAAAAAGGAGGCAGAATAATAACGTTTGAAAGAAGTTTGAATTGAATGATGATGGCGAGAACTAAAGTTCTAAATCGCCAAGATGGACGCCAAATTAAAAAATGGCCGACTTCCTGTTGCGTCGAGGCCGTGGTCCCAATTTACCTTTTTTGTTAATCTTGACCAAAAACAAGTTCATACCAAGTTTCGTGAAATTTGTTCAACTCAGCATGCGACTCTGCTCTTGTTTTAGTATTTTATTGTCTAAACATGTTTATTGTTTTATAGTATTGTTTTTATTGTTTCAATATTTTATTGTCTTATTGTTTTTATGTGCCATGTTTTATTTATGGTCATGCTCAGCACTTTTGTCTGTGCTCTATAAATAACGTTTAGTTGAGTTTTGAGCAACGTTTTGAGAGTTTTCATGCGCGTTAACCTCCTCAAAAATGACCGCAGTGACACAAGTGAATAATAACAACAATAATAACAATAATTACAGTCTCTGTGCGAGGACTCTAAAAAGTCACGCACTGCAGCTTTAACGCGTCGCCGCAGAATCAGCAGATCACAGGAGACGCAAAGAGGAGCCAACGTCAGGAAGAGGAGAGGTTTCCTGTCTTGATGGAGGAGGAGACGGAGGGTGAAGAAGTGAGGAACGAGCGTAAATCCAGCAGGGAGGATGGAGCCTGGCTGACCATGGGGGCTGTTGTTTTAAGAATCAGAAGCAGGGCTGCAGGGAGGGGGGGGGGGGTTTGTCGGCAGTCGGCTGTAGGTGGGATTTGGAGGGTAAGGGTGGGTGGGTGTCCCCTCTCGGGTTGCTGCTGCTGTCCCCGAGCAGTCCTGAGGGAGCTGCTCCAGCCAGCCTCTCTGTCGCTGTCTGCCCCCCCCCCCCCCCCCCAGCCCCGGCATGGGGCCCCCCCTCCCTCCCTCCCTCCCTCCCCTACCCACCATCCCTCCACATGACAGCTCAGAAGACAACCTCACGCTGGCTTTACTCACCCTCCTTTGTGCGCTCTCAACACTGGGATACCAGACAAATTATGCTTAATGACCGGCGGTGGTTACCAGAGGAATGGGCGGCTTTGTTGCCCGCTGCCAAAAAAAAAAAAAAAAAAAGTGAGAGAGCAGCGAGTGCAGCGTCCTCGCACACAGATGCAGATGCAAAGATGCACTTTCTGCAAGAAAAAAGGCGAAATAAAATCATGAACCAACATTCAGAGTGGGATTCCTGCAGAGCGACGGCAGCTGACGTCACGCGATCCCGTCATACGACACTGAAACACGATTTAGGGATTTTTCCACGATACAGATCTCGCGCTACTCGACTCTAAGTTTTAAATTCAGCAGGTTTCAACAAGTCAAATTTAAGACTTTTAAAGACTTTTTTGAGACCATAATGAATACAATTCAAGACCCATTTCAAATCCATTTCTTGCTATATGTGGACTATGCAGCTGCATAGGGCCCCACAGCCACCAGGGGGCCCCCAAACGGCAAGTTCAGACTCATATTTTATTATATTTCTGAGAATTAAAAGTCTTTGTTTGCATGTATTGGATGCATTCATTATGCATATATTTGCAAAGCGTGCAAGTATTTTTGGGGTAAATCAGAAAAAGTTAGGAATCTCTACCTCGAGTTTGAAAAAATAGAGGCCCCAAATAGTATCTTGCATAGGGCCCCCAAACGGCTAGAAACGGCCCTGCATACTGGCAAAAAAGTACAAAAGACATGAAGGAAAATTGGAGCCACAAATCGTTGAACTTGTTATTCGGCTTAGCTGTGGGCTTTGGTTAAGTTTTCTCGGCTGCTATGCTATGCTAAGCTATAACACACCGCGGCGCACGCACAGCACGCTAGCTAGCGGTGCTGGATAAATTCTCCCCGGCAGCACAGGTGGACTACTTTAGTTCCGTAGAAACATTTCAAAGCGAGACTGAAGTTTATGTACGTTTTAAATAAAAGTCACGTTAATAAATTTAAAAAAAAAGACCTTTCAAAATTGTATTTAAGACCTTTTATGAGATTTTAGGAAAATTTAAGACCTTTTAAAGGCCTTAAATTCAAATTATTGGAAATTATTGGCACAAAACTGTGCGACACTGCCGCAACGTGACATGGTTTTCTGTGCAACACAAAAACAAAAACGAGTGACTCGTAAAGTTTTCGCTGTAACTGAATCCTGAGAATCGGTCGATTTCAAAGATTTGTTCACAGGAGTGAATCCCAGTCTGAATCTTGAGTTTTGGTTCTTTTATTTTGAAAATTACTATCATATTTAGAGGACACGTTTGGTCCATAAAATGTCAGAAAACGTTGAAAAATCGTTTTTGTCCAAAAAACAAAAGTTTCGCTGTCAAATGGAGCAAAAAAACGGGGGAATATTAAAATTTAAGAAGCCGGAAAAACAGAATACATACTCTTATTCTTTAAATAAAACACACAAAATAGTTTAAGATTAATTTAGTAATCGATTGTCAACTTAAGTCTATACTGTTTATACGTAAACACTTCTCGTCTCCGCCCGCCCCTGCTCTGGTGCCATATGCACACAAGCGCTCCCTCGGTCAGGTCTGATAGTTTTGCTTGACAGGGCAAATAAAAGGATGTTCCTGTTCACAACAGGAATTCGAATATTAAAACTAAAACAAAGCACCGTCGCGTTCTTAGAGTTGCATTCAACGACCCACGTTAAAGAGCCGTAAATCGGACTTCGTCGAGCACCTGAGCAGGTAACGGATCTCTCACCGGAGAGTTTCTGTGCTCGACGAGAGACAGAAGAGAAAGATGGAGGAGGAAGAGGAAGAGGAGGAGGAGGAGGAGGAGGAACAAGCAACACATTTTTGGGAGCGTTTTTGACGGCCGGGGCCCTGGGGAAGAATGTGTCTCGCACTAAAGCGTCACCTCTTAAAGAAAAGCATATTACGTTACATACAAACATGTCATTTGTGGGACACTCGGGTGGAAATGTCTCCCCAGGGAGCGATCAGACCGACTCCAGCCTCTTTTAAAAAAAAAAAAAGAGTCTCCTCGCTCTCTCTCCTCATTTCTCAGAGCTGTGGAATCAGCGGGAAAAAAAACCCACAACAGCTCGGTTTCATTGATTAGAAATCAATTAACATTTTCCTGTCGTTTGCGAGAGACGCTCTGTAATTCAACTCCAAGCTTTTTCTTACCCCATAGAAATAGTGCTAAAAAAGCCATATACTTACCATTGTGTTGTATTATTTTGAAATCATAATACAAGTTTATATTTTACTTTGTTTATACTCTCAGTGTTACCACTTTTTTTTTCGGTCATGCATGTTTACTATGTTTTATCCTTATCTTTACCGTCTTGCTGCTGTAACCATGTACATTTCCGCACTGCGGGACAAATAAAGGACTATGTAATCTAATCTAATCTAATCTAATCTAATCTATCAGTTTGACTGATTTCCTTTTAAACTGGCCACCCTAACAATCTCCCTTAAAAATCATACAATCCATTATTACAAAAATGTGAGACACAAATTTACCCCCCGAAAAAAACAGTCCTTAGAGAAATGGTATGTACCAAGTGACAGGAAGTGATAACGACACATAATATTCTACATAATATTAAGCTTCATAGACGACGGGCTTTGTAAACTAAAATTAAAACGTTTATTTTATTTCATATAATTAACTCAAAAAAATGTTGATATAAGAAGTATCGTAAAAAAAATAAATCATCTTATTTTGAAATTCTGGTTGAAAAGGAAGTGGTGCTACATAAGATTGGCTTAATGACTATTGTGTGTGTGAAAACGTGAACTTTCACTGTATTTTAATTTTTTTTTAACTTTCAGGAGACATAACCATACACTTTGTATGAAAATGTATGAGTTTGCCACCAGGGGGCGACACTTGATTTGCTGGTGGATTTTTTTTTTTACGTCAGTAAAACACAAAAAAATAAAGTCCATATTTAGAAGTAAATAGACAATGACAGCAGTGTGATTGACAGCTGGTGTCGTCCAATCGGAGCCTGGTTTCAGGCAGGGCCGGCCCAAGCCTTTATGGGGGCCCTAAGCAGAATTAGATTTTGGTCCAGTAGCTGGTGCGTTTGGCTAAATAAAACCAAATAACTTTGTCTCAATATACTTTAAAGATATCTAAATAAATCTAAAGATATCTGGACACACTATAGGGGGGCCCCCGATTACCTGGGGGGGGCCCCAAGCAGCCACTTAGCTCGCTGGTTGCAGATGACGGCAACACTTGTGGTTTAAAAAAGTGTCCGAGCGGCGAATTTTGCCGAGTTTGACATGATTTGAAACCTAAATTTGGTAAAGATTTAAGATTCAAGATGTTCAGATGTGACAGAACTTCCAGAGAATTTTAAAAGGCAGATGAATACGGAGAACAAAGTACAAAAAAAGTACAAACAAAGTACTTTGCTAGCATGTTCCTCTGTGTGGAGACATGTGGACGCGTCGTCCTCCGTCACTGTGACAGCGGAGTCTCTTTGAAGAACGAGACGACACAAATTTGTCAGAAGAAAAAGAAAATCCCGACTTTGATTCCAAACTCACGCCACAGTCGCATTTCAACAGCATAATGACTGCAGTTGTGTACAGTAGTTTGACTTTGATGTGGAAACGTTAAAATGAGGCTCTCGTTACGGGACAAAAACAATCTTTTTCTTTCTTTCTCCTCGTCCTTCGTCAGAGAAACTCGTCTCCACACGGTCGACGAATGAACAACAGACAAACAACGAAACATCGCAGACCTCGTGTTTGTCCTGTGGATTCTGTGAAATTTAAACCTGCGTCGCCGATCGTCTCCGTTCCCTTTAATCTACAAAAACCACGACACAAACTGACCGTTAATTTACCGATTGTCCAATAAATCTACCTTCAAAAGAACAGAAATTTGATCTGATGTTATTTTACATTTCTTTTCTACCCTTTTCTACATTACTAGAAAATGCAAACTCCACACAGAAAGGCTGGGATTCAAACCCGTGACCTTCTACTTCCTGTGAGGCAACAATGCTAGCCACGACTCCGACATGTCTGTGGCACTGAGAACTTTCATTGTTTTTAAAAATCTATGGCTCAGTGGAGCGAGCGGTCTTCCAAATGGAAGGTTGTGGGTTCAATTCCCATCGCTAGTCTTCCGCTAACCTTCCAGTTGAAGGTTGTGGGTTCGATTCCCTTCTCTGCCAGCCTACATGCCGATGTGTCCTTTGGCAAGACACTCAACTCTATGTTTTGACGGCTGTGCTGGCACCAAGTTAACGGGGTATGAATGGGCAAGTTGTGTTTCAACTGGAAGGTTGTGGGTTTGATTCCCATCTATGTGCCGATGTGTCCTTGGGCAAGACACTTAAGCCCACATTGCTTCTGTCGGCTGTGCCGGCAGCATGTGAATGGGTTTGAATGGGCAAGTTGTCAAGTAGTCATTAGACTAGAAGGTTGTGGGTTCCATTCCCATCTCTGCTTGCCTACATGCCAACGAGCAAGACACTTTACCCAAGTTTCTCTTGACGACTGCGCTGGCACTGAGTGAACGGGTACAAATGGACAAGTTGTCTTTCAACAAGAAGGTTGTGGGTTCGATTCCCATCTCTGCTAATCTACATGCCAACGTGTCCTTGGGCAAGACACTTAATCCAAGTTTCTCTTGACGACTGTGTTGGCACTGATTGAACGGGCAAGTTGACGTCCAACCGGAAGGTTGTGGGTTTGATTCCCATCTCTGCCAGCCTAAGTGCTGATGTGCCCTTGGGCAAGACATTTAGCCCACTTTGCTCTTGCCGTGTGAATTGATATGAAAGATAGATGTGTTCTTTAAAAGCGTGAGTGAACGGCAAAAACGTTTTTATTTTATTTTTTTAAATGACATTTATTTCAACATTATGCTACATTTTAAAATATCTGTCATCACAAACATCGCAGACCGATTCTGTGTCAAATCAGCGAATCCTGTGATGGTTTCAGGTCAGGATTAAGCGGCCGCTCGGGGTCTCAGCCTCCACAGATAAAGTTTGCGTCTGTGGTGGAGAATCCAGGGTGATAGATGGTCTGCTGTGCTGTGACATGGCAATTTGGCACGGAATGGTCCACTGTCACCAAGGTCCAGTGATCAAAGGGGGTCACGGGGGGTCAGCGGGACAGTTCACAGACTTCACACCCACCACCACCACATCATCACCACCCACCCACCGACCCGCCCTCCTTCAGAATCACTGCATATTTTTCCATCTCCTTCCCTGTGGTGTGAACTCAGGAGCTGACGTTTGGCTGCTGCTGCACAAACTTGGCCCCAAACGACCGTTTCTCATGCGTTTTTCACCCAAAACTTAATCAAAAATCACTTATTAATGAAACAAAAGTGTCTCATAATGCATTCGCAGTCTTTATATTCAGTGCCGAGGTCTTTGCAACTGCTGCTCTTTTCTAAAACATCACAGCTCAGTGTCTTTTTACCACAGCACATCTGGTATTTACAACCACAATAAAACCTTTAATGAAGTGGAAACTCATCAAATCACCGCTGTGTGCTCCTGCAGTGCCACAACACACACATATGTATATGTATATATATATACATAAAAGTGAGAATTCAGGTTTCAGGTACAGACACTAAATTTATGCTACCTGAGCTGTGCGCGCCCCCTGCTGGCTAGACCAAAATCACGACAAAGAGCAAATTTGTGCCGAATATAGCGACTCATTTACAGCAATATCTGTAACATGATTTCATTTTGAAGTGGTAAACAATAGATGTTTGGTAAAATTCATTAAAATTTAATTTTATGCATAAAGGACCCGAAATGACCCATCTGTGGGTCCCGACCCAGTCTTTGTGAACCACTGCACCCCCTCTGTTAAATCTATTCACATTCATTTTGGGGATTTTCTATTTTTTTACAAAGTCTTCTGGTACACGGTTATTTCATGTTTTATTTGAGCGGTTTGACGGAGCGTTTGTGTGCCGTTAGCCTTCAAAATAAGAGCCGCTGACTTCCAGTTTTTACTACTTCCTATATCAACCACAACAGCATAGCTTAGCGTAATTATTCTTATAAAATAAAATGTACATTTTCATGTTATCTTTAATTTATTTCCATTCTGTCCTCATCTAGCTGCATTTTCGCTCAGATCTGTATTGCTAACGCATGTTAGCAAAAACATGCTAGCTTTGACCATTTAACCAAAGACTCGACAAAAAAAAAAAAGTCTACAATAACTTAAATATGACATTTTCTTGGAGACTTTTCTGACTGGAAACCAAAGTCGTAAAACCACTCACTCTCCCACACCAAAGACCATAGAGAAAATTAGCGTTTTTAGTAGAGTTGTTCCAATTCCGATACCAGTATCGGAAAGGCCTCGAATACTGCCGAAAACCACGTTACGTATTAGAAATAGGAATCCGTTTACTGGTTAGCTCCGTTAGCTCCGACACGGTTCTTCTTCGTCGCTCTTAAAACAGTTGCGCCGTTAGCGGATGTTAGCTAAGGAGCTAACGTTAGCGCATCGTGTCGGCGGTTTGGCAGCATTTCACACTGGATACCCACAGCAAGAGTATCGGAAGGGGAAAAAATGGTATCATCGTCTAGTTTTTAGCTCACAGGTTAAAACAGGAGCTGCTGGTCTACTGCTGCCCCGTGTGGCCGGTTAGTGTCACTGACGGAAACGCGACCAAAGGGTTTCAAACACTGAAGTCACAAAACAACACATTTGAAGTGGTCAAAAACTTGTGTTTGCTGTGATGTAAAATCACTGATTTTCTGGTTTGTCTCTTTTGTTGTGACAAAAATCAGTTTCTGTTTTCGTCGTCGTTTCAGATTAGCGTGTGTGTGTTTGTGTTTGTGTGTGTGTGTACGAGTGTAGCTGAACTATCCCTTTAAGATGCCGTGAAGCCGGCGGAGGCAGAACTTCTGTTGGAGACAAATCTCTTGAGGATCAAAGAAACTCTGAGCCCAGCGTTGGCGCTGTTTGACTGTGAAAACTCAAAAAGCTTCGCCTCTGAGTCGCAGGGATTCACTGTGAGATAGAGACGCAGACGGATCAGTGACCGGTCCAGCTGAGGCGGCGGGGGAGGGTTTGAAAGCAAACAGCCTTCTGCCACTGTGATATATGTCTGAAGCCACCGGGTGCAGAGCAGAGACGCTCGGGCTTAAGATCCTTAACTCGTCTCTGCAGCCGGGACGCAAACTCAAACTGCCGCTGAACGAGGAAAGAAAAACAGAGGCAAAAAAAATAGAGAAAAAATACTGAAGATAAAGACGAGAGCAGCAGATAAAATATTGCTTTAGGAAATAGAAAATGTAACCTTTTTGACCCAATGTGAGAAATGTAAATGCATAATTTACAGGTTGGAATGGCACATCATTGAGGTTATTGCACATTTGATCACATTATATTTTTTTTAACAAATATAGTCAGCGGGACTCAATTCTGGACTAAAATTCCTCCAGAAATTAACGTCAGTGAGTGAAAAACAAAGCAGAAACTGTTCCTTTAACACTTATCGCAACAATTTTAATCAAAAAACGCTAATTATAAAGTTTTCTAAAGTCAAAACACAGTTTTTCCTTTGCCCAGACTAATTAACCGTTAGCACATGAATGCGTTTTGCCATAGGTGCTAGCATGAAGCTAAGTTGCCACACAAAAACACGCTACTGCATCAACAAGATGCTAGCCTGATGCTAACATTACTCCTACTGGTAAAAAAAAAAAAAAAAAATAAAAATCACACAGGTCAGCAGTGAGTTCTCTACAGTCCGTTCCTGAATCTGCAGCTAGCTTAAACAACAATGAGTCAGCAGAAAAACAAATTGCTGGAGATTTAGCTAGATGTTAGCCTGATGCTAACATGATCCCCACTGGTAACTGAAAGTTTCAGTCAAGTCAGCAGATAGAACTGTAAAAGCTACTACTTGATCGCTGCATGCTAACATATTACAGTTGTTAGCATACTAAGTGGAGCTAAGCAAAGTGAAATAAAACAGAAGTGCAACTTTTCAAGGATTTCAACAGCCTGTTCCTGAAACTACAGCCAGTGTTGAAGGACAACGAGTCACGAGAAAGAAAGAAAAATGCTACTGCAGCTATGAGATGTTAGCCTGATGCTAACATTACCTTGGAAAGTTGCAGACAAGTCAGCAGATATTAATTTAACAGCTTTAAAACAGATTTGACAGCAATATAGTGAACTAGGCTCGACCGTAGCATTTCACTAGCACTGAATGCTAACGCGTCACAGTTAAAAGCGTTAAAACCAAGGTGAAATGAAACAGAATGAAGTGAAATTTTTACCTACAGCTAGTTTAGAGGACACATCTCTGGAGCTACAACACGTTAGCCTGACGCTAACGTTATTCCCACTGGTAACACATATTACGGCCACAGCTTGCCAGTGTACAAATCCAGACGCTTGTTTTTACATTTAACGATTTTAGTGGGCTTTTTTTCCTTCTTGGTTTGCAGATAGCATTAGCTTGCTAGCATCCTTCCCCGTTAGTGAACCCAGACGCAGCATGGCACGGACATTATCTGCCTCCCCGTTTATGAATTTAACCAAAGAGTTACAAAGTGTTATTTCGGGTCAACGGTAACTGACGTTTTCTGATTTATTTAACATCGCGAGTCATTTCACAGAAAAACATCTCTACGGCAACAAGCGGCTGGAGCCGGTGAGGACAGATCTGAGAATGTTGACGGTGAAAGCTGAGGAGTCTGTGGTCGTCGCTGCTCTGACTCTGACACGGCGGGGAGTCTGGCTTCTGTAGCGTCCGCCCCGCTGTGCTCGCTTTAGCTCGGCGAGCTTCAGTCCGACCGCGGCGCGAGTCACTTGGAGTGTTTTTCAGAGCGTTTACACAAGAGCCCGGACGTCGCCGAGCCGATAACGGAGAAAATGTACTCGATACGTGAGAAGAGTAAAGTCACATAAAACAGGAAAGATTGTTTTATAAACACTAAAGTTTAACGCGATGTGACGCTAATAAAAGGTTTATGTCTGTGTTTAAATCAGATCGGAATTCAAAAGGTGAGAAAGTATCACGCGTTAAAGCTGCAGTAGGGAAGATTAGCTCGCGGCTAATGAACTGCTATTTAAAGCTGCAGTGCGTAACTTTTGCTGATTCCAGTGCTGCGCAAAAGGTTAACGCGCGTTAACGCATGGCGTCATGTTTTACGTGCCGCGACACCGTTTACCAATTCGCTCTGTTAGCTGCATTAGCGCCGTTAGCGTTAGCCTACAGTGGAACTGGAGCGGTCTGTTTTCATGTAGCTGCATTTTCGCTCGTGTCCAGAACAAATACAAATATTTTCCAGTACAGATCTGTTAGTGACAACGCATGCTAGCAAAAACATGCTAGCTTTGACCATTCAACCAAAGACTCGACAAAAAAAAAAAAGTCTACAATAACTTAAATATGACATTTTCTTGGACTTTTCTGACTGGAAACCAAAGTCGTAAAACCACTCACTCTCCCACACCAAAGACCATGGAGAAAATTAGCATTTTTAGTAGAGTTGTTCCGATTCCGATACCAGTATCGGAAAGGCCTTCGATACTGCCGTAAACCACGTAACGTATTAGAAATCCGTTTACTGGCTAGCTCCGTTACTGGCTAGCTCCGTTAGCCACTGCTACGCCAGTGTCACTGACGTAGCAGTGACACTATCAGACCTGACTGAGGGAGCGCTTGTGTGTATACAGCAGCAGAGCAGAGCAAATGTTTTCTAACTGTCAAACTGCTGAATAAAAAAGTAGAATTTACTTCTTGCTTCACGATTAAAACCCCACGATAACATCGGACAAGTGTCGACATAATTCAATCACTTCCTGTGTGCAGCAGTGTGTGTGTGTGTGTGTGTGTGTGTGTGTGTGTGTGTGTGTGTGTGTGATTGGCATCTCCACAGGCTTCAGGAGCAGAGAAGGAGACTAAACAACGTAGGACTACAAAGACTGAAGCTGCTGCTCCGTGAATCCACGCTGACGTGGACACTTCTCCATGACACAGTTAAAGCTGCACAACGACGTTTTCCATGACTTCATAATTCATGTGTCACTGAAGTGAAACACCAGTGAACGTGGTCGTGATCGGGCTCACGATCGATCGGCGCCTTTCAGCACTGCAGTCTCTAAATACAGCACAATGTTAAATGTTGACATTTTAGACATTTGCTTTGCTAAATATTTTCGGGACTATAATTGAACTTTAAGTAGATTTTGGGATTATAAATAGATTTTTAGGACATAAGTGAACTTTAAGTAGATTTTGGGACTATAAGTGAACTTTAAGTAGATTTTGGGACTTTAAGTGAACTTTAAGTAGATTTTGGAACTTTAAGGAGATTTTGGAACTTTAAGGAGATTTTGGAATTTTAAGGAGATTTTGGGATTATAAGTAGATTTTGGGACTTTAAGTGAACTTTAAGTAGATTTTGGGACATAAATTAACTTTAGGTAGATTTTGGGACTATAAGGAGATTTTGGGATTATAGGTAGATTTTTAGGACATAAGTAAACTTTAAGTAGATTTTGAGACTATAAGTGAACTTTAGGTAGATTTTGGGACTTTAAGTGAACTTTAAGTAGATTTTGGGACTTTAAGTGAACTTTAAGTAGATTTTGGAACTTTAAGGAGATTTTGGAACTTTAAGGAGATTTTGGAATTTTAAGGAGATTTTGGGATTATAAGTAGATTTTGGGACTTTAAGTGAACTTTAAGTAGATTTTGGGACATAAATTAACTTTAGGTAGATTTTGGAACTTTAAGTAGATTTTGGGACTATAAGTGAACTTTAAGTAGATTTTGGGACTATAAGGAGATTTTGGGATTATAGGTAGATTTTTAGGACATAAGTAAACTTTAAGTAGATTTTGGGACTTTAAGGAGATTTTGGGATTATAGGTAGATTTTTAGGACATAAGTAAACTTTAAGTAGATTTTGAGACTATAAGTGAACTTTAGGTAGATTTTGGAACTTTAAGTAGATTTTGGGATTATAAGTGAACTTTAAGCAGATTTTGGGACATAAATGAACTTTAAGTACATTTTAGGACATAAGTGTACTTTAAGTACATTTTGGAATTATAAGTACATTTTTAGAACGACAAGTGAACTTTAAGTAGATTTTGGAATCATAAGCAGTATTTTTAAGTCTTTTTAACTTTAATCTACAGTTGGACATCGTTGGCTTTGATTCTTGTATCAGACGTCACTTCACGCTCATGACTCTTCAGTGACGTCACTCTCTGACCAATCAGAGGCCGGCAGTCTGTTGACATCTGCATTTATAGACATTTTCATTTTATTTCATGAATATACACATAAGGTAAGGACTCTGCAGATAAAACAGCACTATAAGTTTTTTTTAAAAACACACTCAAATGATGTACGAGAACACAGCGGTCTCACTTCCACATGATATTCACTGCAGACGTACATCACACACGACGAGCCGTTTCCTGCTCTGATTTCTCTGCGTTAATTACCATAATGACTGTGCAAAAGGAGCCAGACGAGTTTCTATAAATCAAAATTAATAGCGAGAGAACGAGAGAAGAAATATGCATGTGGAGATAATGAGGAGGTTTTGATGTACGACACGCAGACGTGAGCGAGGACTCCATATAAACCTTCTTAGATCTCCTCGTATCATGTGAACGCTGGTATTTCAGGGTCAAACTCTTTCCTCCCACAGTGTTTGGACAGTTCAGCCTGAGAGTGATCGTCCACATCATTATTTTCACTGTGTGAGAGAGAGAGTGTGTACTTGTATTTGTTACCTCTTTAGGACATTTTATTACGGCAGAAACAGTCGTCCTCATGGAAACCAGAACCTGGTCCTGATGAGGCAAAACCGACCGTTTTCTGAGGAATGTTTGAGGCTAGGATTTGAACCCTGGTTAGGTTTAAGTCGAGTTAAGACATTAACTAGTTCAGGCATTGATGCTAAAAGACTGGGGCGGGACCCACAGATGGGTCACACGTGATTTGTTTTGGGTCCCAAGACGAATGAGAAGAATCTTCCCAAACTTTAAGATTTAAGTGTACGTCAGCTCTGGCAGCTAACATCACGCCAACCAAGCGACGCCATGTTGGCAGGAAGTGGTGACGCTAAAAGTGATGCTAAAAGACTGGCGCGGGACCCACAGATGGGTCACACGTGATTTGTTTTGGGTCCCAAGACGAATGAGAAGAATCTTCCCAAACTTTAAGATTTAAGTGTACGTCAGCTCTGGCAGCTAACATCACGCCAACCAGGCGACGCCATGTTGGCAGGAAGTGGTGACGCTAAAAGTGATGCTAAAAGACTGGCTCGGGACCCACAGATTGGTCACAAGTAATTGTTTTTGGGTCAAAGACAAAAATAATCTTCTCAAACTTTAACATTTAAGTGTAAAGAGCTCTGGCAGCTAACGTCACGTCAACCAAAGTGACGCCATGTTGGCAGTTGGAAGTGGTGATGCTAAAAGTGATGCTAAAAGACTGGGTCAAGACCCACAGATTGGTCACAAGTGATTGTTTTTGGGTCAAAGACTAATAAAAAAGAATCTTCCCAAACTTTAATATTAAAGTGTACGTCAGCTCTGGCAGCTGACGTCATGCAAACCAAAACGACGCCATGTTGGCAGGAAGTGGTGATGCTAAAATTGATGCTCAAAGACTGGCTCGGGACCCACAGATTGGTCACAAGTGATTTTTTTTGGGTCAAAGACAAATGAGAAGAACTTTGCCCAAACTTTTAATATTTAAGTGTAAGTCAGCCTTGGCGGCTAACGTCACGCTAACCAATGCGACGCCATGTTGGCAGGAAGAGTCACAGACATAAAACGATGTAACCAGCAGCTTATACACCAGGAAACATCAGCTACTGAATCATGAGGCTAAAGTTAGCGTCCAGCATTTTTCTAGTGGCCAAACTTAACGGAAAACGTAATTCACAACTATCTTTTTTTTACGCTTCCTACTCACGTAAAAGTGTGTGTATTTAAAGTCACACTGACGTTAATAAAACCAAGATTTTATTTAATAAAGTTTGGGGCACGATTCTACTAAGTCAAGTTCCCCTTACATTTGGAATGTTAATGCATGTTATAGACTTATATCGCAGACTGTTGGGCTCTGACTTTGTCTCAGAAACGTGAACGTAAGACCATTTTCTGTGCAAAACACTAAGATAAGATAAGACAATAAAGTCTTATCTTAGTCGCTATGTTACGCACAAATTTGCTCTCGTCACGGTTTATTTTATGTTGTGATTTTGGTCATAATAATAGTTTGTTTTTAAAAAATAGAAGTGGTTCCCCCCCCCCCCGAGTAGAAAGTTTGGGAAACACTGGGTTCGGCTGGAAGTCAGTAAGAGTCCTTAAAAGGACAGCTGTGTGTGTGTGTGTGTGTATGTGTGTGTAAAACATTGTGGAATCAGCCCACATAAGAACGGCGGCACCAGACTCGTCCAGACGAGCCCCGATGGCGAAGCTCTGTGAGAACCTGCGGAGTCTGCAGCCTCTTGAATTCCTTCCAGTGTTTGTGAGACGGCTTAATAACTGCAGAATTAAACTCATTACAAACACAGAGTCAGCGGCGGCTGCGCGGCGGATACCAGGCGAGCTCGAGGGGTGGGGGGGGGGGGGGGGGTAACCCTGAGAGTCTGGACCTCTGCCTATCTCCTGATTCCAAAAACATGCCGGAGAAAATGGAAAATAACTGGACTTTAATTGAGGCAGATTGAATAATTCATGCACACGAGTCTCGGAAAATGTTCTGTTCTGTTGTGACTGACGGTGAAAATCCAAAACACACGTCCTCGCTGCAGCTCCTTCATATGCGACTCTGTCACTCAGGATTTCTGTTGCCACGGCTGCGGCCGTTAAACACTTTCGATTCCTCGCGGTATGCGAGGATCTCGGGGAAAAGCCGTAACGAGCAGTGACGTTAATGAAAGTGCAAGATGTGCTGCTGCTGCTGCTGCTGCTGCTGCGAGCAGGATTCAATCACATCTGAGCTCATGACTGTAGAGCAGGGAGAGGACGTGCCAAGGTCATACAAGCTCACTGGGTCAGGCAAGGTCGCTTTATGCTTTTATTTTGAAAAGGAAAAATTTCTGAGTTTTTGTGGCAGCACAAGGGGGGGAAAAAGATTTTAAGCCACTTAACAAAATCTTACACCTGCTCAAGTCTACGATATGTTAAGATCTCAGGGTTCTCACACCTTGGTTGACATCAAATTCAAGGACTTTTCAAGGACTTCCAATTCGTTCAAATTCAGGGACTTTCTACGACCAACTTGATCGGTAAGACCAATTAGCTCAAATTCAAGGACTTTCTTAGACCAATTCACTCAAATTCAAGGACTTTCGAGGCCCAATTAGCTCAAATTCAAGGACTTTATTAGACCAATTAGCTCAAATTCAAGGACTTGATAGACAGGACCAGTTCGCTCAAAGTCAAGGTCTTTCTAGGACCAATTCACTCAAATTCAAGGAGTTTCTAGGACCAATTCACCCAAATTCAAGGGCTTTCAAGGACCAATTCACTCAAATTCAAGGAGTTTCTAGGACCAATTCACCCAAATTCAAGGGCTTTCAAGGACCAATTCACTCAAATTCAAGGAGTTTCTAGGACCAATTCACCCAAATTCAAGGACTTTCAAGGACCAATTCACCCAAATTAAAGGACTTTCTAGAACCAATTTGCTAAAATTCAAGGACTTTCTAGGACCAATTCACCCAAATTCAAGGGCTTTCAAGGACCAATTCACCCAAATTCAAGGAGTTTCTAGGACCAATTCACCCAAATTCAAGGGCTTTCAAGGACCAATTCACTCAAATTCAAGGACTTTCAAGGACCAATTCACTCAAATTCAAGAACTTTCTCCAACCAATTCACTCAAATTCAAGGACTGTCAAGCACCAATTTGCCCCAATTCAAGGACCATTTCGCTCAAATTCATAGATAGATTTTACATCACAGCACACAGGAGTTTTAGATTTTTCGACTTCAGCGTTTAAATGTTGTTGTTCAGATTAATCACAGTGACACAAACTAACCACAGGAGGCAGCAGTGGACCAGCAGAGCTGGAAAAACGATGGCGTGCGTGGTTTACAAAGTCACGTTAAGTTCACGTGTCCAGTCGTTAAACGTCGTCTCATTGTGAGAAAAAGCTGTAAACATAAGATTCAGCTGGTGTGGATTTCATTCGTTAGTTTTACTTAGTTAGTCGAGTCAAAAACGTTAGAGTTTTGGACCTCGTTTTCTTTTACTAAACGCGAGCGATTGCGCAAAAACATTCCACGGAATTATTTCTCCGTCTATTACCAGTGATTTAAAGCAGCAGGAGCAGCAACAATGATAATAACAGTAATATTGTCGCCGCCATTGTGTGTCGTCCTCCCCCGACTCCCACTGTGTTTGTGAAAGGCGACGGTTTGAGGAGCGACCGGTCTCTGCGTCACTAAATCACTCTGCAGGGCCACAATGAGAGACATCTCATCTGAGGTATTTGTGTATTTTAGGTTTATTGGTCCCAAAATGCCCTCATTCATCTCGCTCACCAACACAGTTTCTCTTCTTTTACTGTGGAATACGCTGTGAGGACGTTTATGGAAGAGCACTTAAGTTCACAGACGGGTTTACTGCTGGCTCCGCGCGACTCGCTGTGAAACAACAAACAATTTCTCTTAAAAAACGCTTTCGCTGCTCTGTAGAGTGTGTGTGTGTGTGTGTGTGTGTGTGTGTGTGTGGAGACAGAGCTCCAATCCAATCCAGTCTACTCGGAAAAGTTGAGAACATCCGAGAACAAGTTGAGATTTATAGAAGATGTTATTTAAAAAAGGTCCAGTGTGTAAACTTTGGGTAAATTTCAACGAAAATCATCAATCATCATTTCCTGAATTTCAAAAATGCATTAAAATTATTCCTTAAGAGATGTGCAGATATTTCCAACTGATCCTTGATCAGGGCGATACCGACTATTAGGAGGGCAAATTTCAAGTAATTCCGAGATACTTTTTGTTTTTGAGAAGAAACTCAGCTCACTGTCAAAATGTATCGGTGCAAATGGATAATTTCCTGGTTTTCAAAAATTCATTAAAAATATTCCTAAAGAGATATGCGAGTATTTTCAACAGATCCTTGTTCAGGGCGATACCGACTATTATGATGGTGATTTTCAAGTCATTCCGAGAAACTTTTTGATTTTGAGAAGAAACTGAGCACACTGTCAAAGTGTATCAGGAAAAATGGATCATTTCCTGGTTTTCAAAAATTCATTAAAATTATTCCTTAAGAGATATGCAAATATTTTCATCGGATCCTTGTTCAAGGCGATACCAACTATTATGAGGGTAAATTTCAAGTCATTCCGAGAAACTTTTTTTTTTGAGAGAAAGTCAGCTCACTGTCAAAGTGCATCAGGGCAAAAGGATAATTTCCTGGTTTTCAAAAATTCATTAAAATTATTCCATAAGAGATATGCAGATATTTCCAACTGATCCTTGATCAGGGTGATACTGACTATTATGAGGGTAATTTTCAAGTAATTCCGAGAAACTTTTTGATTTTGAGAAGAAACTGAGCTCACTGTCAAAGTGTATCAGGGCAAATGGATCATTTCCTGGTTTTCAAAAATTCATTAAAATTATTCCTTAAGAGATATGCAAATATTTTCATCGGATCCTTGTTCAAGGCGATACCAACTATTATGAGGGTAAATTTCAAGTCATTCCGAGAAACTTTTTTTTTTGAGAGAAAGTCAGCTCACTGTCAAAGTGCATCAGGGCAAAAGGATAATTTCCTGATTTTCAAAAATTCATTAAAATTATTCCTTAAGAGATATTCAGATATTACCAACTGATCCTTGATCAGGGCGATACCGACTATTATGAGGGTAAATTTCAAGTCATTCCGAGATACTTTTTTTTTTTTTTAGAAGAAACTCAGCTCACTGTCAAAGTGTATCAGGGCAAATGGATCATTTCCTGGTTTTCAAAAATTCATTAAAATTATTCCTTAAGAGATATGCAGATATTTTCAATGGAACCTTGTTCAGGGCGATACCAACTATTATGAGGGTAAATTTCAAGTCATTCCGAGAAACTTTTTTTTTTGAGAAGAAACTCAACTCACTGTCAAAGTGCATCATGGCAAATGGATAATTTCCTGATTTTCAAAAATTCATTAAAATTATTCCTTAAGAGATATTCAGATATTACCAACTGATCCTTGATCAGGGCGATACCGACTATTATGAGGGTAAATTTCAAGTCATTCCGAGATACTTTTTTTTTTTAGAAGAAACTCAGCTCACTGTCAAAGTGCATCAGGGCAAATGGATCATTTCCTGATTTTCAAAAATTCATTAAAATTATTCCTTAAGAGGTTTGCAGATATTTTCAACTGATCCTTGTTCAGGGCGATGCCGACTATTATGATGGTGAATTTCAAATCATTCCGAGATACTTTTTGTTTTTGAGAAGAAACTCAGCTCACTGTCAAAGTGCATCAGGGCAAATGGATCAGGCTACTTGCCTGGTGCAGCATAATACAGCATAATACATCAAGGACGCACACCATCGGGTCATGCTCACCTGGGTTAAATTGTCTAGGAGACAAGTTCTCAGACTCAGTCCTCTGAGGTTCTTTATCTTCAGTCGTGTTCAGCTGCTGAGTTTTTTCTCAGTCGAGCCTGAATTTCACTTTACTTCACTTGTTTTATCCTCATTATTGGACTATTTTCTAAGCTCCACAGCTCGACTCTGACAGGACAGTGAATCTGAAGCTGACCAGAAGACGAGCTGCAGGTGAGAGGAATCAACTTTGATCAATCACAGAGCAGCTCATCATGTGACAAACACACAGAGTGAGACAGCGCCGCCTGTTGGCTGTTCTCCTACATTTACTCTGGATCGAGGTGCCTTTGGCAACAGGGTAGGCAATTACCCCGGGAACCCCCGAGTTGGTAAGGGTCCCCAACGGAGACTTTTGTCAATGTGGGAGTGGCCATGGCTGGATATGAAATGTGTGAGTCACTCCCTGTTCCTCTGGTGGGAGGAGCTCAGGTATTATATTGTATTTGAGTAGAAGGTTAGAATTGGAAAAGCCATGGTCCAAGTTCATAAATCAAGATGGCCGCTTTGATCGTCAGTTTTTCTATTTTTTTATGGGTTTTTTTTTTTTTTTTTGCAACGTACACAGACACACAGTATTGTCCTGTTGGCTGTGGACATGTTGCTATGGTGATTTTGACTATGAAATATCATGTATGTCACATGGGCTCGATTAGCGTTAGCCAATTAGCAAACTGTAGATTAATCAAAATCAAACCTAATTTTAGCCTCACGTTAGCCTAACATCAGCCTCATGTTAGTCCAATGTTAGGCTCACGTTAGCTTAATATCGGCCTCACATTAGCCTCATGATAGTCCAATGTTAGCTTCACGTTAGCTTAATATCGGCCTCTCGCTAGCCCCATGTTAGTCTCATATCACCTTCATGTTAGCCTCATGTTAGCCTCATCTCATGTTAGTCCAATGTTAGCCTCATGTCACCCTGATGTTGGTCTAATGTTAGCCTAATGTTAGCCTCATGTCCCCCTCCTGTTAGCGTCACGTCGCCCTCATGTTAGCCTAATGTCAGCCTCACATTAGCCTAATATCAGCCTCACGTTAGCTTAATATCTGCTTCACGTTAGCCTCATGTTAGTCCAATGTTAGCTTCACGTTAGCTTAATATCGGTCTCACATTAGCCTCATGTCAGCCTCATATCACCTCCATGTTAGTCCAATGTTAGCCTCACGTTAGCCTCACATCATGTTACCCTGATGTTAGCCTCATGTCACCTTCATGTTAGCCATGTTAGTTTTTTAGGGAATTGTAATTTTTCCCTTTAAAGCTTTAAAGGTCCAGTGTATGAGAAATAGTGACATCTAACGGTGATTGGAAGAAACAGTGACCCCTTGCTGACGTGTCAGGGAACTGCGATCACTACAATCCAGACTTGTGTGTACGTATAAAGGTCTGTTTTTAAAGCTACCAAAACAATCCGTCCTTATATAAAAGTGATTACGCTCTTATAGAAACAAATCTCCGCCAGTAAAACCTGCTCAATGTTACGCACTGGACCTTTAAATACGTACATTAATGTAAAAGGACGTGCTCGGTGCAGTTAATCCTGCCAACGAAATCTCTCAACATTCAGGGGCTTTTCATCACTTTTAAAATATTCCTCTTGTATTACACAGCAGTCGAGGTCGAAACCTCTGTTTCATTTTTCAAAGACGCAGAGAGAGAGAAAAAAACCCTTCTTTTCTTCCGTGTTTCACCGCTGACTCTCCGCTGGTATTAATATGATTTACTCTAATCCAAATAATCAGTGAAGGTGAAGCGCCGCCGCTCCAAGAAAAGCATGTGGACGGTGCCAGCGCAAATCACGCCATTTATCATTCCTCGGTAAACATGTCTCTGCATTACAAGCAGGGTTTTTTTTTGTTGTTTTTTTTTTCAAACCAACACCCTGATTTTCTGGATGCTTTACACCTCCTGCCATTTAAATAAAACGTTTACAGCACATACTTGACTTTTTACGGGCATGGTGAGGGGGTAATGATTTAATTTGAAGGGGGTTTGGAATCTCGAACAGTGAGTGACAAATCTGCTAAGTAGCCAATTAGCGACGCGCTGAAAGTTAGGAAAAAGACAAGAGAGCCTTTTTTACCTCGCAGGAACTTTTTACTTCATTTACCCGGATTTTTTTTTAGAAAACCATCGCACGTTTTTAGTCTCATGTTACCTTCATGTTAGCCTCATGTCACCTTCATATTAGTGTCATGTCACCCTCATGTTAGTCTAATTTTGGCCTATTGTTAGCCTAATATCAGCCTCACGTTAGCCTCATGTTAGCCTAATATCAGCCTCATGTTAACCTCATCTCATGTTAGCCTGATGTTAGCCTTATGTCACCCTCATGTTAGCCCGATGTTAGCCTCATGTCACCCTCATGTTAGCCTGATGTTAGCCTCATGTCACCCTCATGTTAGCCTCATGTTAGCCTAATGTTAGCCTCATGTCACCCTCCTGTTAGACTAATGTCAGCCTCACGTTAGCCTAATATCAGCCTCATGTTTGTCCAATGTTAGCCTCACTTTAGCTTAATATAGGCCTCACGTTAGTCCAATGTTAGCCTCATGTCACCTTCATGTTAGCCCAATGTTAGTTTCATGTTAGCCTCATGTCACCCCTCCTGTTAGTGTCATGTCATCCTCATGTTAGCCTGATGTTAGCCTCATGTCACCCTCATGTTAGCCTCATGTTAGCCTAATGTTAGCCTCATGTCACCCTCCTGTTAGACTAATGTCAGCCTCACGTTAGCCTAATATCAGCCTCATGTTTGTCCAATGTTAGCCTCACTTTAGCTTAATATAGGCCTCACGTTAGTCCAATGTTAGCCTCATGTCACCTTCATGTTAGCCCAATGTTAGTTTCATGTTAGCCTCATGTCACCCCTCCTGTTAGTGTCATGTCATCCTCATGTTAGCCTCAAGGTAGCCCAATATCAGCCTCACGTTAGCCTTATGTTAGTCCAATGTTAGCCTCACATTAGCCTTCTATCGGCCTCACGTTAGCCTAATATCGGTCTCGTGTTAGTCCAATGTTAGCCTCATATCACCTCTATGTTAGTCCAATGTTAGCCTCACGTTAGCCTCATGTTAGTCTAATGTTAGCCTCATCTCATGTCCGCCTGATGTTAGCCTCATATCACCTCCATGTTAGTCCAATGTTAGCCTCACGTTAGCCGAATATCGGCCTCAAGTTAGCCTCATGTCACCTTCATGTTAGCCATGTAAGTTTTTAGGTAACTGTAACTTTTGCAATCTTGTCCATTAATTTTTTCGAAAATGTGCGTTCCATTTCCGTAAGAATCGCGGCTTTTGTTCAATTTGTTTTGTAAACGTGTAAATCTATTCGTACAGCCTCGGTATATTTGTTTTAGCATCGTGACGGAGGAAAAAAGCAGCTTAAATTCTCTGCGTTCTAGAGACGCTGCGTAGTTTCAGGTTCTCTTGGCTCGACTGCACAGGTCTGATCGTCTGCTCGTCTGATTGCAGCGATAGACGCAGAGGAATCCGACGCCGGCTGCCAGAAACCGCAGGGAAAAAGAGAAAAAGGAGAGGACCCTGAAGTCTGCCGTGGTACGATCCACAGAGGTAAACACCGGGCGACCGTCTTTGGTATGTGGAGGCTTATGTTGGCGAGGAGAGGAGCAGCGACTCCAGTCTGTGGTCTGAAGACACAATTATTTTTAATGAATGCAACCAAGAAAAAAAAACCTGAGGAAAACAAATAGCTGGCATTAGCAGAGCAGTCTGCAGCGTAAGAGCATTTAATGTTACGCAATCAAATCCATACGAGCACAGACAAGAGTTATACTTTTAAATTTAGACGTGTGTGTGTGTGTGTGTGTGTGTGTGTGTGTGTGTGTGTGTGTGTGTGTGTGTGTGTGTGTGTGTGTGTGTGTGTGTGTGTGTGTGTGTGTGTGTGTGTGTGTGTGTGTGTGTGTTCTTGTACTTGCAGCATACTGAGGACCAGTGAGGGTTTTTAACCAACAAAGTGAGGTCATTTTTACGGAGTGAGGACATTTTGGCCGGTCCTCACTTTGTTTTCATTTAAATCACTTGCGTTACTCAATTTGTCAAAAAAAATAAAATAATTTTGAAAGACATAGTATAGTATGACGTTTTTGTCAAATTTTGGACCAAAAATTTTGGGTCAAATTTTCTATTCAAATTTTGGTCGACACAGTATAGTATGATGTTTTTGTCAAATTTTGTGTCATTTTTTTTTCAAATTTTGGACGACATAATTTTGGGTCAATTTTTTTTTACAAATTTTTGGACGACATAGTATAGTATGACGTTTTTGTCAAATTTTGGGTCAATTTTTTTATTTTTATTTTGGACGACATAGTATAGTAAGACGTTTTTGTCAATGACTAAAAATATTTGGTCAAAATGTTTTTAAAATTTTGGTCGACATAGTATATTATGACGTTTTTTGTCAAATTTTGGACCAAAAATTTTGGGTCAAATCTTTTTTTTTCAAATTTTGGACCAAAAATATTTGGTCAAAATGTTTTAAAAATTTTGGTCGACATAGTATAGTTTGACGTTTTTGCCAAATTTTGGGTCAATTTTTTATTTTTTATTTTGGACGACATAGTATAGTATGACGTTTTTGTCAATGACTAAAAATATTTGGTCAACATTTTTTTTTTAATTTTGGTCTACATAGTATATTATGACGTTTTTGTCAAATTTTGGACCAAAAATTTTGGGTCAATTTTTTTTTTCAAATTTTGGACCAAAAATATTTGGTCAAAATGTTTTTAAAATTTTGGTCGACATAGTATAGTATGACGTTTTTGGTCAGCATAATGGTCACCCTCAAAGGTCCAGATGTAACCGTCTTACAGCATAAATGTAACTAAATGTAACCAAATATAATGTCAAATAAAGGTAACTACTCCGTAATATATTGCTAAATAACTTTCTTCATATTTATTACTTATTCAAGTTACAAATATGATGCATTATTTGATGATGTAACCCGGTCCCAATCGCCATGCATTATGGGAAATGTAGTTTATGGTCAATTTATACAAAAACACTTGCTGTAAGTTGTTAAATTCAGGCTAAATTAACCAAAACTTTTCCACTTTTAAGACAAATTAAGTTCATTGAAACTAAATTTAACAAGGTACACAAACACACTTTGATGTCATTTGTTGAATTCAAGTTAAATTTACTTCTTGTAACATTTATTAATTTGTGACACAAATTAATTGGTTAATTTACACAAAACTATTGATACACAAATTCAGGTTAAATAAACTTATTTTGGTCAAGATTTTTTCACTTAATTGGATAAAAATAAGTCAATTTAAAATAAATTCAATCAAGTATTTGAATACACTTCCATATACATTTTTTGAAATTCAGGTGATCTGAACTGAACTTAATCAATTTATTTTATTTTTTACTAATTTTGTAACTTTTTCCCCAATTGTAACACAAATTAAGTTAATTTTAAACAAAATTTAACAAAGTACACAAACACACACATCCATTTGACTTTAATAGATATGTATTTTGACAAATTGCATAACTTTTTTTGAATTGTTACACATATGAATTAGGTTGGTTAGGTTAGATTTAATCATGTTTTAAAATTTTTGCACAAATTAGGTGAATTTAAACTCAAATTTAACAAACTAAACGAACACACATCTGTTAAATTCAGGCTAAATAAACTTAATAAATGTGTTTTTTTTTGGTACTAATTTAAACTTTTCAGTGAATTGATGTATAATTTGTATAAATGATCATATTTTCCTGAGCCGTTTTGTCGACTTTTGCTTTTTTCACACATTCGTCACCAGATAACGTCGACACATCAGCGTTCGACTTAAAGCTACGATCAATTTAAACACAATAACGACACATTTAGAGCAAAGAGAAGCCGTCGTGGTTTTAAATTTCACTGACGCTGAGTTTTTATTCTGCAGCCTCGCGTCCTTGGATACTTTACTCATAACAAAGCTTGTTTTTACCATCAGGACTTTAGTGGACGGACACTCGCTGATAATCGCTAACATTTACGCGTTAAAAAACATAATCCAGAATCCGTTGTTTTCGGCTCAGTCGTGTATTTCTGCTGCCAGTCGCCCGTCGAGTAAATCACGCAGCGGACGTTTAGAGGAAATCTAAGCTCGGTAATTGATAATTCGTCAAAAACTAAGTGTTTCTTCAGATGACTTCAGTTTCCTGTGTTTCAGTTCAGATACGATCGACTGGAGTCGAGGAAACTCTCAATCTGACTTTATTTCTACTTCACTTTTCACAAACCCAAGCAGTTTTTTAATGTTTTTACCAGCTCCATAACAATAATATTACTCACTCTTAGATTTGTCTTTTAAAAGCGTTTTTCCAGCCTCAGACTCTCGTACCTGCTTCATGAATCTCCACGAGCTTCTCCATCAGGAGAAAAACGTTTTTATACCAACAAAAAACTAATGAACCAACTCCTAATTTTCACCAATGTTAGAATACAGTCCTAGCACGGCTCTACGGTGGCCTGGAAGTGCAAACCATTATTACAAAATGACTGTGACTTTTACTAATAATCCCAAATTAATCCAGAAACAAAGTTACAAAAGTCACAGTCCTTACGGAGAGGGAACGTACCAAAAACTAAAATGAAAAATGGGATAATGAGCATTTCCCGTTTTGTCCAATTTTTCAAGAATAAAGTCGTAATCTTTAAGAATAAAGTCGTAATCTTTAGAGAATAAAGTCGCAATCTTTCAAAAATAAAGTCGTAATCTTATGGGAATAAAGTCGTAATCTTTCAAGAATAAAGTCGTAATCTTTAGAGAATAAAGTCGTAATTTTATGGGAATAAAGTTGTAATCTTATGGGAATAAAGTCGTAATCTTTGGAGAATAAAGTTGTAATCTTATGGGAATAAAGCCGTAATCTTTCAAGAATAAAGTCGTAATCTTTTGAGAATAAAGTCGTAATCTTTCAAGAATAAAGTCGTAATTTTGTGAGAATAAAGTCGTAATCTTTAGAGAATAAAGTCGTAATCTTATGAGAATCAAGACGCAATCTTTTGAGATTAAAGTCGTAATTTTATGAAAATAAAGTCGTAATCTTATGGGAATAAAGTCGTAATCTTACGAGAATAAAGTCGTAATCTATCAAGAATAAAGTCGTAACCTTATGGGAATAAAGTCGCAATCTTACGAGAATAAAGTCCTAATCTATCAAGAATAAAGTCGTAACCTTATGGGAAAAAAGTCGTAATCTTTGGAGAATAAACTCGTAATCTTATGGGAATAAAGTCGTAATCTTACGAGAATAAAGTCGTAATCTTTCAAGAATAAAGTCGTAATCTTTCAAGAATAAAGTCGTAATCTTTAGAGAATAAAGTCGATATCTTTAGAGAATAAAGTCGTAATCTTTCAAAAATAAAGTTGTAATCTTATGGGAATAAAGTCGTAATCTTATGAGAATAAAGTTGTAATCTTTAAGAATAAAGTCGTAATTTTACGAGAATAAAGTCGTAATCTTTCTAAAATAAAGTTGTAATCTTATGAGAATAAAGTCGTAATCTTATGGGAATAAAGTCGTAATTTTACGAGAATAAAGTCGTAATCTTTCTAAAATAAAGTTGTAATCTTTCGAGATTAAAGTCGTAATATGAGAATAAAGTTGTAATATAATGGGAATAAAGTCGGAATCTTATGGGAATAAAGTTGTAATCTTTAAGAATAAAGTCGTAATCTTTCAAAAATAAAGTCGTAATCTTATGGGAATAAAGTTGTAATCTTTAAGAATAAAGTTGTAATCTTACGAGAATAAAGTCGTAATCGTTCAAGAATAAAGTCGTAATCTTACGAGAATAAAGTCGTAATCTTTAAAGAATAAAGTCGTAATCTTTCAAAAATAAAGTTGTAATCTTATGAGAATAAAGTCGTAATTTTTTGAGATTAAAGCCGTAAACTTTTGAGAATAAAGTCTTAATCCTTTGAGAATAAAGTTGTAATCTCTGACATTAATGACTCACTGACCTACAAACCTGTGTTGACCCTGAATCTTCAGAGAATATCATGGATTAAAGCAGACGTAAACTTTATTAAGTATTCCTGACACACAATAGCCTATAATTTGAAACTGCTGTGTTTACATTCTGGCACTTTAGATTAGATTATTTCATTCTGTGGTAGAAAATAAATGTACATAAAAAAGTGGTGTTTTTTTTTATATCCGTGTATAAATCTTACGTTGATGTGAATCTGCTTCACTTGTTTAACGGAGAAAAAAACGAGCAAAAAAGGTTTTTCCACTAAAATCTGAACTGAACAAAACACATAAAGGATTCCCCCGAGTACACTAATGTCTCTAATAGTAATCTATTAAAACACACACACACACACACACACACACACACACACACACACACACACACACACACACACACACACACACACACACACACACACACACACACACACACACACACACACACACACACACACACACACACACACACGACTTTGAAAAATAAGCTTCCAAGTGGAGCCATTATTTTGTTACCTCTGGCAGACAGAGAGGCACCTGGGAAATGTGAGCTGACGTGGGGGGGGGGGGGGGGGCCGCGCTCCAGCACAAAAACTCCATCACTCTCTTAAGCTAATTAGCCTCGTACATTAGCCTCGTACATTAGCCTCGTACATTAACAAATCAAAAGAGCTTCGCTCTGAAACACAATGGCCTCGGCCAAGAAATATATTTGTCTTCCTTCTGTGAAGACGTCCAGTGGGACGGAGTCCAGCAATGAGACCATAGAAACGAGACTAGAGCAACGAGACCAGAGCAACGGGACCAGAGTAACGAGACTAGAGCAACGAGACCATAGAAACGAGACTAGAGCAACGAGACCAGAGCAACGAGACCATAGAAACGAGACTAGAGCAACGAGACCAGAGCAACGAGACCAGAGCAACGGGACCAGAGCAACGGGACCAGAGCAACGGGACCAGAGCAACGAGACCAGAGCAACGAGACCAGAGCATCGAGACCAGAGCAACGGGACCAGAGCAACGAGACCAGAGCAACGAGCCCAGAGCAACGAGCCCAGAGCAACGAGACCAGAGCAACTCGACCGAGACCAAAGCAACGAGACCAGAGCAACGAGACCAGAGCATCGAGACCAGAGCAACGGGACCAGAGCAACGAGACCAGAGCAACGAGCCCAGAGCAACGAGCCCAGAGCAACGAGACCAGAGCAACTCGACCGAGACCAAAGCAACGAGACCAGAGCAACGAGACCAGAGCAACGGGACCAGAGCAACGGGACCAGAGCAACGAGACCAGAGCAACGGGACCAGAGCAACGGGACCAGAGCAACGAGACCAGAGCAACGGGACCGAGACCAGAGCAACGGGACTGAGACCAGAGCAACAAGACCAGAGCAACGGGACCAGAGCAACGGGACCAGAGCAACGAGACCAGAGCAACGGGACCAGAGCAACGAGACCGAGACCAGAGCAACGAGACTAGAGCAACGAGACCAGAGCAACGAGCAACAGGACCAGAGCAACGAGACCAGAGCAACAAGTCCAGAGCAACGAGACCAGAGCAACGAGACCAGCCAGAGCAACGGGACCAGAGCAACGGGACCAGAGCAACGAGACCAAAGCAACGGGACCAGAGCAACGGGATCAGAGCTACGAGACCAGAGCAACGAGACCAGAGCAACGAGACCAGAGCAACGGGACCAGAGCAGGCATTCTAGACGATAAAGAGCTGGATCTGAGCGTCCGCGACGAGGTTACTTTGAACAAACAAACAAACAAGCAAACAAACTTATGAACAAACAAACGTACGAGAAAACATACGAACAAACTCTCATCAGAGTCACACTTCACGTTCTGAAGTCACGTTTAACCACAACTCGCTGCTGATGACCGAGAAACCCGAGCTGACCGCGAAGAGTTACAGGCCATCTACGGTGGCCTGGAAGGGCAGACCATAATAGTCGTAATCTTATGAGAATAAAGTCGTAATCCTTTGAGAATGAAGTCGTAATCTTTAGAGAATTAAGTCGCAATATTATGAGAATAAAGTCATAATCTTATGAGAATAAAGTTGTAATTTTATGAGAATAAAGTGAAAATGCATGAACTGTCAACTCAGTTAATGTTGTTTTTTAACCACTTCATGAGCTTCAACTGTTTTACTGTACCTTATTTTAATGTAGTTTTTCATGGACCAGATGTTTAATTACAATGTAATAATAATAATAATGTTTGTGTGTAAAAGATGATGAAGATTATGATGAAGCTGGAGAAGGAAAAGGAGGAGGAAAAGTCACTTGTGTCAATACTCACCTTTCACCACCAGAGGGAGTAAAAACATCACAGATCACTGAGCTGATGATTGTTTTCCCTTCACTGGAAACAAGTTCATGAGTTAGAAAAGGGGATAATATCTATTCTGATATTATATATATATATATATATATATATATATATATATAAATATACACATACATAGATATATATTTCTGGTTTCTGTTTATATATATACAAGATTTAAAATAAGTACAGTTTATGAATCTATTGATATATGTTATAATTACAATATAAAAAAGTATCAAAACAACAACAACAACCTTTAAGTGTTACTTTAAAAAAAACTTACAAATTTGTTCCTAGCGGCAGAAAATGTCACCTTCCCAAAAACTGCTGTAAAACATTATATATTCATATTTTTTCCCACTTTAAATGAGTCAGTCTTTTAAAACTACTTCAGCCTGAAATATACACATCAAATACTAATAATATTTTTTTGAAATTTGAACCCTTTCAAGGCCATAATGTTCACACAACTCCACTGTTATTACCAAAAACATTAGCATGATGATAAGCTGTGAAGGTCATTTCAAGTTCTTCAGTGAAAACACAAGAGTAAAATAGTGTGAATTTAAAATAAAGCTTAAACACAAGTTCACATAAGTCTGATGATGTTTATTCATGACAATAAAACAGCAGATATTACACAGTAATAGGATTCCACGATCAGATTAAACCACGTTTGAAAAGTCGTTGTAAACAGAGCCCGAATACACTTGCGTAGTGTATCTTTAATATATGATTTTATTTATTTTTTTGCATAAATAATCAAAACCCAAAGAAAAGAATCACAAGAGTAAATAAAGTGCAGATTTGTTGTTGTCGGTTTTTTTTGAGTGAATTCCAGCGTAAACAGCAGACGATGACGAGACTCCAGTGCGACCACAAAACATAAAAAACGCTTAAATCGCGAAATGACGTTGACGTAGATTTGGCTTCACTCACTCAAACGTGAGTAAAGAACAATCGGCGAACACCGTCGGGGAGTTTAGAATTTAACTTCCATTTTTCTCCGATTTTTCACTTCCGAACTGAGCGCGAGAGGTCATGGACGCAAATACGGACAAAAACACGCGTAAGATTTGCGATTTACAGCGAAACAAATACGACGGAAGTGCCATTAAGTGTAAAAGTACTGTGAGGTGATTGTGCGAGTGGCAGCCATGTTGGAATCCAACGTTGGCGGAGTGGAGTGAGGTCGCTACGAGTTTTCAAACTCGGACATTCTGACTTCCGACTACAACTGGAACGCAGTACTGGCTCAGTTTAGGAGTAGCATCAACCATATTTTCAGTCTGCAACAAATGAATGCTAGCTATTTTTTTTTCGTAAGGAAAAAATATTCACCGTAACGTAAAACGTGTGCTAGCTAGAAGACGCAGTTTATCCTGAAGCGAATTCAATCACACGTGCTAACTTCAGCAGGTTTGTAAGACTTAAAAGTGGAACTTTGCAAGCCAACGGTTGCTTTTTATGCCTTTTTTTTCTATAGAGCAGCGCCCCCTACAGGATCGGAGTTCAGACTTCCTCGCAGAAGAACCCACTCATTGAAAAATATTTTTTGACAATTCTAAAGCAAATAAAATCAAAATAAATCCATGTGGCCTGAACATCACGATGGTCACAAGCATCAAAATGACGTTAAATGAGTAAAAATATACAAATACTGCATAGATCAGCTGTGTCGCAGCGCTACAGCTGCACACTTTCATACAGTGATTCCACATAAAAAGACAACAACAGTGTTGATTATGACAATAGAGCAAACATGATTCACAGCAGTGCGCTAATGAGGATCCGTGTTCTCATGCAACAAACATGCCTGAGTCAAACAATCAAAAACATCTCCCAAAAACAATAATTAAAAAAAAAAAGAAGAGAGGATCGAAGCCCTTGATTGTGAGGATGAGGACGATCATGGTTCATTTCTTCTGGCAGTAGCAGCTGTAGCCGCTGCAGGCCTTCTGCATCTCTGTGAGGAACCCGGGAACGCCTTTCTGTTCCGACACAAACACAGCAACGAGAATCCGTCAGCGGACGCAGGAGCCGAGAAGAATTCAAACCACGGCCTGTAAAGTTCTCCGTGGGTCTGCTCACGCCGACTTAAACGCTCTCCTAAAGAACTTACGTTAGCCCTCGAGGACTCCGTTCATCCAAGGATTGTCGTCAGGCTTAGGGTTAGGGTTGTCGTTCCGCGCTGGTGGAATCTGGACCTACCGAATGCTACCAGACCCATCTATCTTCAAGAAGCTCTTGAAGACCAAGCTCTTCCAAAAGCTTCTTCTGTCCTAGAACTTAGCTCCTACCTCCTACCCTTCACCATCGAGTGGAGTTTCCTTTCCAACTCCTTCTATGTAGCTTAAAGGGATAGTTCGGAATTTTGGACATAAGACCGATTTTCCAACTCAGCCGGTGTGATGGAGACGTCTGGAGACGTTTTCAAGAAATTTCATTCAGTTCTTCTAGTTGCCGAGTTCGCTGATGCTATGGCTAGCGCAAGTCAATGGTACAAGTTAGCATGGGATTAAAACACTCATACCGACTCCACAGTGCACCAGAGGCAAATCCATTGTAACGGCAGACTATCGATGTACATATCTGTGTTGATAGAAAGATATTTGAAACAAAACTAACGTCGCATTGCATGAATTTTTGAGGGACTACTTTCTCAGCACTATACTTCCGGCAGCGGCGGACTGATTCCGCTGCCGGAAGTATAGTAAGTATGACGCGCTGCTGCTGCTGAGAGATAAATCCTTCAAATTGCAAGGTTGGTTTTATTTCAAACATTCCATCAACACAGATATGTACATCGATAGTCTGCCGTTACAATCGATTTGCCTCGGGTGCACTGTGGAGTCGGTATGAGTGTTTTAATCCCATGCTAACTTGTACCATTGACTTGCGCTAGCCATAGCATCAGCGAACTCGGCAACTAGAAGAACTGAATGAAATTTCTTGAAAACGTCTCCAGACGTCTCCATCACACCGGCTGAGTTGGAAAATAGGTCTGATGTCCAAAATTCCAAACTATCCCTTTACGTCGCGTCTGCTAAACGCTTAAATTTGAACGTAAGAAGAACCGCGCCATCGCCACGGCCGCCCAGGAGGGGGCCGCAGGTCGAGGAGCTGCCGACATCGACCTGACCTGCCGCGACGTCTGCTAACGATAGCTCTACGGTGGCCTGGAAGTGCAAACCATTTTTACGAAATGTGACTTTTACTAATCCCCGAAACAAATGTTCAAAAGCCACAGTCTGGACAGAAAGGGAACGTACCAAAAATAAAATTAAAAATGGGAAAAAAATGTCCAGTTTTGATTTCTCCATCTAACGCTAAGTTAGGCGTTGTGCTTATGCTAAGTTTGACGACACTGCACTGCGTTTTGGTGAAGTTACGTTAGTTAAAAAAAAAAAATTAAATATCTTTTTTTCGGGTGTTGCACTTTGTAGACGGTCCCCGACTCACTGACGTAGAGATCGACGTAGCATTCAACAACGTTTGGTTTAAATGTTATCGATCGCAGAAGTTCCAATCTGTGAATAATATCGTTCATAAACTTTACTTAACTTTGTGCGACTTTCGGAGTACGTAACGTAGCGTTTGACGGAAAAATCAAAACTGGATGAAACTTTCGCGCGATCGATAACACGTAAACGAAGCGTTGCTGAAAAAGTGTGGGAGTTTCTTTGCTTTATTCTCCTTTTCCTTTTCTTCTTCTTCTTTATTCTGTGTCTGTTTGGCCTTATACGCGTGGTGTAGCAGCGTTACAGCACCATGCACAGGCCTGACACAGGTACTACAGTTTACAATAATTTTTTTTTTTTTTTTTCTTTACGTAAAACGAGGAAGTTTCTTTGCACGTCCGTGTGGGAAAGTACCTTCATCTACATTTCAAACATTTCATCACGTAATGCTTTTCAAAAAGGAGCCAAAAACAACCAGAACATGTTCAAAACACGGACGCTTTGAAGATAAAATACTAGGAAACTGTTACTTGCTTACGTAGAGTATTTCCTGGTAACTTCCCCCCTTGTATTTGAAACCACACACACTCGACTAATAAACCTTTGTCATGAGGCCTTGATTCAAACCAGCCCCGTGTTTCGTTTCACTTCATTTACCCCAGTGAGGAAATTCTCTGCATGTGACCCATCTGTAAGTGTTCAGCGAGGCCAACTCGCCTCAAGCTGCTCCATGGGTTTAAGACCTTTTCTTCCTTTGTTTTCTGTTGTTCTCTACGCTGTGTAACATGAAGGGTTATTTAAAGGGACAATGTGTAGTATTTATGGGTTTATATAACCCAAAATTCACTCTTTTATACATATTATGTGCTCCTGCATTGTCTAGTCGCTGTATAATAGTTTTTGTTTCATTTTCGTAGTGTTTCAAAAAGTCATGTTAAATATCACGGTCTCGGGCCGCGGTTGCATAGCCACTGTTAGCAGCGAGACGCCATGTTTCTACTGGAGCCTGTGAGGACAAACGCGAGAGAACAAATCGAGTGTCGCTTTACTTGTAGCAGGAAGTCCCGCCTCCTCTCTCTCCGTTCGTCTGCTACGGCCGCGGTAGCTCCGCCCTCTCCCTCGCCTCACGAACGTCATCTGCTGACACGGAGAAAGACCACGAGGACGACATTTGACCGGCTGAGGACACCGTAGCGCTCAGGGAAGGGAGGGGGTGAGCAGAGGAGCGGGGTCTTTGTTGTAAATTTCAGCCTCTCCTCTAGATGGCACTATAAACTACTTATTTCCCCTTTGAGGTAGTTTTTGTAACAGTGCCGTTTGGAAAAACTGAATTTAACCAGTTTTAACCTATTTAAGTCTAACAGTATCTTAGGAGTGCGTTTGGTACGTTATCTCCCCGTTTGACAGCCATTTTCTGACAGGAAACTAAAGTTTGTGTCGCTTTGTAGAACCGCTCACTCTCCCGCACCGAACCCCATAGAGAAAATCAACAATTTTTACGTTACAGAAGACAAACATTAGTTCTGATGTGTTTATTTGTGACGTTCGGCATCGGAAATCTTTTGTTTGGATTCACACGAGCGGCACAAACTAACACAAACTAACACAAACATGGCAATAGAGCTGAAACGATTAATTCGATGAATTGATTTTTAATCGATTACTAAATTAAATCGGCAACTATTTTGATAATCGATAATCAGTTTGAAGCTTTTTTTTCATGATTAAAACAAGATTTCTGACCGTTTTAGCTTCTTAAATGTTAATGTTTTCTTAGTTTATTTGCTCCACATAAAGAAATCATTCAAACTGAATCATTTTGGTTTGTGGACAAAACAGGACGTTCGAGAACATCGTCATTTCCAGCTTTGACGAACACTGATCAATGTTTTATGACATTTTATGGACCAAACGATTCATCGATTCATCGAGAAAATAATCGACAGATTACAGATTAATCGATTACGAAAATAATCGTTAGTTGCAGCTCTACATGCAATCGCACAGTAAAGCAGCAGCTCTGTCTGGTCGCTGTGAGCTAAAAACGCAGGTTTTCTCAATGTGCTTTGGTGCGGTGCAGAAAACGCTGCCACAACAGAGCATATTTTTAAGATATCGTAGACAGAATCTGGCATAGATTTGTACGGTGAGACGGATTTTAGTGACTCATGAGTAAATAATAATAAATAAAGATTTAAACTCACCTTTGCCGCCCAGTTCACCACCCAGGTAGGGATATTCCCACCGGGGTTGTCAAAGTAATTCATGAAAACTAAAAACAAAAGCACAGGTTTTTGCACGTTAATAAGCCTGTAACGAGTGACTGTTTTCAGATCATGATCTGTATTTTTCTTGCACAGGTTTTAAATGGCTAATTATATTTTTTAAAAATCAAGATTTTAAAAGAAATGTTTGAAAATGTACATTTTCACCAAAGAATGTTGACAATTGCATTTTTGTTTTAACCGTGTTTACTTAGCTCAAATTTTATTTTTTTCCAACAGCAAAAATCGCTGCGTTTTCACTAAAATTAGCAACAGTTAGCGTCAATTTCAACAGCGCAACCTTTTTGTCCGGCCTAGCTATCAATATCACAGTTTTACTACCTGACAAATCTGCTGAAAGACCTAAAGCCAGTGTTACGACAAGGAATGCTGGGCACGCTAGCATGCTAACCGCGGCTAACGGCGTTAATGTTAGCGCACGTTAACGCAAGGCGTGTTGCCACGAGTGACTGACCGGAAAAAGGCGCGCGCTGATGTCATGTTCACGCGCCACGGCACCAGTTAGCTCGGTTAGCTCCTTTAGCGCCATTAGCACGCCTACAGTCGAGCGGTCTGTTTATTAAACGAAAATAGCAGCGCTACAAATAACCAGCGTACCTGTGTGTTTTTAAAGTTTAGCGTTACTTTAGCGTTTTCCGGTCAGGCGTCATGGAAACACGCCGTGCGTTAACGTGCATCAACGGCTAAGGACAAGCTAACCGGACATAAAAGAACCTTGTAAGACCAAGTCGGAGCACGTTTTTCTGCGTCACCTCTCGTTCCACCAGCTCCGTCGCTCTCCAGCGCGACGCTCTGCTTGTAGTCCTTGACCCGCAGCACGCCGCTCCTCTCCGCGCACGCCGTCTGCGGAGAGCTGCGGGCCAGGATCACCCACATCTTCCTGCCGTCCACGTCCAGGTCTCTCTTCTCCCTCGTGTAAACGTACTGAGGTTCCATCGGTTAGGGGGAACATAACAATAATAATAATAACAATAACGCCGCCAAACGTTCACCTCCTCTTCTCAGCTCTGTCAAAAACAGGATACGTCTCTGTTTGACAGAGGAAACGGGTATTTGACCTCCCAGTAGATCGCCGTCTGTCCATCAAAGTCCTTCTCATAGAGCTCTAAAGAAAAGACAAAGACATGAAGACATCACATGCTACAAAGACCCAACCGCTGCATTTTTCGGTGAACCTTCCCTTGGGGTATGAGACACACCCATGTTCCGAAATACCTATGTTCCAAAAGCCTTATGTTCTTATGTAAAGTGTTCCGGCCCAAGCACAAGTATTAACTTCATCGCAAATACATGCCCCTAGACTAATTCCAAGTGCATGCAACATGGATATAATGGGGATATAATGGAGCTCCAGTGTGTGGGGCGGGAAGTGGTGGAAGTTGTCCCCCCTGTGGGGCTCCAGGGCGGCGGGTAAATGGTGGTCAGTGTCCCCACTCTGGGGCTCCAGAGCGGCGGGTAGATGGTGGTTGCTGTCCCCACTGGGGCTCCAGGGTGTAGGGTGGGAGGTGGTGGTTGTTGTTCCTCCTCTGGGGCTCCAGGTTGTGGGGTGGGAGGTGGTGATCAGTGTCCCCGCCCTGGGGCTCCAGGGCAGCGGGTAGATGGTGGTTATTTTCCCCCACTGTGGAGCTCCAGGGCAGCAGGTAGATGGTGGTCAGTGTCCCACCTCTGGGGCTCCAGGGCAGCGGGTAGATGGTGGTCAGTGTCCCCACTCTGGGGTTCCAGGGCGGTGGGTAGATGGTGGTCAGTGTGCCCCCTCTGGGGCTCCAGAGCGGCGGGTAGATGGTGGTTGTTGTCCCCACTGGGGCTCCAGGTTGTGGGGTGGGAGGTGGTGATCAGTGTCCCCACTCTGGGGTTCCAGGGCGGTGGGTAGATGGTGGTCAGTGTGCCCCCTCTGGGGCTCCAGAGCGGCGGGTAGATGGTTGTTGTTGTTCCTCCTCTGGGGCTCCAGGTTGTGGGGTGGGAGGTGGTGATCAGTGTCCCCGCCCTGGGGCTCCAGGGCAGCAGGTATATGGTGGTTATTTTCCCCCACTGTGGAGCTCCAGGGCAGCAGGTAGATGGTGGTCAGTGTCCCCACTCTGGGGTTCCAGGGCGGTGGGTAGATGGTGGTCAGTGTGCCCACTGTGGGGTTCCAGGGGAAAAGGTAGGTCTTGGTTGTTGTCCCCGCTGTGGAGCTCCACGGTGTGGGGTGGGAGGTGGTGCTCAGTGTCCCCAATTTGGGGCTCCAGGGCGGCGGGTAGATGGTGGTCAGTGTCCCCCCTCTGGAGCTCCAGGGCGGCGAGTAGGTGGTACTTGGTGTCCCCGCTCTGGAGCTCCAGAGCTTTTCGGAACGTAGGGATTTCGGAACTGCGATGCAAAATCGACTATTAATTCTCTATGGGGTTTGGTGAGTTATTTTTGAACTACTGCTAAAAAAAACGATCTATATGACAACGTTACTACAAACTACATCTAGAACAGTTTGAGGTTTGTTACCTTGTTACTGTGGAGATGCACGAAGACAAAATAAGAGCAGGAAAAAGGTCAATAACTGGATATTAAAGATATTAAAGATCTGATTCATTCTCAGGGAGGAGACGCGAGACCATGAGAAAGTGGCCCGTCCGTGTGCTTTTATTTTACCTTTCACATACCCGTCCCAGTGTTTCCGATAGGCCAGGTCCATGTAGACGTCTGCACACAGCTCTGGGCTGCAGATGGCGAGCACGCCGAAGACTTTGTACTCGTAAAGAGCCGTTTCCTGAAAACACAAGCGCATGAAAGCGTTTGACAACACACGACCACGCCCCCACGACACACGACCACGCCCCCGACGACACAGCGGCGCGACGCGTCAGCGAATCCCAGCGCGTGCCAACGGGTTTCCGCGCGTTCCCGCCGACGCCCTTCTCTTCTCCCTGTGGGTGAGGAAATGGTGTTGGACTGGACTCAAGTTCACATGTGGTTAACACCCTCAAACGCAATAAACACAGTGTGCGGTCGCTGATTTCTTGCAGATTCTGTGGCGCGGCTCTGGTTTTTTGCGCAGGTCAAACCAAAGTGCGTTCACGAAAAGCCTCGTTTTAAGCTCCATTTACTTTCCCTCAAAACCGCGACTTTGTTTAAAAGACGACAGAGTGAATGTTCTCATAACTGCGGATGGTTTAATTTATCACGTTATTTGGCTGAAAATGTTCATCTTTAAGTGTTTTGTTGACAACTGAAAGATAATCAGTTTAAGAAGTTGCTGAAAATCGGACAAATGTGTTATTTTGCTGCAAAACAAATACATAAAATGAGGCATTGCAGTATCTCAATGTGGATTTTGAATTAAAAAAAAAAAAAACTCAGTTAATCTGAAATGGCAATTTAATCCCTTGATTGATTGTTGTCAGTAATTCCAAATATAATCATGAAAATATGTTAATTTTCAACCGTTTTCTACGTATCACACACAAAATATAAATAACTAACAAGCATTCGTGTCTTCCAATGATAACGAAACGAAACAGAAAGCTCACGAGTCACGTCCTGAACTGTATTTTTTTTGCTCCATTTCACTTTTATTTAAACGACTAGGACCTTTAAAAAGTATGCCGAATGAAAAAGTGGAGTCAGTTCATCTTTTAAAACTACTCAGCACAGTTCGGCCAAGTGCGCATGTCTGCTTTAACACCACGGAAATATTAAATTGACGGATTTCTCAATGGAGTTTGGTGTGAACAGGTACAGCCGGTTTGTGAGTGAGGGGAGAGAGAGAAAAAACAAACAGCTCTTCCGGGTAATTCCTGCTTTTGCCGCTAGGGCGCCACTGCAGGTGTGTTCATAATACTGCTAATATTGATTATATTACAGATAATAGAGTGACGTGACGTTAAGAGATGGAACTTTAGTGGTGTTTTTTTACATTAATACATTCATTCATTAATTCACGGAGTCATAGGCGGTGTTTGTTGTTCCCCCCTCTCTAGTGTGAGGTGCGTTTGTTTTCTTCACCTTGTCGTAGAGGCGGTAGATGTTGACCCCCATGGTCTCGGTGAAAAGCTCCCATCCTCCGTCCAGCTGCGGCTCGTCCAGCTCCTTCCACGCCGCCTGGAACTCTTCGTCTGTGAAGCCGAGCGACATGACTCGATCCTGGTGGGGCAGCGGTGAGGCTCCAGCGGCGGCGGAAGAGCGGCGAGAACCGGGCGCCGGGCTGTTCCGGTCCCGGCCTTCAAAATAAAAGACGTGCTTTTCTTCATGGAGTTTGGTGGAGGATCAGAATCGCCCATTTATAACAAAATCGAACAATACGATTGCGTACGTCCGACTTTATGTGAAACCGTTTTGGAATCGTTTTCCGAGGTCGCTCTGATTTATCGAGCTGAAAATCTGATCCGAGGGGGAAATTTCCGACTTCCGACTACAACTGGAACGCACCATCAGAATCGCATACAACCACACTTTTACATAAAATATTGAACTATCCCTTTAAAACGAATGGTTACTTGATTGCAATACATTTTTAATTTTTTTTAAAAATACATACATATATATATATATATATGTGTGTGTGTATATATATACACATATACATATACATGTATATAGACACATATATACATAAACATATATATACATATATGTATACATATATATACATATATACATATATGCATATACATATATATGTATACATATACATATATATATACATAAACATATATATACATATATGTATATATATACACATTTATATATATACATATATATATGTACACACATTTATTTATACATATGCATATATACATATAAATGTATATATACACACACATTTATATATATACATATATATACATATATACATACATATATATGTGTATATATATACATATATATATGTGTATATATATACATATATATACATATATACACATATACACATATATATATACATATACATATATACACATATATATATACATATACATATATACACATATATATATATATGTATACATATATATATACACATATATATATACACATATACATATATATATACACATATACATATATATATACACATACATATATATATACAAATACATATATATATATATACATATACATATATACATACATATATATACATACATATATATATATCTGAGTTGACCTCTTTGGGCTTCCATACAATTCACATTAAAATAATAATAATACAAAAAAATAATCCTCTACACAATTTAATTTGTTAACAAAAATGTTCCGCTCCATCAGCGGAAACATGCATATTCGAACTTCAAAATAAACCCATCAGCTGACTGGAGAGTGTGTAGGAAAAGCCCCGTGGCCGCTCGTTTTATTTTGAAACACCAGACCGGATGTGGCAGCGTTGCTCTCACCTGCGGGAGCTTTGTAGTTCGGTGGAGTTTGTCTGCAGCTCTTCAGAAGGAGGAGGGATGGGTTGCGCGAGCCACGGCTGAGTGACAGAGACACACAGAGAGAGAGAGAGAGAGAGAGAGAGAGAGAGAGACGAGGAACAACTGACACCTTTTATTTTGAAAGAGTCTCATTCTTTTCATTTCACTGATCAGACGTTTGTTTGAGCGCAGCGCTGTGGAAACTGCGGCATGGACCCATGCTGTGAGGTAAAGAACTTGATTCTTCTTTCTCTTTAAATTCAATTAAATTAAATAATTATGTCTTTTGTTGCTGTTTTTTTTTTTGAAAAAAAATCTTTATCTTTAGCAGCTGCAGCCAAATCATAACTGCAGTAAAGTTATTTTTTTTAAAATGAGAAGGAATTATTTAAATGAAATGAATAGCTTTTAACACCGATGTTTAACAGAGGTAATTTATCTCCTCTGTTCATTTTCTTCACTAATAATCTAACCTAAGTCTCATAATATGACACAGTAATCTGCAGCAATGTTCAGTGTTAAACCTGGTGATTTTTATATAAATAACCTTTGAGTATCACAATAATGTGATAAAAGTTACGAATAAATTGTCAAAACTTCAAAGTAAAAGTCCCATCTGTGAAGAATCATAGCTGTTATTGCATTAACATTGTCAAGATAAGATAAGATGGTGGAAAAGTCACTTGTTGCAGCAGAAAAGGAAATGGACAAATGGAAAGAATTAAGATTAAAACAACATTTATGTGTTTACAACGAGAAAATATTAGTCGACAGAAAAGTTTGTGCCGTTTATTCAGTTGAATTCGATCTTAAATCCTGTGTTTGTGCATCGTTTGTGTCTCTGAGGCAGATTTTAATCCTGTGTGTGTGTGTGTGTGTGTGTGTGTGTGTGTGTGTGTGTGTGTGTGTGTGTGTGTGTGTGTGTGTGTGTATTTTCCACCCACAATATGAAGCCACACAGATTTGGCTTTAGATCAATTGATTGACAGGCGTTTTTTGTTTTTTTTACATATTAGTGGCGTCAAATTCTATAAAAAACAACTTTTGTCTATTATTTCCAAAACCAAATATAATTTTTCCAACACCTTCTTAAGTCTACAATATCCTCAGAACTTATTTGTCACTTTTAGGCAGCGTTTTACAACTTTTACGACTGAATTTCCTTAAAAACCGCTCACTCTCCTGCACCAAACTCCATGGAGAAAATCATCACACAGAAACACACAAGTCCGAAGATATGATCGATATAAGCAGACGTGGATTTTATTACACATTAAAAGCATTTTTTGGGTTGTTTTCATGTGTTTCGTACCTCATATAAACACCCACACAACTACGTTTTAATTTAACGCAGATTAAAGCTAACGATGCTAACGTCTCATGACCTACTTTTTTTGTTTTTGTTTTCGATAGAATACGCAGAAACAGGAGATAATGTGAGAATGTGATCACCCAAAGGCAAACTTTAGACAAAAGTTAACAAAACAAATAAAAACTAAAACTTACTTACTGTACAACAAAAATAATAACTTTAGCATAAATAAAAGCTAGTTAGGCTAGCTGCCTTTTTCTCCCAGAAATGACAAAAACCCTTGGTACGCGCCGAGAAAAAAGCAAAGGAAAAATTATTTCTTTGCATTTTTTATTATTTCATTTTATTTACTTATGATAACAACAACAACAACAACAATCAATATATATATATATTTTTTTTTTTTTAACGAAGTGGACGATGACATTACCCATGATGCTTTGCAAATTGAGCGAGCCGGCTGATATTTTTCAACAAAGATGGCGGCCATTAGCACTTTACAATGTCGAAATGTGTTGGAATATGTTGGTTTGATACACATCCAAAGGACCGTTGAGCTTTGAACACTAATGTCAGGTAATAAGTGACGATTTATGAAAGCAGCTAGCTAACTAGCTAGCGGGCAAACGCTCTCGAAAGCACTTGGCAAATAGCCGCTAGCTCGCTCTGCTACGTCTGGGTAGTTTTGTCAGCATTTTTGATGTGTGTGCCGACGTTCACTTCAATCTTGTCAGATGTCAACCACATTCGTGATATATAACGTTTACGAGAACGGAGGAAAAAAACGGCGTTGACAAAAAAAAGAAAAACAAACAGCTGATCCGTCGGCACTTTTCCTGAATGAAAATAGTAGCGCTCTGCACCGGTAGAATTGTCAACATGTGACGTAGGTTAGCGCGTTCGTTACGTTCAATACGCTAATTTGCATGTAGTGATGTCCCAATACCACACATTTAGTAACTTAAAGGGATAGTTTCGGAATTTTGGACATAAGACCTATTTTCCAGCCGGTGTGATGGAGACGTTTTCAAGAAATTTCGTTCAGTTCTTCTAGTTGCCGAGTTCGCTGATGCTATGGCTAGCGCAAGTCAATGATACAAGTTAGCATGGCATTAAAAACACTCATACCGACTCCACAGTGCACCTGAGGCAAATCAATTGTAACGGCAGACTATCGATGTACATATCTGTGTTGATTTTTAATCAACACAGATGTGTTTTTAATGCCATGCTAGCTTGCGCTAGCCATAGCACCAGCGAACTCGGCAACTAGAAGAACTGAATGAAAGTTCTTGAAAAAGTCTCCAGACGTCTCCATCACACCGGCTGAGTTGGAAAATAGGTCTTATGTCCAAAATTCCAAACTATCCCTTTAAAGGGTTAAAGGGGAAAAAAAATTATAATTTTTTTTTTTTGAAGTTTATTAATCGATTCAGAATTGTGGATGATTAGAATCGCGATTCTTATGTGAATGGATTTTTTTTTCCCCCCAAACCCCTAGTTTGAATCCCAGTTCACAGAGTGAGTGAGTGTGTGTGTGTGTGTGTGTGTGTGTGTGTGTGTGTGTGTGTGTGTGTGGAGGGTTAAAGGGAGGCTTCAGCGTCAGCGTCGCTTGTGAAATCGCTGGTGATTTGGAAGCTGCTCGCATTTCACGGAGCAGTTTGTAATGTCATCTCCCGCGTTCTCCTGGGAATGTCTCAGCTCGTGCTGGGCCGAGCGGTCCTGCGTCATTCTGACTGGGTCAGAGGCGCGGCGGCTGCAGAGGTTACGCCGGTTTATTAAAGCCGCATGTGCATGCGTATGCGTGTGTGTGTGTGTGTGTGTGTGTGTGTGTGTGTGTGTGTGTGTGGTTAATTGTGAAATGTGGAGGCTGGATTTCAACAGAAAAACGAAGGGGAAAAAACCAAAACAGAATCTGCGGGGGTCTCTGCGTGTTTTCCCACTTTGACTCTGTGTGGTTTATTTGTCTTAGACCGGGCAGATCGCTGCGAGGCAATAAAAGGGGTCGACGAGGCCGCGCGGGAGAAACCATCTGCGGCTGGTTTGAACCCGGAGGCGATGCCGGCAGAAGACGCTCACAAGGACGCCATGAGAACGCCCGCCGCTCCGGAGAAGGCCAACAACAACAACAACGACGACGACGACAACCACCAAAACGAGCGTCCTCTTCCTCCTCCTCCTCCTCCTCCTCCTCCTCCTCCTCCAGCCGTCGCCGTCAACATCCCTCTGGTCAACGAGGTCCAGCTGACGGCGGCCACCGGCGGCGCCGAGCTCTCCTGCTACCGCTGCACCATCCCGTTCGGCGTGGTGGTGCTCATCGCCGGCGTGGTGGTCACCGCCGTGGCGTACAGCTTCAACTCGCACGGCTCCACCATCTCCTACTTCGGCCTGGTGCTCCTCTCCGCCGGCCTGGTGCTGCTGGCGTCCAGCGCCGTCTGCTGGAAGGTGAGGCTGGAGAGGAAGAAGGAGCGGCGGCGGGAGAGCCAGACGGCGCTGGTCACCAACCAGAGGAGTATTTTTACTTGAATCCTGAGCGATCTGACAGCCGGGAGCAGATGTTCTTCTTCACCACGTGCTGCTGTTTAGTTTCCCCGACTCTCGAGAACCCAGAACTTTTAACCTTTGAAGACAATGTAAGGCTTTGGAAATGCGATTTTTCTCCTTATAATCAAACCCCTTAACAACGTAGTGAGCTCTGATTGCGGGCTTAAAACGAAGCGGAGGATGAAATTACCCACGATGCTTTGCGAATTGAGCGAAATGCGTTGGAATATGTTGGTTTGATGTACGTCCAAAGGACCGTTGAGCTTTGAACACTAAGTGACCATTTATGAAAGCAGCTAGCTAACTAGCTAGCTAGCGGCTATTTGCCGAGTGCTTCGAGAGCGCTCTCGAAGCACTCGGCAAATAGCCGCTAGCTCGCGCTGCTACATCTGGGTAAGTTTTGTCAGTGTTTTGGATGCGTGTACACACATTCGTGATATATAACGAGTTTTACGAGGACGGACTGATTGAGCTCTGATTGGGAGCTTAAAACGAAGCGGAGGATGAAATTACCCACGATGCTTTGCTAATTGAGCGAAATGCGTTGGAATATGTTGGTTTGATGTACGTCCAAAGGACAGCTGAGCTTTGAACACTAAGTGACCATTTATGAAAGCAGCTAGCTAACTAGCTAGCTAGCTAGTGGCTATTTGCCGAGTGCTTCGAGAGCGCTCTGGAAGCACTCGGCAAAGAGCCGCTAGTTCGCGCTGCTACATCTGGGTAAGTTTTGTCAGTGTTTTGGACGTTACACACATTCGTGATATATAACGAGTTTTACGAGGACGGACTGATTGAGCTCTGATTGCGGGTTTAAAACGAAGTGGAGGACGAAATTACCCATGATGCTTTGCGAATTGAGCGAGCCGGCTGATGGCGGCCATTTCTGCCCGAGGAACATTTCGTTTATTTTTTCGCAAATAAGCACGTAACAATGTCGAAATACGTTGGAATATGTTGGTTTGTTATACATCCAAAGGACCGTTGAACTTTGAACACTAATGTCAGGAAATAAGTGACCATTTATGAAAGCAGCTAGCTAACTAACTAGCTAGCTAACTAGCGGCTATTTGCAGAGTGCTTGGAGAGCGCTCTCGAAGCACTTCGGCAAATCGCCGCTAGCTCGCTCTGCTACATCTGGGTAGTTTTGTCAGTGTTTTGGACGTCAGATTTCAATCACATTCGTGATATATAACGTTTTACGAGGACGGACGAAAAAACAAACAGCCGGTGCTCCTGGCGTCCAGCGCCATCTGCTGGAAGGTGAGACTGGAGAGGAAGACGGCGCTGGTCACCAACCAGAGGAGTGTTTTTACTTGAATCCTGAAAGATCTCACAGCTGGGAGCAGATGTTGTTCTTCACCATCTGCTGCGTTTAGTTCACCGACCTTTTAAAAGCGCCGACTCTCGAGGCTCAGAACTTTGAAGCTTTGAAGACATTGTGAGGCTTTGGGTTTTTTTTCCTTCCCCTCAAACAGACGTGGAACATCTGGAGAGCTGGGAACCCAGCCAGCAGGAGCGGCGTATCCCAATTAAGATGAATTACCACCGTGTGAAGCCGCGTCCAGGAAGTCGCCCATTAATCTGCCGTTGGATGTGGCGGCTTTGATTCTAATGAGACGGACTGTGATTTAAATCCACGGCGATGATTCATGCCTCGTTTTTTCTACACTTCACCTTCTCTCCGCGATGCCTTTTGTTTGTCTCGCACAGGAAGTGACTGCGTCTCCCACAGGAAGTGGCTGCGTCTCCCACAGGAAGTGACTGCGTCTCGCACAGGAAGTGACTGCGTCTCTCACAGGAAGTGACTGCGTCTCGCACAGGAAGTGACTGCATCTCGCACTGGAAGTGACTGAGTCTCGCACAGGAAGTGACTGAGTCTCGCACAGGAAGTGACTGCGTCTCGCACAGGAAGTGACTGCGTCTCACCTGCCCGTGAACGATGGTACTCGCGTATTCTTCTTCTCTTCGACTGCATTTAACCGCAAAATACCTTCCTATATTCACTCAAAGCACTTTGACTTTTCATAGTCATCATACTCGGTATTAAACGACACTTCGCTGTAACGGCGCGGCGAGAAGCGTTATTACGATGTCACACGTCGTGAAAATGTTGTTGTTGTTGTTTTGTTGTAACCGTTTACTTGTATTTTCTGTAATAACTGGACGTCATGAGGTTTAATAAACTCATTAACACTCAAAACATGTCAACGTAAACCTGGTCTCCATTTGACATTTATCACTGATTGTTCACCAAAGGATAAAAATGTATGTCAAACACCTGCGCCCTGGTTTCCATTTTAAATTTGTCGCAATTTTTTTTAACCAAAAGTACTTTTCCATCCTCTGATTTGTCCGGATCTTGAAGAGTCGTTCAAAAGACTTGGGTCGTTCGCGCAAACGTACGTAAAAAAGAACGGCTCGCAACTGCGACTCATCATTCGTTTAAAAGAGCAGTTGAAAAGATTCGACTCGTCCGTGAACGTCACAGCGCTAATTCAGGGAGCTAGTTCACCAAGACGAGCAGTAGGTGGCGCACAACTTAACGTCAATAAAAGCCCCACAAAAAATATATAAATTCGGACTCTTTTGACAACGGTTTGAGTTTAACAGTTATCAGTTTACATCTTAGAGTTACGTAGCGCTGCTTTAAACATATTGTCTAGTCCATTGGTTCTCAAAGTGCGGCCCGAGGGCCAATGGCGGCCCACAGAAACATTTCTGGCGGCCCCGCAATGAATTACAGTTGATAGTTTTAATCCAGGAGCTACTAAGCTTGTTAAATGTTTATTGGACATTACTGGATACAGACCAATAAGTGTAAACTGTACAACTGTATTTACTATGACATAGTGACACAGTATGACGTTTTTGTCAAATTTTGGCATTTACATTTTTTCCCAAAAATCTGTCACATTTTGGACGACATAGTATAGTATGACGTTTTTGTCAAATTTTGGACCGAAATTTTTTTTGAAAAAAATTGTCAAATTTGGAACGGCATGTCATTTTTGTCAAAATTTGGACCAAATTTTTTTGGTCCAAAATTTGTCACATTTGGGACGACATTGTATTGTACAACGTTTTTGTCAAATTTTGGACCAACATTTTTTTTACCCAAAAATTGTACAATTTTGAACAACATAGTATAGTATGAAGTTTTTGCCAAGTTTTGGAACAAAATTAAATTTAAAAAAAAATTGTCACATTTTGGACAACGTAGTATAGTATGACGTTTTTTTCAAATTTTGGACCTAAATTTTTTTTGAAAAAAAATTTCAAATTTGGGACGACATAGTATTGTACAACGTTTTTGTCAAATATTGGACCAAAAACTTTTTTCCCCAAATATTATAAAATTTTGGAACAACAAAGTATAGTATGTCGGTTTTGTCAAATTTTGGACGCCATAGTTAAATGGGATTTCTTTCAGTTTTTTTCCCCTTTGGCGGTCCTCAGTCCAATGTTGGGTTCCTAAATTGGCCCTCAGGTATCAAAACTTTGAGAACCCCTGGTCTAGTCCTTTCAGTCGGAGTCTCTTTGAGCGCTATAGCTAGCTAGCGTGTGACGTTTCAGGACGTATACTGTAAATTCCCGGGCGCTGTAAAGAAGCCGAACTCTCTCGTTTGACCCTGTCGGGATTAAAATAGCCTGGACGTGGAAGAAGTATTTATAGGCAGCATTCGCGTTGCCATGCGTCCGTGTGACACCAGACACTACAACTCCACGGTTCCCTTGCGTCAGAGGAGAACCTACAACACACTCTGTCACTTCGGGGGAGATCACCACGTACACACATGCACGCACGTACGCACACACACACACTATATCAGATATGTGCTATAGAACCATGTGGACTTTAAAGTCCACGTCTTAGGACGTGAGGCCAAATGTGAGAAAAGAAAAGAAAAACAAACAAATAAAAAAGAGACGGAGGTGGTGACTTGATATGAGGTTGGACAGGTGTTGTCCACCAGTGTCCTCGTCCTCCTCGTCCTCCTCCTCCTCCTCCTCGTCCTCCTCGTCCTCCTCCTCCTGCACAGACTGTGTGCGTCACTTTTCCAGCCTCCCGTGGTGTCATTTCACTCCGTGTCCCGACAGAAAGACAGACAAACAAACAAACAAACAACAACAAAAAAACTGTTCTGTAAAAATAAGAACAGGAATAGCTGCCGCTGCAGTCATATTTATATTTGTTTTACTGTGGATCTAAAGTGTCAGGACACTGGGTTTATGTGTCCTGGCCAAACAAGGAGAGGAGGCAAGGAGACGAGGAAGGAGGAAAGGATGGATCTTATGAAAGAAAAGATTAAGTGGAAGGAAATGGACAAATAAAAAAGAGAGAGAAAACTAGGATGAGGAGTTTAGGGAGGAAGTGAAGAAAGACAGATCGCACAAGAAGAAAGAAAGAAAGAAAAGAAATAGACAAAGAAAGAAAGAAAGAAAGAAAGAAAGAAAGAAAGAAAGAAAGAAAGAAAGAAAGAAAGAAAAGAGAGACAAAGAAATAAATAAATAAATGAGATGGACAGAGAAAGAAAGAAAGAAAGAAAGAAAGAAAGAAAGAAAGAAAGAAAGAAAGAAAGAAAAGAGATCGACAAAGAAAGAAAGAAATGAGATGGACAGAGAAAGAAAGAAAGAAAGAAAGAAAGAAAGAAAGAAAGAAAGAAAGAAAGAAAGAAAGAAAGAAAGAAAGAAAGAAAAGAGATAGACAAAGAAAGAAAGAAAGAAAGAAAGAAAGAAAGAAAGAAAGAAAGAAAGAAAGAAAGAAAGAAAGAAATGAGATGGACAGAGAAAGAAAGAAAGAAAGAAAGAAAGAAAGAAAGAAAGAAAGAAAGAAAGAAAGAAAGAAAGAAAGAAAGAAAAGAGATGGAAGGATAATGAAAGAAGGACAGAGGTTAGTACAGCGATGGCTGCAGGGAAAAAGGTTTGCAGGGAAAGAAGGAAATGAAGGAATAAATAATGAGAGGAAGGGATGAAAGAGGCTGAGATCAAGAAAGAAAGAAAGAAAGAAAGAAGGGGAGGAGGCAAACGGAGGAAAAGATTAAAGACAAAGAAAGAAAAGAGAAATGTTGATTAAATAAATGTGAAAACAGTGTGAGTGTGAAATTCCAGACTTGAGAAACAAGCGTTTCCTTAATGTTCATAATGAGTTTCAGCTCAGAGACGCTGATCTGAGACGACAGCTCGACTCACAGGTGCGTTTCATTTTCACACCCTGAGAAAAGTCCTCTGAATGTTCAGTTTACTGATTATTTATTCTTCTCTTCTCTGTTCGTGGTAAAAGAAAAAGACACAAACTCTGAGTCGTGGTTAGATCGGGGTTTTTATGCGACGCAAGACGAAGCTAACGGCTAACGGATCCAAACTGAACAACTCTGTGAGACTTTGTGGAAATGTTGTTTGTTTGGATCACGTTGTTTAGTTTTACTTAAAACGTTAAGAAAACACAAAAATATTAAGAAAACACAATAAAATGACTAAAGTGCTAATGTGTTGTGTTTTCTACGGTGGCCCTTAGGTGCAAAACATAAACGCAAATCACAAAACATGTACGCAAATCACAAAACATATACGCAAATCACAAAACATAAAAACAAAACACAAAACAAACGCAAATCACGAAACACAAACGCAAATCACAAAACATAAAAACAAAACGCAAATCACGAAACATATACGCAAATCACGAATCATACGCAAATCACGAAACATAATACGCAAATCACAAAACACAAACGCAAATCACAAAACATATACGCAAATCACTAAACATACGCAAATCACAAAACAAACGCAAATCACAAAAAATATATACGCAAATCACGAAACACATACACAAATCAAAAAACACAAACACAAATCAAAAGACAAAAACTTTAACTCAAAACAGGAAGCGGTATGTCTTGGGTTTTTTGATTTGCGTTTCCGTTTTGAGTTGATGTTTTTGTGTTCGTCACGTTCGTGCGATGAGGTAACGAAATGCTCGACTATGTATAGTGATATTTACTAGCACTGACTGCGCGCTAACGCTAGCGCGTCACAGCTATAAGGACACTGTAGAAATGAGAAGGAAGCGACAACATCGACAGTTTTTGCGTCATTTTCAACAGCCACTGTAGAAGAGAATGAGTCCGCAGAAAAAACACTGCTGCAACAACTACTACAGGATGTTAGCCTGATGCTAACGTGGTAAATCAGCAGATAATACTGTAACAACTGGGGCTCATGTATTGTTCTTCTTTATATGTGTTTGTTACTGATGTCAAGAGCACTTAATAACTCATCTTAGCTAACTATTAGCGCTTTTCCATTAGCACGACTCTGCTCTACTCGGTTTGCGACGGTTCCTCTGTTAAATATTGAGATTTTAGACATTTCCTTGCTGTAAATGTTGAGGATTATTAGGTCTTTTTAACAGATCTATGCGCTCTGCTCATTCAGGACGTTCAGGCGACTAAATAATTGTATGATTTGTCCAATTTTTTGGACAAATATCTGACATTTTCTGCATTTTTATTCGGGCGAAGTAGCAAAGACGCACGTCAAATATGATGATTTTATTACAGCCGCCGATCGATTCACGTCATTCACGTCCCGCTCGTCTTTTATGTGGTTTTTATGTTATTTGCTTTGGGAAACCTCTCCCTGTGAGAAGTTCATGTAAAAGTGCAGAACAACAACACAGTTTCTACAGAGCGACAGCGACTCGCTCTTTGACTCTTTCATGTTCTGCCAGTGAAGCGTTGGCGTCGACCACAGTCTCAGAGGAGCAGGAGGCTTCGCCCTCGCTTCTCATTCCATTATAAAGACACAGCTTTTCCTGAGCAGATCCTCCCTTTTCTTTTGAAACCTCTCCCCTCCCTCTTCCATATATCTAAAGAGACGATCGCGGGGTAAAATATGAGCTTTTTTTTTATGTCAACCGAATGTTGTGGTTTGAATCAGAATCAGAACACAAACGAAGAACTGGAGCTAAATCCCGTAAACTCAAATGACCTGGGGTCCACTGTGCATCAATCGGGCGATATTGTCTTAAAATGATATCACACATAACAATAATTGTGAGGATATTTCACAGCTACTTTTATTATGGACGTTTTTTGGGGACATTTTATTTCTTTTCATTGTGAACTTTACCTTCAAAAACAAAAATGGTGGCCTTTCTGCGCCGTCTACGACACAAGAAGCTGCATTTAAAAAGGACTTTAAAGTAGCGATGTTTTTTTTTTAGCTATGTTAGCCATAAATAACTTGCTATGCAACCTTTTAAGCTATGTTTCGTGAGTAGCTAACTAGCTATGCTAGTTTGCTAATCGAATAATAATAGAACACGTAAGAAAAGATGGCGTACAGTATGTCTGGCTGACTTTGTATTAGTATAGTTCTTTACATTATTTGTTTTAATATATATTTTACAAACAGAGCGGATGTGTTTGCTATATCAGCAATTCGCTAACTAGCTGTGTTAGCAACTACCTATGCTAGTTAGCTATTCACTATCTTTGTGGAATTGTCCAATTGTTTTTTAGGCTGATTTACAACACTGTTTTAGAAAAGATGATGTGCATTAGCTCCTTTTAGCGCCGGTTAGCACGCCCACAGTGGAACTGGAGCGGTCTGTTTATTAAAGGAGAAGAGCCGCGCATATCAGCAATTCGCTAACTAGCTTTGTTAGCAACTACCTATGCTAGTTAGCTAATCACTAGCTTCTACTTTGTGGAATTGTCCAATTGTTTTTTAGGCTGATTGACAACACTGCTTTAGAAAAGATGATGTGCGTTAGCTCCTTTTAGCGCCAGTTAGCGCGACTAAAGTGGAACTGGAGCGGTCTGTTTATTAAAGGAGAAGAGCAGCGCATATCAGCAATTTGCTAACTAGCTATGTTAGCTACTACCTATGCTAGTTAGCTAATCACTATCTTCTACTTTGTGGAATTGTCCAATTGTTTTTTAGGCTGATTTACAACACTGTTTTAGAGAAGATGATGTGCGTTAGCTCCTTTAGCGCCAGTTAGCACGCCTTCAGTGGAACTGGAGCGGTCTGTTTATTAAAGCAAAAGAGCAGCGCTACAAATAACCAGCGTACCTGTGTACTGCGTATGTGTTTTTAAAGTTTAGCGTTACTTTAGAGACTCATTCTAACCATCGCGAGACACGGAAACACGGCGCCACGCGCGTCTTTTTCCCGTCAGTCGTCATGGAAACGCGTCTACTGCTACTTTAAAGACAGAAACTGAATATAATATTATTTTAGTATAAATAAAGACAGTTGTTGTTGCCGTAGAGTCAACCTTTTAAATGCATTTTAGGCTAAAGGGCCTCGAGTTACAGACGCCGCCATCTTGCGCCGCCATTTTGAACAGCAAGCAAGAAATGTACACTCCCCTCGCAAAAACTTCTACAACAAGCTTAAGAAAGAGTGGCGAGTCGTCCGTGTGTTGCATTCTGCACTTCCACCATTAGATGTCACTAATTCTTACACAATGGACTATTGAGGCGATTTTTTAAGTCACATGACTCCTGAAATTTGTGATATAAAATGATAATTTTACATACAAAAGTCAATGCAATACTTCTCTGTGGCTAATGCTAAGCTAACTGTTAGCTTAGCATGTAAGTACAGTGCGACCAAGAGCTTGAATTCAGTGACACGTCGCAATTTTCACAAGTTACCACTTCCTCCATCACTCCATGGCCCCGGTCAACATCCACACCTTCCAAAGAAATTAGCTTTTTCTGAATTAGCTTAAAATTCTTCTGGTTTTTCTGTCGACCGACAAGCTTTGTGAAACCAAGAAGAAGAAGAAGAAGAAGACAGAGCATGGAAGGAAAAAGCTGACACCCTGCTGTTGTACCGTTGGTCTCATCGTGTGTCAGGAATGATTGGGTCCATGTGTGCGAGGGAAAACTCCCGCGGGTTTGTTTAGATTTTCTCAGGAATGTCACCTCTGACGCACACGAGAGCAGGAAAGAGATGGAGAAACTGCTCGAGTCGGCGTCCAACACTGAAGACCAGTGACATGATGCTAAAATGATGCTAAAATGATGGATGACAGGATGCCGGGCAAGTTTTTGGGGGGTCCGTAATGATACGAAACGATATAAAGTTCGCAATAAAAGAACATTTATGATGCAAAAGATTGAGAATACTAACTCATAATATTTTGATATTAAATGGTGAGCCGCAATACCAGCAATAACATTGTTAAATACTACAAAATAAAGTATATAATGTATATAATGAAATGAAATATAGTAGAATAAATATAAATACGGGATTAAACTAAATGTTAAATAAAATAATGATGAAATTTCATGACAAAGAATAAGGCAAAATTCAGGTTTCTCACTTGTGCTAGCTGCTAAGGCTAACATTAATTTTCTCAAATTAAATTACTTTTTTTGTAATTTATTTGATTGAAAACGCCAAACGTGTGAGGTTTTAAATGAAAAACACATTATTTTTTCTTTGGGGGAAATTGTAAAATTGCTCCGTGTGGACCAAAAACTGGAGGAAAAGTTAAAGTCATTTTCTACTCTGACTCTCTGTGCTGATCTTCTGAAATAATTTCTGGGAAAACCACAGCTTTCACTCAAAGGAGTTGAGAAACAGACGCCGGGGAGCGTCCGTTTGCCAAAGATTTGCTCCTGCGAGGCGGAATTGTGTCGTCAACTTCGCAGTTTCATAAATCTGCTCCGACAAAAGCAGCGTGAAGCCACTGAAAACTGCGTCACTGGTCACGTAAACAGCAGATTATCGTGTTCTGGGCGTTTTATTTTCAGAGTAAAACTTTTTCTGAGTCGGATTTCAACACATCAGTGTTAGCTGGTGGTAATTTAACTCTGCTGGTGATAAATAATCTCTGTTCTGTTGAAGACAAGAGACAACGTAGCTATGTTAGCTAACCAAAGTGTTGTTGTGGTTGTTGTTTTAGCTATGTTAGCTAACCAAAGTGTTGTTGTGGTTGTTGATTTAGCTATGTTAGCTAACCAAAGTGTTGTTGTTAGCAATAAATAACTTGCTATGCAACTTTTTATGCTATGTTAGTGATCAGCTAACTAGCTATGCTAGCAACTAGTTATGCTAGTTCGCTAATTTTGATTCTACTCTATAGAGTTTTTCAATTGTCATTTTTAGGCTGACTTAAAACGACATTTTATAACACGTAAGAAAAGATGTCGTACAGTATGTTTGGCTGACTTTGTATTAGTATAGTTCTTTATATCATTTGCTTTAATATATATTTTATAAACAGAGCTGATGTTTTCGCTATATCAGCAATTCGCTAACTAGCTATGTTAGCCATAAATAACTTCCTATGCAACTTTTTAAGCTATGTTAGTGATCAGCTAACTAGCTATGCTAGCGACTGGTTATGCTAGTTCGCTAATTGTGATTCTACTTTATAGAGTTTTTCAATTCTCATTTTTAGGCTAATTTAATACGACATTTTATAACACGTAAGAAAAGATGGCGCACAGTATGTCTGGCTGACTTTGTATTAGTATAGTTCTTTACATTACTTGTTTTAATGTTTATTTTATAAACAGAGCTGATGTTTTTGCTATATCAGCAATTCGCTAACTAGCTATGTTAGCCATAAATAACTTCCTATGCAACTTTTTAAGCTATGTTAGTGATCAGCTAACTAGCTATGCTAGCGACTAGTTATGCTAGTTAGCTAATCACGAGTCTCCTATCTAGAATTATTCAATAATTTTTAGGCTAATTTAAAACGACATTTTAGAACACGTAAGAAAATATGGCGTACAGTATGTCTGGCTTACTTTGTATTAGTATAGTTTTTTACCTTACTTGTTTTCATGTTTATTTTATAAACAGAGCTGATGTTTTTGCTATATCAGCAATTCGCTAACTAGCTATGCTAGCAACTACCTATGCTAGTTAGCTAATCACCATCTTCTACTTTGTGGACTTGTCCAATTGTTTTTAAGCTAATTTACAACAATGTTTTAGAAAAGATGACACATATTTTCTTGTAAATTACATTTAGATAAAAAAGTATTTCAATGGCATTGTTTGTTTTTGTACGTCATTATCTTTTGAATACATTTCATAAACAAAAGCCGTGCTAACGCGATTTACAGATAAACAACTGAAAGGAAGGAATATTAATGTGACGTCGTGTTTGGAGAATGTTCTAACGTTCTAATGTTCTAATGTTCTCCGTGGACCACACATTGTTTCAGAGAATGCAGTAAAAAGGTTGGAGCGACTCCGTCAGGGAGGAAATCTAAGGTGTGTCTGACTGACGCTGTCGAGGTCATTGAACAAACACAGTGATGTCATGGGAAGTCGCTTCTTCTTCTTCTTCACAGATCTGTTTCCTTTTCATGTGAAACAGTTGAGCTGAAACTTCCCTGACTTTCAAGTCACATTAACCCTAAATAAAAAAATAATAATGATAATCACTCCTTCACTCTTTCTCTCTCCGTGGTCAGGTGGAGTTTCTGGATCAATGTTTCCCAACCCTGGTCCTCAGGGAGATCCGCCCTGCCATGTTTTACATGTTACCCTGATTCAAATAAGCCTCATCACCAAACTCTGCACAAGCAGAAGCATCACAAACGTCTGTCTCAGACTTTTTGTTTGAACTTTTGTCAATTTTTTCCCAAAAAATGTAATGTTTCAACTTTTGTAAAAAAAAATAATAATAATAATGTTAATTTTCTTTTTTATAAAATAATAATTACAATAATAATAATATTTCATTAAACGTTTTTTTCCAAATAATTCCATGTTTCAACTTTAAAAAAAAAAAAAAAAATCTTTCAACTTTTGTCTTTTAAAAAAAACTATAATAAAAATAACTTTTGTGAAAAAAAATCGAAAAATTTTGGCAGGGCAGAGTTCCCTGAGGATCAGGATTAGGGTGAAACACTGATCTAGTTGCTCTGGTTAAGTCCTCATTCAATTTTGTGCGTCGTGCGCAACTCATTTTAAAGTGCGTGTAAAGCAGTGATCTCTCTTCTGACGTCGTCGCTAATCTCACCCTAAATGCTAACGTCCTGCACGTACGTTGTTGCCAGAAGGGCGGCGACATCCTTCTAGAGTTGCAGGGGTGATTTCATCGTGATGTCAAAGACGGAAATCTGATGCTGAGCCATAAACTGGAAGCTGCGCGGCCGTATTTATCCACGCCGACGCTCCCGTTAACGCCTTCACTCAACTTTAGGAGCGACTTTCGTCTTCGTTCTAGTGTCTGGTTATAGATAGATAGATAGATAGATAGATAGATAGATAGATAGATAGATAGATAGATAGATAGATAGATAGATAGATAGATAGATAGATAGATAGATAGATAGATAGATAGATAGATAGATAGATAGATAGATGGAACCTCTGAGTGATGATTCCTTGAGGAGAGGAAACGGTGAATTCTGGGAGGAGCAGGTTTCCCACACCCAGGAGAAGAGACGCTGATGACTCTAACATAAACAGTCCAACACTCAGGAAGGGAAGGTCTCTCACACACACACACACACACACACTCAACATTTGACCCGTACACAAGTCATTTTCCTTCAGGGAATGTTGCGGGTTTTTGCAAGTTCTTTTTCTTTTTCCTTTCCAGAGAATGAAGTACGGTGGCCCAGAGGTGTCAAGACAAATACTAAAGCCACAAAACGAATGCAAAAGCCACAACACGAATGCAAAAGCCACAACACAAATACAAAAGCCACAACACGAATACAAAAGCCACAACACGAATGCAAAAGCCACAACACGAATGCAAAAGCCACAACACAAATGCAAAAGCCACAACACAAATGCAAAAGCCACAACACAAATACAAAAGCCACAACACGAATGCAAAAGCCACAACACGAATGCAAAAGCCACAACACAAATACAAAAGCCACAACACAAATACAAAAGCCACAACACAAATGCAAAAGCCACAACACGATGCAAAAGCCACAACACGAATGCAAAAGCCACAACCCAAATACAAAAGCCACAACACGAATACAAAGGCCACAACACAAATGCAAAAGCCACAACACAAATGCAAAAGCCACAACACAAATGCAAAAGCCACAACACAAATACAAAAGCCACAACACAAATACAAAAGCCACAACACGAATGCAAAAGCCACAACACAAATACAAAAGCCACAACACAAATACAAAAGCCACAACACAAATGCAAAAGCCACAACACGATGCAAAAGCCACAACACGAATGCAAAAGCCACAACACAAATACAAAAGCCACAACACGAATACAAAGGCCACAACACAAATGCAAAAGCCACAACACGAATACAAAAGCCACAACACAAATACAAAAGCCACAACACGAATGCAAAAGCCACAACACAAATGCAAAAGCCACAACACAAATGCAAAAGCCACAACACAAATACAAAAGCCACAACACAAATACAAAAGCCACAACACAAATGCAAAAGCCACAACACGAATACAAAAGCCACAACACAAATACAAAAGCCACAACACAAATACAAAAGCCACAACACGGATACAAAAGCCACAACACAAATGCAAAAGCCACAACACAAATGCAAAAGCCACAACGGAAGTTTTTTTTTTTTTTTTTTTAACGGTAAAGGTAACGGATTTTGACAATGCGGCGGTTAGGACCGTGATTATTAGTTTAATTATTAATTATATACTACTAATTATTTTTATTAGGAATAATAACACCGTGTTGAAGTAGTTTTATAACTACAGAGTGTTTCACCAATATGTTCTCAAGCAGAAGTCTCGAGAGACATTTCATGTTCAACATGACTCTCGCGCTATTTTCTCAGCAGTGAGTAAGTGCGTCACTTTATTGACATCTAGCGATGCGAACATTTGATGGATATCATCCCCCGCCCAATCACACTCAGTCTCAAAAAAAAAATTTTTTTATATATATATCTTTTTTATATTTTTCAAAAATGATTTGGCGACCCCCCAGAAATCATAGGAAAATATATATATGAAAAAAATATATTTTTTTTGATATTTTTCGAAAATTATTTGGCGACTCCCCAGAAATCATCGCCAAAAATCTACAATGAACGCCAAAATCCACATCATAGATGCTGAATCATGCAATGATTTCTGGGGGTCCAATTGGGGTCGCGAGATGCTTTCTGGGGGTCCAAATCATAGAAATATATTTATTTTTTTTTAAAGATTTTTTTTTCCAAAATGATTTGGCGACCCCCCAGAAATCATCTTGCGACCCCGATCAGATGGCGACATAACGGCAACCGCAAAGCCACAAACTGTGTATGAACGTGTAAAAAAAGTTTCGTTAGCAATGCTAACACTAGCATACATTTAGCTGCGTGCTACACACGATTCTTGCTCCACGTTTGTTTTCGAGACGTTTGATGGAGGGCGAACGGAGCAGAGGTGGAGGTCGAGGATGTTTCTGCACCAAACGCAGCGAGACTCTGAGCTTCACGCTGGTAAAATGAACAAACAGCAGGTGTGGCCCCATAGGGGCCCCTCAGAGGCCCCTCAGGCCCCCCCCGACAGACAGAGGACGATGAACGCAAAACAAGACGCAAACTCTCGACATCCTCATTCACAAAGATGTGGAAAAACATCCTGAGCTCGTCGCTCTGTGTCTCTGCTGGACTCTCTGGCACCAGAGTCTTTGGGGAAGAAGATCTGTATCTGCAAGATATAAGCAGGAGAAACTCCACCCAACACACACGCACACACACACGCACACACACACACACACACACACACACACACACACACACACACACACACACACAGCTAATCATTCTGACGCCACAACAACACAAACATTCCCAGGACAGAACCATCCGTTTCTGCCCTTCAGCCGCTTCTGTTTTTAGAGATTTAATTCTGCAGAAAACGGACCGTACCATTGTTTCTGTGGAGCCTTGTCCTCGTTTCACTGTTGATTTGTGATTAATAAGTGTATAATAACACCTGGTATGCTATAAAATGCCACTTTTTATTGATATATATTTTAGGGAATGTCCATGACACACAAAAACAATAGGATATGATTGCAATTATTTTTATTTTAATTGATAGATGAACAAATTGTGACTTTTTTGGAAACTTTTCCTTCGTAAATGCAGAGTCATCATGTCCAACTTTATCATTCTTGTTTTACTGGTTGGAAATGATGAGTCAGCATTTCCAACCACAGTGATCCAGTTATAAGTGGTTTTAGTTGGGAATCTAAGAGTTGTTTGTTTTTAATTGGGAATGCTGAGTCAGCTTTTACAAACACTATTTTCCTGTTTTATTTATTTATTTATTATTATTCGAAAGTGTCGAGTCAGCATTCCCAACTATTGTCTCGCTCTTTTATTAATTATTGGTTGAAAATGGTGAGTCAGCACTTTCAACTGTAACGTTCCTGCTTTCTTAAAGTTAGGAATGATGACTCAGCATTTCCAACCATACTGTTCCCGTTTCATGTATGATGAGTCAGGAATGCTTCGGCAGTCAGCGTGTCCAACTATTGTTTTTGTTGAAAATGGTGAGTCAGCACTTTTAACTGCAACGTTCCTGTTTTTGTAAGTTGGGGATGATGACTCAGCATTTTCAAACCATAGTGTTCCCCTTTCGTGTATTATGAGTTGGGAATGCTGTCATCATTCCCAATTTATGAATAGTGTCTCCCCTTCATGTGTTATGAGTCCAACTATTGTTTTTGTTGAAAATTCCAGCCGCGATGTTCCCGTCTGCCTAAGTTGGGAATTCGGAGTCAGTATTTTTAAACCATAGTGTTCCCGTTTCATGTATTATGAGTTGGGAATGCTGACTCAGCATTTTCAAATATTGCTTCCTGGACTGTTTTTGCTTTAAATTAGGACGGAATGCTGAGTCAGCATGACCAACAATAATGTGGACACAGAGAGAAATTTAAATATTTATCTTTTTCTACATTTTGTTGTTCTTTTATATATATATATCCATATATATGGATATATATATCCATATATATCCATATATCCATATATATGGATATATCCATATATATCCATATATATACACATATCCATATATATCCATATATATGGATATATCCATATATATCCATATATATGGATATATCCATATATATCCATATATATACACATATCCATATATATGGATACATATATATATACACATATATATGGATATATCCATATATATCCATATATACATATATATATACACATATCCATATATATGGATACATATATATATACATATATATATATAGATAGATATTTTTTGACTTTTTAATGGCGTAAATAAAAGTTTAAGGTAAAGAGTGTTCTTTACCTGCTCCAGGTGCAGGACGTGGATCACGGTCATCGTTTCTCGTGGTCACATGACTCTGGGGCCTCTGATCCGTGTGGAGGAGGTCAGGCGGGGTCAGGGGTCAGGGGTCGGGGCGGCGGGGGGGGCGAGGTCAAGCCTTTTTACTCCTGACATCAGTTTCCTGCTGAACACACAGAGGGGATTACAGGCCTGAACGTCAGCTACGGAGTGAGGTCACTGTGCGGTTCACAGATGTGACGCTGAAGATCTGCAGCTCACTCTCTGTTACACACCAGGAGACAGGAAGTGTGTGTGTGTGTGTGTGTGTGTGTGTGTGTGTGTGTGTGTGTGTGTGTGTGTGTGTGTGTGTGTGTGTGTGTGTGTGTGTGTGTACACTTGTACTTGCGGCATACTGAGGACCAGTGAGGGTTTTTAACCAACAAAGTGAGGTCATTTTTACAGAGTGAGGTCCTCACTTTGTTTTCATTGAAATCACTTCCTGGGGTTGCTATAACATTCTATAGTCAATTTGTCAAAAAAAAAAACATTCAAATTTTGTATGACGTTTTCGTCAAATTTTGGACCAAAAATTTTGGGTCAAATTTTTTTTTAAAATTTTGGTCGACATAGTATAGTAAAACCTTTCTGTCAAATTTTGGACAAAAAATTTTGGGTCAAATTTTTTTTTTAAATTTTGGTCGACATAGTATAGTAAAACCTTTTTGTCAAATTTTGGACAAAAAATTTTGGGTACATTTTTTTTTTCAAATTTTGGTCGACATAGTATAATATAACCTTTTTGTCAAATTTTGGACAAAAAATTTTGGTAAAGAAATTTTTTTTTAAATTTGGACGAAGTAGCATAGTTTGACGTTTTTGTCACATTTTGGACCAAAAATTTTGGGTACATTTTTTTTTTTAAATTTTGGTCGACAATTTTGGACCCAAAAAAAAAAAAATCGAAAAAGTTTTCCAGCCCTTTTTGCTCTGGGGCTCCACCTGCAGAAATGTTAGGGTACTGCAACCAGTAGTTCTTTATAGATGTCATTCATGAAGTAGATATTTGTAATTGTATTGATGTATAAAGTGGAATTGCTGGTCCTCACTTTGTCAGCAACCCAGTCCTCAGTATGCAGCAAGTACAAGAATGTGTGTGTGTGTGTGTGTGTGTGTGTGTGTGTGTGCAGGAGAGCTGCAGCAGATTAAAGCCTCATTTCATGCTCCGTTGCTCACGTTTTCTGTTGAATTTTAGTCTCATACTCAATTTGTACTTCCGAGAAGTATTTGTTGAATAATAAGAACATTATTTTGACCTCAAAGATCTCGGTCGCGTCACAAAATGGCGGAACAAACTTCACGCAAACGACGTCGTAGACGTGGCGAGGGGGCGTCGCCCAACGGTGACGAGTGGATTCAGGTGGTGATTTGAGTGGATTCTGATTGGTGGTCGTTAAACAGCAGCCACAGGCGTTTCTGATGACATTAAAAAATGATTCTGTTCAGTTCAAATAAGTCAGGATTCACTCTGAAAGTGAAGAAGCTAAACAAATTCAGCCATTAATATTTATTCATTCATAATTTAATTTAAGTTTGTCCTGTACACGACTCAAAACGGTCCAGAACACAATCACAACACATCACATGACTTTAAAAATACACAAAAAACGTATTAAAATGACTTGTTATACATTTTATTGGTTTATTTGATACGAGAGAGATCACAATAATGCTAATATACAGACATCCTTTAGGCCACGAGATCGTCAAAAACACAGAAATAAACAAAACACATGTAAAAAGAGGTTCACATTTTCTCAAAAGTGTAAATATAAAAGTCTCTTCTTCATTTTACCTGAAGCTGTTTATAATAAAACTCATGTTTTGAATATCACTTTGAGATTAGAGTGTTTATGTAGATCTTAATCTCCCTGCTCACTCTTTTTCTATCTTAATCTGAAGTGTTAGTCTGGGTTAAAGTTCAGCCTCCTCCGACTTTACTCGCCATCATTGCTAACTGCTGCCCCCTGCTGTTCATCACACACTACAACACATGCACCCTCCCTGTATCACCACACAAACTGATTTTTTTTGGTGTAAAACAGTAGTACGTCAATTTTTTATATGTACGAAAACTTATAAGCAAATACATCGTTCAGCAGATTGAGGAGATTAAACATTCACACTCGGTACGTTTACATGCACAGTGTAGTCAAGCTAAGGCCTTAGTCTGACTATGACAGGGAATCGGACAACAGGCTCTTGTGATTGTCGTGTTGTCCAAAGAAAGACGCCAGGCGTCCGACTCCAGTCTGACTAAGTGTACACATGTAGGATTAATCGGACTATAAATCACATTATTCAGGTATGTTAGTCCGACTATGAGAGGGAATTGGACAACTGGCATCAGACGCCTGATTTATAAGCCGTCTCCTTCTACTTCCGGTTCAGAACGCCAAGTCTAACTCTGACTAAGTCAGACTAAGCATATACATGCAGGAGTAATCAGACTATGAATCACATTATCCAGGTACGTTAGTCCGACTAAGACAACCTCGACTTTAGTCATGTTTACTTGACATGAAAACTTTTGTCAAATGATCGTCTTAGTCCCGCTAAAATCAGACTTTTAACCGTTTCTCTGCATGAAGACCAAACGAGGGCAGAACAATAACATCGGTTCTGTGGTTCCCTGATGCTGGAACTACACTCTTAGAAATAAGGGTTCCAAAAGGGTCCTTCTACAAGGGCTGAGGTTCTACCCGAAGAAAGGGTTTTTCAAGGGTTCTTGGTAACGTGAATGGTTCCAATAAGAACCATTTTGTTTCAGAGAACCCTTTAAAACCCCTTTCTTGGTGGAGCCAAAAAGGGTTCTCCTATGAGGACAAGCCAAAGAACCTTACACGGTTCTACTTAGCACTTTTATTTCTAAGAGTGTAGCTTTGTAACATGGTCAGAACTGCAAAGGATCTTCTCTTTTACAGTAAACTATCATCTCTATCATCATCTCAAGAACATTTTCTCTCTGAAAAACACATAACACCAGCGCTAACCCGCTAACCCTCAGCTGTGTTTAGCACTCTTAGCGTCTACACTTCATTGAATGTAAATTTTAAAGGTGCATTATGTAATAAATCTAAAACAACTGGCCATAAAATCCTCCTAATATGTCACAGAGACTCAGGAATAATGTTCATATAACAAACTGAACTCACCAACAACAACAGTACAGACAAAATATTTGCATTGAAAAAAATATTTTTGCAGACTGCAAATCATGTTTATGTTTTGAAATCACGTTTTGGCGTCATGTGGCGCCACCTACCGCCGTCTACCGATCATTGCAGTCAGTGGAGTCTCAGCTGCCGAGCAACCACGGGGTTGCCAGTTACGTCAGAAAACGAAACCAAAAAAAAGACCTCTGTATTTTGAATTTGTAGTGGTGTAGTAGCCGTTTTTGGCCACATTCTTACATGTGGCGCCTTTAATGAACGAGTAACAATAAAAAAAATCAACAAAAGTTGCTCTCTGCAGCATTGAAAAAGAAAAAGTCCCGTGTTAGCAAGTCACGTTAGCGTTAGCGCGCTCTCAGCCCTGCTCTGTGGCCTCTATTTGGCCAGATGGCTTCCCCCGTCAATCCCCACTCACAATCAAGATTAGGATTACTCCACACATACAGGCACTAACACACACACACACACACACACACAGTGACATGCACTTAAATACGTAGAAAAACGCAGTAATTAATGTTCGCAGACGACGTGACGCAGAGTTTGCTCGGTGTTTTCGGCGAGTTACAGGCGAAAGCTTAAGTTATTAAAGCGATCCGCCCGGTCGCTGAAAAATCGGAGGCCGGCGGACGGAGAGGGAGCGGCGCGGATTAAAGTATTTTTACCTCAAAGTCGTGAATCCACGGTCGCTTCTCTGAAACGGAGAGGTGGGAGTGAGGATGGAGGGAGGGATGGAGGGAGGGAGGGAGGGGAGGACAGTGGACGAGTGACAGATTGAAGAGGATAGAGAAAAGCCTCCGGTCAGCCAGGATTGTCGAACGCTCCGCCGTCGCTCTTCGATACCTTGATTCGCCCGTTCTAACCCTAACCCCGAGGCTCCTCAGGCCCCCCGCGGCACGAACCAGCGACCATGGGCTTTCTGGAGAACTACCAGGAGATCGACCCCGTCACCCTGAACCTCTGCATCCTCATCGCCAGCTACGTCATCCTGCTCCTGGTCTTCCTGATATCCTGCATCATGTACGACTGCCGGGGCAAAGACCCCACCAAGGAGTACGCCCCCGACCCGCAGCCCACGCAGTCGCCCATCAGGCTGGTGGTGATGCAGAGCTCGCCGGCCTCGGTGGGACGCTGGGACGCCAGCAACATGATCACGACGTACCACGAGCCGACGCACGCCGACTTCAGGGAGAAGAAGAGCACGATGGTCTGAGGGGGAGGGAACGCTCAGAGGACTCACCTTTGTACATACTTGACTTGGTTTTTTTTTTTTCCTTTTGTTCGTGTACATACGTTTTCTTATTTGTTTCGTTTTTTCACACGTGGAAACATGCTGGTGTTTGACCTCCGCAGGACCAGGCTTGGACGGTAAGTGTGTTGTCGTCGTCGTCGTCGTCGTCGTGGCTCCTGAAATCCCTACTTGAGCTCAAAGGGTTTTTTCGAGCCAAAGCCTGCAGTCCTGCAGCTCTAGAGACGAAACGTCACAACCGATAAAGTGCGGGGAATAAAAGAGGGCATTTCCTGTCGAGCGGTGCTTTAGGGTTTAAGCGTAGAGTTTGCAGAAAAGACGCCGAGGAGTGGAAAGTCAGCGTACTTAAGCTTTAATAGAAACAAACCGGTGGCCTAGTTTCACACGTTGTTGTTGTTGTTGTCGTTGTCGTCTTTGGACTTTGATCTTCTGCCACAAGGAGATAAAACCGTTATCGCTGCGTCAGCATCTCGGTCCAAATCAAAGGTGAACTGTTCCAGATCTGAAGACGCAAATATCGAGGCTTAATCCCTGATGCTGGAACTAGCTTTGTAATTTGATCAGAACAGAAAAGTACCTCTAAAATCTCTAAGTAGCTAACCGTTACTTGTCGTGAGCACTTCTTCACTTCTTGAAGGTCTTACATAAAATTCTAATCCAGGTCCTCGTCTACCACGACTCCATTCGTCCATCGTTACTCAGGGATTGTATTGCACTCAGATTGTATGCTGATGATAATCGATTATACCTTTAAGGTATAAATTCAGACCAAAACAGGTGAAATCGTGATGAGACATGCGGTAACTTTTTGGGGGGTCCATGTTGAGAAGGTTGAGCTAGCTTAAAGGTGCCATAGGTAAGAATGTGGCCAAAAACGGTTACTACATTCAAATTCAAAATACCGAGGTCTTTTAGGTTTCATTTTCTGACGTAACTGGGAACCCGTGGCCGTGCTCGGCAGCTGAGACTCTACATGACGCCAAAACATGATTTCAAAACATAAACATGATTTGCAGTCTGCAAAATATTTTTTTTAATGCAAATATTTTGTCTGTATTGTTGTTGTTGGTGGTGAGTTCAGTTTGTTATATGAACATTATTCCTGAGTCTCTGTGACATATTAGGAGGATTTTACGGCCAGTTGATTTAGATTTATTACATAATGCACCTTTAAAGGGACACTGTGTAGTATTTATGGGTTTATATGAACCCAAAATCCACTTTTTTATACATATTATGTGCTCCTGCATTGTCCAGTCGCTGTATAATAGTTTTTGTTTCATTTTCGTAGTGTTTCAAAAAGTCATGTAAAATAACATGGTCGCGGGCCGCGGTTGCATAGCCACTGTTAGCAGCGAGACGCCATGTTTCTAGACGCTAAATCCTCAATCGATTCTGTGCGACACAGTACGAGGCTCAATGCTGCCCCGTGTGTCCGACCGTACGTCGACGATCATCAACTTTACCTTTACGATATCATCTCGGACAAAAACAAGTACAACCGCGACCAGACGTACTGTGCTGGAACTTTTTGGGCTACGCGCTGAGGTGGTCTAGTTAGCTTAGCGGAGGCTAATCAAACGCTCGCAAACGCCGAGGTTCCACAATGCTCGTCCGTTTATTTAACGTAAATGCTATACTCTAACCCACTGGTTCTCAAAGTGCGGCCCGAGGGCCAATGGCGGCCCGCAGAAACATCTCTGGCGGCCCCGCAATCAATTACAGTTAATTTACAGTTTTACAGTTGATAGTTTTAATCCAGCAGCTACTAAGCTTGTTAAATGTTTATTGGACATTACTGGATACAGACCAATAAGTGTAAACTGTACAACTGTATTTACTATGTCATCAAATTTTGGATGACATAGTGACACAGTATGACGTTTTTGTCAAATTTTGGACCGGAATTTTTTTTGAGAAAAATTGTCAAATTTGTAACGGCATACATGTCATTTTTGTCAAAATTTGGACCAAATTTTTTTTTGAAAAAAAATTTCACATTTGGGACGACATAGTATTGTACGACGTTTTTGTCAAATTTTGGACCAACATTTTTTTTGAGAAAAATTGTCAAATTTGGAACGGCATATGTCATTTTTGTCAAAATTTGGACCACATTTTTTGGGGAAATTTTTTTTCAAATTTGGGACGACATAGTATTGTACAACGTTTTTGTCAAATTTTGGACCAACATTTTTTTTCCACAAAAATTGTACAATTTTGAACAACATAGTATAGTATGTCGGTTTTGTCAAATTTTGGAACAACATTTTTTTTTTTTTTTTAAATTGTTTTGGACAACGTAGTATAGTATGACGTTTTTGTCAAATTTTGGACCTAAATTTTTTTTGAAAAAAATTGTCAAATTTGGGACGACATAGTATTGTACAACGTTTTTGTCAAATTTTGGACCAACGTTTTTTTTCCACAAAAATTGTACATATTTGAACAACATTGTATAGTATGTCGGTTTTGTCAAATTTTGGACGCCATAGTTAAATGGGATTTCTTTCAGTTTTGTTTTCCCTACATCCGGCCCTCAGTCCAATGTTGGGTTCCTAAATTGGCCCTCAGGTATCAAAACTTTGAGAACCCCTGCTCTAACCTTAAGAAGAAGATTTACTTTTATTATATCAGTGAATGTGGATATTGATTATTGACAATAAGAAAATACGTTAAAATATTTAAAGACAGAGAAGTTTCCTGGCGCTAAACTGTGTTTTTCGTTCCGGGGAAATCGATCCTCACCGACGCGCGACTGTGGTGTAAAGTGAGCTCTTCTGTGAACGCGTTAATCCTCAGCCATGTGTTTGACTGTGGAGCACGATACGCTACAGGCTCAGCCTGACAGCTGCTCAGCCACATTACCAATACAATTAATACAAATATATTCAATATGGGTAAAAAGAACAGTCATACAATAAAAAAAACAATAAAGACAAATAGAATAAATACAAATATATGAAATATTGGTAATACGTAAATAAATAACATCCATACAGTATTGAATTTTTAAAAAAAATAAAGTTAAATAATAAACAACTTAAATATCATGGAGGATTATAATCTCTACAGTAATATGATCTAATTTTCTCATTAATATGAGGATATTATTGATTCATTTTTAACTAAAATAATTGTCTAATTGACTAATCAGTTAAGGTGTTTTATATATAATAATAATAATATTAATAATAATAAAAAAAACTAGTTTCTGTGATTTTTTAGCTTCCAAAATGTGAATATTTTCTGTTTTCTTTGCTCCATATAACAAAAATAAATCATTAAAATGGAATCATTTTGATTTTAGAACAAAACCAGACGTTTGAAGAACATCATTTCCAGTGTTTTGGACATTTTATGACTCGTGGAGGTGAAAACTATTGAGGCATGAACGAGTAAAACCAATTACAAAGCTGTTTAGCGCCGCGTCACATGTTCACACAAAGCCTCTTCTTTTAATCTAAGGTGAGGTTTCCCCCACCTTTACTCTACTGCACAGTTCCAGTGGAGCCTGTTACACAGCACTGCTGTTGCTTTTGTCAGATTGAGATTATATAATTACGTTTTGCTCCTTTCAAAGTGCAGCAGTTACGTTAGAGGTGAACGAAAACCAGGCCGGCAGGTTTTTGTTCTTTTGACCTTTGTGCGACAATGACATCACACCAATCAGTGACTCAGCAACATTCCTTTTATTTCATTCATAATCTTTTATTTATTTATTTATGTATTTATGAAGCCTGGCCAATAAACACTCCAAATCCAAATAAAACAGGATAACTTAATATAATCGACTCCTAAACTTCAGTTTCCTGAGTACTGCACAAGTATATAAATGTGTATTTTTCATTTTTCTGTAAAAAGAGGTAGCTATAATAACATAATATGTTATTTTTATAACTATATATATATAGTTTATTTATATTAATATGCAATTATAAAAAAAATACATGATAAAATATACAATTATGTCATTATAACTATTTAATTAAAAGCCAATAAAATCAATAACAGCACAAAGAAAATGATCCAATCAGAATCTAAAGTTATGAATAAATTCATGGTACTCGCACAAACTTCACTGACTCCGCCCCTCTGATATGTGATTGGCCAGTATGCCGGTGCTTCTTGCCGCTGATTGGCTGAATATACCGTCAGTCAACATCTCATGACAGTTTGTGGGCGTGGCCCACAGACTGGTGTGGAGAGCCCCGGCGGCTCCGCGCGGGCAGCGGCTCGTCGTTACCCGGCTGTGGTGTGTGCTTTGCGGGGGTCACTCCACGCTCCCCCCCCCCCTCTCCCCACGGTGCTCATGGATACCTGTAGCTCCATAAAGCGGCGGCAGTGAGTGAGCGAGCGAGCGGGTTGTGAAACAGAAATGGTTCTAAGAAAAAGGCTAAAATGGAGGCTGTGTAGAAGAAGTGGGACCGAGTGTTGCGTTTGTGCCTTAAATGAAAGTTAGCTCGTTAGCGTTAGCTGTAGCTAGCCGATGCTAGGCCTTCCGTTTCCGTCGCTTTGTCAGAGCAGGTTGTTCGTGTTTGATTTTTTTTTATTTTTGGATTCATTTTGACTAATAATAGCCGACCTTTGTGGCTCCTTTGTTCGCTGCTTTTCTGCCCGGTTCTCTCTGGTTCACTGAGCAGAGACATGAAGAGAGTCAACAGCCACCAGAGGTGAGTGACAGCTCATAATCTGCCTCTTAATCCCATTTATGTGACACTTTTTATAGATGATAATTCACTGTATTAACCCTAAATTGTCTGCAGCCACGTGTTGCATAGTTTAAACCACTTTTCAAGTTAGTTATTAACCTGTTACACACACTATGAAACTTCAAAATCAAACAATAATATAGATTATTAGTTTGTTTTTGTTTGTCCCTTTGTGGCTCTGGCAAACAAACATTTATCATAACTTATAATAGAACTCTATCTTCAGTTTAAGACTTTTTTAGTCTAATAAGAAACAGTATTCACTGGTTATTAGGTAATTTTTTTGATTTATGTATTTTAGCAATTTTGCTTTGGCCAAAAAAAATTGTCTTATTATTATTATTATAACTTCTGTTGCTAAGTATTTTTAAGCTGTTTTTTGTGTTATTGTTGTTTTGTTTTTGTGGTTTATTTTAACCCTAACCCAACTGTATTTGTTGTTGTCTGCACATCATGGTTAATAAACTATAGATTCGATTAAGAAATCCTGGTTTATTACTAGAATAAGTATATTAATATACAATAGAATCCACAGGTACTGTATTTAAGACAAAACAGTCAATTTAAGACAAAAGAAGACAACAATGTCTCGTAAAAGTCATAAAAAGTGGAGACTTTATTTCATTAAAAAGCCAAAAGAAAGTAATAAAGACAAAATAAAACATTTTTAAAAAGTAGTTGAACTAAAAATGACTGTTTAGGTGAACGCTGGTTTATTATAGTCAATAAAAACTGACTTTGATTTTAAATTTGAATATTTTATAAGGGAAAATGAATTCTATGTATAGTCTAATTAGGGCTGTATTATCTGAGGAATATATACTTTCATGTTTCCACTAAATTAAGATATGATTTGATGATAAATACACATTATTTTCAGCTTTAATTATTATGTATTACAACAACTTACAAATCGTCTTATTTTAAATATTTCCTGGTGTATTTGCTCCGTGTAATCAAAGTTTAAAACTCCAACCATTTTGATTTTGTGGGCAAAACAAAGATTTGATCACATCATATGTTTTTCAGCTAATGTTTTATTGATTAAGTCGAGAAAATAAATGACTTGTTGATTGATTGAGATAATGTTTGTTAGTTTCAGCACAGTTACCGCAATGTTTTTAGGATTTATGATGAAGAAACTGTCGTTAAATATTCAGTAAATGACTCGTATTATTCGAACGGTGTCCCTCGTGTGTCAAAGTTCAGGATGTGATTCATATTGGATTTGCTTTAATCCAAATGACACACACACGCACAGTCATGTACAGATCAAAGGAATCTTTTATGTTTTATACGCCCTTAAAACAAGTTTGAAATGTGATTATTTTCAGATTTCTTTGCTCTATATAACAAAGAAATCATTCAAACTGAAGTTTGGAGAGGTTTGGGAAACACAAATCGACATTTTTCAACATTTTAGGGACCAAACGAAACGATTACTCGAGAAAATAATAAAATTTTGAGTTTTCGATCGTTCACTTATTCATAAATAGGCGGTTGGGAATCACAGGGAAGCTCATGATGCAATAATACCACGATACAAGAGTTCTGTGACAAGACAGAGAGAGGTCAAAGGTCATGAACGTGGACGTAGCATCTCTTTAACTTAGCGTTCTCCGCTGTCATCTCGCCGTAAACCCCCGTCTTTCTTCAGCCAGGTCACTTCCACCCACCCCTCCCACTCAAGTTTCCCCTCATTCATTTGAGCAGCGCCACCGTGAGGAGGAGACGTGAAATAGTGACATGTTTTTTGTTTTGTTGTTGTGTTTCAGGTTCATGAACAGACGGGCCTCTGCTAACTGCCGCTACCAGCCCACCTGCTACGAGCACGCTGCAAACTGCTACACCCATGCTGTGAGTGTCACACATGACAGTTTTAGCTCTATACACACGTACATATATATATGTATATATAGTAGTGCTGGGCGCGATGACGGTGGTTAACGGCGTCAACGTTAACGCGTTTCCATGACGACTGACCGGAAAAAGACGCGTGTGACGTCACGTTTACGTGACTCCCGATTTGTTAAAATTAGTCTCTAAAGTAACGCTAAACTTTAAAAACAGAGGCGCACATACGCAGTTACACAGGTACGCTAGTTATTTGTAGCGCTGCTCTTTTCCTTAATAAACTACAGTTCCACTGTAGGCTAACGCTAACTGGCGCTAAAGGGGCAAATGCAGCTAACTGGTAAACGGTGCCTGGACTCCGGTGTCACGGCACGTAAACATGACGTATAGGTCATTCTCCGGTCCGTCGTCATGGAAACGTGTCATGCGTTAACCTAGTGCCCAGCACTAATATATATTAGAGCTGAAACGATTAATCGATTACTAAATTAATCGCCAACTATTTAGATAATCGTTAATCGGTTTGAAGCTTTTTTCATGATTAAAAAAAGATTTCTGATTGTTTCAGGTTCTTAAATGTGAATATTTTCTTGGTTTCTTTGCTCCACAAACAAAAAAGAAATCATTAAAACTGAATCGTTTTGGTTTGTGGACAAAACAAGACATTGGAGAACATTGTCATTTCCAGGTTTGACAAACACCGATCCACGTTTTTTAACTTTTTCTGACATTTTATGGACCAAACCGTCGATTAATCGAGAAAATAATCGACAGATTAATCGATTACAAAAATTAATCGCTAGTTGCAGCTCTAATATATATATATGTATAAAGTAAAGTTATCTTGGAATAAAACACCAAGCTAACTTTCACTTAGCTAGCTACTGAACTTAGGTTAGCCCTGTAAGTATCTGCTGCCGACCGTGTGTGACCGTCGTCCCTGCAGCTCCTCATCGTGCCGGCGTTCGTGGGCATGGCGTCGCTCTACCGTCTGTCGGACAACGGCTGGCAGAGGATGACGGCCTGGGTGTACGGGATGGGCCTCTGCGCGCTCTTCCTGGTCTCCACCGTGTTCCACATCATCACCTGGAAGAGGAGCCACATGAGGTGAGCGGGACAAGAGCACACGTGGGAATTTAACATCAACAACTAGATTTGAGCCGTCACTGATCGTTTGGTTGTTGCACAAAGTGGAAAAACTAGATTTAGACTTAGATATAAACTCCGTGTTAACTACACCTGTGTGTCGTATCTAGAAAATTCAAAAGCGACAATCTCACATCCTGACGGTTATAAGAGATTTAACATTAAAACAACCACATTTGTTTGTTTCAGGTCGATGGAGCAGTGTTTCCACATGTGTGACAGAGTGGTCATCTATTTCTTCATCGCTGCCTCTTACACACCTTGGTGAGCGTCTTTTTGTCGTCGCTTTGTCGTCTCTTCTTCTCGCGCACGGTCGTGTAACCTCGTCTGTGTGTGTCTGTGTGTGTCTGTGTGTGTGTGTGTGTGTGTCCACAGGTTAAACCTGCGTGAACTGGGTCCTCTGGCGTCGCACATGCGCTGGTTCGTGTGGCTCATGGCCGCCGCGGGAACCGTCTACGTCTTCAACTACCATGAGAAGTGAGTTTGCGTCCACACACACACACACACACACACACACACACACACACGTAAACATATTCACAAGGAATCGAGAAGTTTTTTTTTCTCGTAAATTAAGAATGACCTTCACCTTTTTCTTGGTGAAAATACGTTCAAATTACGATTTTCATGAAATCACATAATCTGATGAAATAATGGAGATTTTAGCTAATTTTTTGTCAGCAGAAGTCAAATAGTTCACTCTCGGACTGAAACGATTACTCTTTTTATTAATCGTCAACAATCCGATAATTGATTAATCGATCCGAGTGTTTTTAAGGAATTAAAGCAAGTTTTGGCACAAGATGGCGGCCCGCCCCTCCCCCCGTAAAGCAAGGCCCTCACTTAGCGTAGCATAAACATTTTGTTCTGCGTTCCATTTGTGACGGAAGTCGGAACTGGGAACGACGCGGTATTTTTCGCACGTTAACAGCGTCGCACTGTTAAAGAGCAGTAACTCGTACGAGTGTTTGTACGAGTGGCGGCCATGACGGGGGCTGGGCGATCTCGGAAATTCCGACTTCCGACTACAACTGGAACACGATGAGGGTTTTTTTGTCACGAGTAAAAACAAGTTTCAGCTATTTTCTGTTGATTTTTTTGCTCCATAATAAACAAAGAAATCATCAACACTGATCAACATTTTCAGACGTTTTATGGACCAAACGATTAATCGATTATGAAAATAATCGTTAGCGGACGTCGTGTTTTTGTCCTCAAACCGAAATAATGAAGTTTTAAACGATTTCTTTTGTTATGTGGAGCAAAGAAAAACCTTTAATAAGCTGAATAAACACTCACACGAAGGTGTGTTTTGGTTTGAATGATTTGACTATTCAAAGACTATGAAAATAACATTTGCATCACTCATGTGATTTCCCGTCCTCTCATAAAAGGTATAAAGTCGTGGAGCTGGCCTTCTACTTGGCGATGGGCTTTTTCCCGGCGTCGGTCGTGACGTCGATGGTAATTTTCCTCGCGCTCCGAATCGCCGTCGCCTGCTTTTCTTTGTCGCGGGGTTTTAAAAATCACGTTTTTTTTATCACCTGCAGAGCAACACCGACGGCCTCCAGGAGCTAGCCTGCGGCGGACTCATCTACTGCCTCGGCGTGTTCTTCTTCAAGTGCGACGGCGTCATCCCCTTCGCCCACGCCATCTGGCACGTGTTTGTGGCGCTCGCCGCCGCCGTGCACTACTACGCCATCTGGAAATACCTCTACAAGGTGCCCAGCGCCGACGCCCTCCTCGGCTCCTAACTTGCCCCGACTGAAGCTGCGGCGGCTGAAACGTTTACGAAAAATATCTCTATATATATTAAAAAAAAAAGTCTGTTTACTGTTTTCTAAACACGGGGGAACAATTTTTTCTTCTTCAAAAAAAAAGCTGTTTTTGTAAAACTACTTTTTACTTGAGAAATTTTGGTGACGGGTTTTTTTGGTTTTTTTTGCATCGCGTAAAGAGAGAGAAAGTCACATTCCACGTTAGTGTCGGGCTGGTTATCACGACTTTTGAGTCCGATATTTCATTTTTCCCGCGATAAAGATCTCTGCGACCTGCTGCGTCGTTCGAAACGACAGATTACGTCGCAAAAAAACTATCGCAAAGTAGATCGGAACAGAACTCGAACCAAAATATTTAGCCTCGAAGAGCGACGGACAATTTGAAGTCATTACCAAGTTGTCCAGCAGGGGGTGCTGCGAGCGTCGAGTCGCGTTTACGTTGTTTTGCGGCGACTCAAACTTAAACTAAACCGAGTCGCGACGCTGTCGTTTTTTCTCTGAAAAATCGGCACGCGGAATTAATCGCGATTCGTGGACGAAAAAACATTAACGAACAAATCTGCGTTCACGCGAAACTTGCTTTTGTGATCCAGTCCGACATTTCTGTATGTAAATAAAACGTGAAATTTCAGCTGCTGTTTTCCGAGACACGAGGTGCTAAACGCCGTCATTTCAGTCGCAGAACTCCTCGTCCGATCCTACCTGAGATAATATCGCGATATTTACCTTTTTTTTTCATGGAAATACACTGCCTAGCCAACAACGAAAGTCACACTCGCGGATCTTTTGTCGGCTCGCCTTTAGCGCGCGTTTGTATCATCGCGTTACCGTTTTCACCGCAAAGATCGCGTATTTTGCGACGGAGGTGGGTGGACCGCTGTGTTAAAGGCCCAGTGTGGAAGAAGTAGCGACATCTAGTGGTGAGAAAAATAGAGCGACTCCTTCAGTCACCGCTCCCATTTCGCTAAGTGTGTCGGGGAACTACGGTGGCCTTCGCAGACCAAAAGAAATGGCATTAGGAAAAAGCAAGGCCCTCACTTAGCGTAGCGTGAAAAGATTGTTGTAATGCTGCGTTCCGTTTACAACGGAAGTCGGAACTGGGAGTGGTGCAGTATTTTGCGTAACATTAACAGCGTCGCACTGATTTAAAAATAAATAGTGTTTGTACGAGTGGCGGCCATGACGGGGGGCTGAGCCAAGATGTTTAGACTCGGAAATTCCGACTTCCGACTACAACTGGAACACCATGAGGGTTTTTTCATGATTAAAAACAAGATTTTTCAGCTTCTTAAATGTGAATATTGTCCGTTTTCTTTGCTCCTCGTAACAAAGAAATTGTTTGTTTTTGTGGACAAACATCATCATCATCACGCTAAAGGCGACAAACAAACAAACGCCGACATTTCTGCCAATCAACCGTCATAAAATGTTGAACACTGGACCTTTTAAACCATTGGTTCTCAAAGTGCGGCCCGAGGGCCAATGGCGGCCCGCAGAAACATTTCTGTCGGCCCCGCAATGAATTACAGTTGATAGTTTTAATCCAGGAGCTACTAAGCTTGTTAAATGTTTATTGGACATTACTGGATACAGACCAATAAGTGTAAACTACAACTGTATTTACTATGTCATCAAATTTTGGATGACATAGTGACACAGTATGACGTTTTTGTCAAATTTTGGCATTTACATTTTTTCCCAAAAAATGTTTAAATTTTGGACGACATAGTATAGTATGACGTTTTTGTCAAATTTTGGACCGAATTTTTTTTGAAAAAAATTGTCAAATTTTAGAACGGCATGTCATTTTTGTCAAAATGTGGACCAAATTATTATTATTATTATTTTTTTAATTGTCAAATTTTTGACGCCTTAGTATTGTACGTTTTTGTCAAATTTTGGACCAACATTTTTTTCTCCCAAAAAATTGTACAATTTTGAACAACATAGTATAGTATGAAGTTTTTGTCAAATTTTGGAACAAAATTAAAAAAAGATAAAAAATTGTCACATTTTGGACAACGTAGTATAGTATGTTTTTGTCAAATCTTGGACTAAAAACTTTTTTCCCCAAATATTCTAAAATTTTGGAACAACATAGTATAGTATGATGTTTTTGTCAAATTTTGGACCTAATTTTTTTTGAGAAAAATTTTAAAATTTGGTACGGCATATGTAATTTTTGTCAAAATTTGGACCAAATTTTTTTTTGAAAAAAATTGTCAAATTTGGGACGATATAGTATTGTACAACGTTTTTGTCAAATTTTGGACCAACATTTTTTTTCCCAAAAAATTGTACAATTTTGAACAACATAGTATTGTACAACGTTTTTGTCAAATTTTGGACCAAAAACTTTTTTCCCCAAATATTGTAAAATTTTGGAACAACATAGTATAGTATGTCGGTTTTGTCAAATTTTGGACGCCATAGTTAAATGGGATTTCTTTCAGTTTTTTTTCTCTTTGGCGGCCCTCAGTCCAATGTTGGGTTCCTAAATTGGCCCTCAGGTATCAAAACTTTGAGAACCACTGTTTTAGACATAAAGTCGGAGCTGTAAACGTTGTTCTTTTTCTCGTCCTAAAACATGAGCTTTACTCACGCGGTGACCAAACTTTGAGTCGTTTAAATCCAGGCGGTGACTTGACAGGAAGCTACAGCTGTGACGTCACAACAGGAAGTGAACTTTTGCCAAAGTAAAAAAAAAAAAAATGAAAATGTATCGTTGAAAGGAAACTCTGGACCACAAAGTATTTACATTCCTGTCCTTTCATGAGAACAAGCAGTCGGAGGTCGTTTCTTCTTTGATTTTTGATTTTTTTATGATTATTTTCCACTTTTGCTTCCGAGTCCAAGTGCAGTTTTCAGGGAAACGACGACAGTCGACGTGTTTAAAAATGTGAGAAAGTCATTCCTCGGCATTTCAGGAAAGCGCAGTGGCGACACCGTGTGGCCGAGATGAGGAAACTGTTCAACACTGTGTGTGTGTGTGTGTGTGTGTATATACACACAAACTGGTACTGTAGTCCTGTATCAACATTTCCACTCGTGTGTTTTCTCCGTTTGTTTTTTTGTACACGTTCTTTATTCTTGTGATTTCATTTTTTTCCCGTCACCGAACGACTGCTAACTTTTTTCTAACCGTCGTCTGTCGACGTCTTTAAATAACCACTGTCTTTGTGTGTGTGTGTGCGTGTTCTGAAACGTTTGTATATTCTGTCGTTTGTCACGTGTTTTATGATCCAGGCCTTTTTGCAGACGGGGAAAGAAAATGTATAAATGAATGAATGAATGAATAAAAACTGAACTTTAAGCTGATTATCATCTGGTTTATTGACTTTTAAAAAGTTGCTGAACAAATATTTTACTTTTAAATAAGGGGACAATAAAAATTATGACCTTTTTATGAACGGCTTCTTTTAAAAGTTGATTTAAAAACAATTTTTTGCAATATTTTTGCCATAAATGTATTTTAAAAACGAACAAAATGTTCCATTGATGACGATGATTTTTAAACATTTCCAAACATTTGTTGGCAATTTCAAATTTTTTAAATCACAGTTTCTAATATTTTCCGATGTTTTTCTTTCTTTTCAAAAGGTACATTGAAACATTAGTTTGTTTTTTTTCAAAAATCGAAATAATTAAAAATTTTCCAAATAAATAGACAAAATAAATGTATGGCAATTTATTTTTGCCATAAATTTATTTTAAAATAGAAATAGGACTAAACGTTAAATTGATGACGATGAATTTTAAAGATTTCCAAAGATTTGTTGACAATTTCAAATTTTAAAATCACAGTTTCTTATATTTTCCGATGTTTTTCTTTCTTCATTTAAACGTTTTTTGTTGTTGTTGTTTTTTTAAATTCACAGTTTCTAACATTTTCCGATTTTTTTCTTTCTTCGTTTCAACGTTAGTTTTTTTTTATCTTAAAAATCACAGTTTCTAATATTTTCCAATATTTTTCTTTCTTTTTAAAAAGTTAATTGAAACAGTAGTTTTTTTTTGTTTTTTTTATCGAAATAATTCAAAATTTAATGAATAAATTGACAAAATAAATTTATGGCAATTTATTTTTGCCATAAATTTATTTTAAAATAGAAATAGGACTAAACGTTAAATTGATGACAATGAATTTTTAAGATTTCCAAAGATTTGTTGACAATTTCAAATTTTAAAATCACAGTTTCTTATATTTTCCGATGTTTTTCTTTCTTCATTTAAACGTTTTTTGTTGTTGTTGTTTTTTTAAATTCACAGTTTCTAACATTTTCCGATTTTTTTCTTTCTTCGTTTCAACATTAGTTTTTTTTTATCTTAAAAATCACAGTTTCTAATATTTTCCAATATTTTTCTTTCTTTTTAAAAAGTTAATTGAAACAGTAGTTTTTTTTTGGTTTTTTTTATCGAAATAATTCAAAATTTAACGAATAAATTGACAAAATAAATGTATGGCAATTTATTTTTTCCCAAATATAACTAAATGTTAAATTGATGACCATACATTTTAAAGATTTTCAAAGATTTGTTGACAATTACAAATTTTAAAATCAGTTTCTAATATTTTCCGATGTTTTTCTTTCTTCATTTAAACGTTAGTTTTTTTTGTTGTTTTTTTATTTTAAAAAATCACAGTTTCTAATATTTTCCAATATTTTTCTTTCTTTTTAAAAAGTTCATTGAAACATTAGTTTGTTTTTTAAAAATCTAAATCAAACTAAATTTTCCTTTAACGACGCATCAACAGAGCAGAGGATTTTAAGGATTTGTTCACAATTTTAAATTTTAAATCACAGCTTGTGCTGTTTTTAGATTTTCATCTTATTTTATATAAAAAACATCAAAGGTTTGTTTTTAAACAATCAACATTTTCACAGATTTGTTGACAGTTTAAAAGAAATAAAGAAACTCGTAACCTGAAAAAGTTAAGTTTTGTCAAAATAAAAGAACTTAAACGTACCTGAAAAGTCGAGTTTGTTTCATCACAGCTTTAAATCGTCCATGTTGACGTCTTGATTCACGTCTTTCAGTAAAAACTTGTCTTTCTCTTGATTCTTCATGTTCTCCTTGTTCTTCTTGTAACAAACTCCACAGACGAACTCTAACGACGTTCACCTGTCGACTGAAAACAGCTGATGATGAGGAAGTGACATCAGAGCAAAGTAGAAAACTTTAAAACATCATCTGGTTCATTTTAACACAGTTTTTCGATAGTTTTTAGTGTTAATCGATAAATTAAAAATTTACAGAAACAAAGGAAACTATTGAATGAAGGGGGCGTGGCCAAACTTTTGATTTGTACTGTGGATACATCCATGTTTTATTCTGTTTTAACGCAGCCCCACGTTTAAAGTCACAATATGATTATCGCGATATTTAAGTTTCGATATATTATCACGATATTTATGTCACAATACGATATTATCACAATATTTATGTCCAGATATGATATTATCACGATATTTCAGTTACGATATATTATCACAATATTTAAGTCACAATATATTATCACAATATTTAAGTATCGATATATTATCACGATATTTAAGTCACAATACGATATTATCACGATATTTAACTATCAATATATTATCACGATATTTATGTATCTATATATTATCACAATATTTATGCTTTGACACAATATTATCAGGATATTTAAGTATCGATACAATATTATCACAATATTTCAGTCACAATACGATATTATCACGATATTTAACTATCAATACATATCACAATATTTATGCTTCGATACAATATTATCACGATTTTTAAGTATCGATACAATATTATCACAATATTTAAGTCACAATACGATATTATCACGATATTTAACTATCAATATATTATTACAATATTTATGCTTTGATACAATATTATCACAATATTTAAGTATCGATACAATATTATCAAGATATTTAAGTCACAATACGATATTATCACAATATTTATGCTTTGATACAATATTATCACAATGTTTAAGTATCGATACAATATTATCAAGATATTTAAGTCAAAATACGATATTATCACGATATTTAACTATCAATACATTATCACAATATTAATGCTTTGATACAATATTATCAAGATATTTATGTCCCCGATACAATATTACCAAGATATTTAAATATCTATATATTATCACAATATTTATGCTCCGATACAATATTATCATGATATTTAAGTATCGATACAATATTATCAAGATATTTAAGTCACAATACGATATATCACGATATTTAACTATCAATATATTATCACGATATTTATGTCCCGATACAATATTATCACGATATTTAAGTATCGATATATTATCACAATATTTATGCTTTGATACAATATTATCATGATATTTAAGTATCGATACAATATTATCAAGATATTTAAGTCACAATACGATATATCACGATATTTAACAATCAATACATTATCACAATATTAATGCTTTGATACAATATTATCAAGATATTTAAGTATCTATATATTATCACAATATTTATGCTCCGATACAATATAATCACAATATTTAAGTCACGATACAATATTATCACGATATTTAAGTAACAATACAACATTAGCATAATATTGCAAAATACTGACTATTTTCAAAATCATATATTGCGACACACAGCTCACGTGAGAATGAGCACTTGGCGCCATCTGGTGGACTGAAATATCAATTTAATTTTTACTGCTAATCCACAAGAGAACGAGAAAAAGAACGTCAGAAAAGAAGTGGGATTTTTATTCGAAACTACAGATTACAGAGAGAGAGAGAAAGAAAAAAGAAAAACAAAGTAAACAAACTCACAGTCACTTTCTGTTCGTCTGCTTCTTCCTGTACACACACACACACACACACACACACACACACACACCATACAACAGTCCGCTGGTGTTGCCGTGAATACGATGGTTACAAAGTCTGCTGCAGTGTCACAAATATAAGACATGAGGAGTCGTCGGTGTGTGCGTCTGTATATCTGTTTATCTATATCTATTTATCTGTTTATATATATATCTATATGATAAAATAATAGAGATTTTTTGGATGTGCAGATCTGAATTAATTATATAATTCCTTAAATCTTTACATTGCTGAGAGACGGAGGAACAGTCAGTGAATTCAAGGCACTGGAATAGACTCTGGATTATGGGATTAACGTCTCCGGGGTGAGGTAGTGACATCACAGCGATGAGCTCATTTTGGGATACGCACGGGTTCATTATTGTCTTTTTCCTATGCACATATATATATATATATATATATATATATATATATATATATATATATATATATATAAATATTTATATATTTTTAAATCTATATGGTTTTAGAAAAAAAAAAAAAAATTAAAAGCAATACTGTTATGGATTAAATCTGAGTTTTTAGAGTTTTACTCTACAATCTTCAGGTTTTGTCTTTTTTTTTAAGAGATAAAACTTAAAAAAAAAAAAAAAAAATTACCCTCTATTCAAACAATTTTTGTGAAAATTGTGGACAACCCAAAACGTGGAATAACATTTTTTTTTATTTAAACAAATTTACCCCCAGAAAAGGAGAAGAAATAATAATAATAAAAAAAACCTTCTATTGAAACAATTTCTCTAAACTAAGAGAAAAAAAAACAAAAACAAAACCCCCCAAAAATAACTATTTTAAGGGACAAAGAGAACAGCGTAGAATATTTAACTTCTTGATTTTTTTTTGCTACTTTAAAGTGTTCTGAAACAAAGGAAAAATACGTTGGATACGTTGTATCCATTCCAGAACGACTGGGCTAAAAAGAAAAAGCAGCTAAACGCTAAAAACATTGTTCGCAGACTTCATCGTGAACTTTCGTTTAAGTAACACAAACACAAACAAAAAGCTTCTCAGCGTTCATCACTCAGGTTCGGGATCGAGCGACATCCGCGACGTTAGCCGGCTCAAGTTCTCCTTTCCTTCATCGTAACTTCGTCCCGTCAAATCGGAGCAAAAATAGGACGCGACGCGCACAAGTTTTACGCCGCAGTTTGCGAAAAAACAACAACCTAAAAGTCCTTTTTCTTGCTGAATTCTTATCGGAAAGCGATACCGTACATTCTTTGAGTGCATCGGATTCCTGCGAGTTCAATGACAACGAGGTCCTGTAGGGGGCGCCGACAAGGGCACGCGTGTCTCCGTGAATGATAATGTTATACAAAAAAACGCCTCTGAAAGTTGCGACATTTGCCTTTGAGAGGAACGAAAGACTTGCGAATAGGGCGGGTTACGCAAATAAACACCGTAAAAAAAATGTGCCTTTTTCTTGCTGAATTCTTGTCGGAAAAAAACTGTACGTTCTCTCCTCCGGACTGCATTGGACAGGAGGCCTGCAGGGGGCGCCAACATGAGCACGAGTGTCGTCGCGAACGATAACGTTATACAAAAAAAACGCCTCGAAAAGTTGCGACATTTGCCTTTGAGAGGAGTGCGGATGACGGGGGTTGCGAGGTTGCGGAATAGGGCGGGTTACGCAAATAAACGGCGTAAATTTTTTTTGCGTTTTTCTTGCTGAATTCTTATCGGAAAACGATACCGTACATTCTTTGAGTGCATCGGATTCCTGCGAGTTTAATGACAACGAGGCCTGTAGGGGGCGCCGACAAGGGCACGAGTGTCGTCGTGAATGATAACGTTATAAAAAAAAAAACGCCTCGGAAAGTTGCGACATTTGCCTTTGAGAGGAATGAAAGACTTGCGAATAGGGCGGGTTACGCAAATAAACACCGTAAATTTTTTTTTGCGTTTTTCTTGCCGAATTCTCGTCGGAAAACTGTACGTTCTCTCCTCCGGACTGCATTGGACAGGAGGCCTGCAGGGGGCGACAACATGAGCACGAGTGTCGTCGTAAACGATAACGTTATAAAAAAAAAACGCCTCTGAAAGTTGCGACATTTGCCTTTGAGAGGAGTGCGGATGACGGGGGTTGCGAGGTTGCGGAATAGGGCGGGTTACGCAAATAAACGGCGTACATTTTTTTTTGCGTTTTTCTTGCTGAATTCTTATCGGAAAACGATACCGTACATTCTTTGAGTGCATCGGATTCCTGCGAATTTAATGACAACGAGGCCCTGTAGGGGGAGCCGACAAGGGCACGAGTGTCGTCGTGAATGATAACGTTATACAAAAAAACGCCTCGGAAAGTTGCGACATTTGCCTTTGAGAGGAACGAAAGACTTGCGAATAGGGCGGGTTACGCAAATAAACACCGTAAAAAAATGTTTGCGTTTTTTTCCTGACTTCTTGTCGGAAAACTGTACGTTCTCTCCTCCGGACTGCATTGGACAGGAGGCCTGTAGGGGGAGCCAACATGAGCACGAGTGTCGTCGTAAACGATAACGTTATACAAAAAAAACGCCTCGGAAAGTTGCGACATTTGCCTTTGAGAGGAAGGAAAGACTTGCGAATAGGGCGGGTTACGCAAATAAACACCGTAAAAAATTTTTTTGTTTTTTCTTGCTGAATTCTTGTCGGAAAAAAACTGTACGTTCTCTCCTCCGGACTGCATTGGACAGGAGGCCTGTAGGGGGCGCCAACATGAGCATGAGTGTCGTCGTGAATGATAACGTTATACAAAAAAAAAACGCCTTGGAAAGTTGCGACATTTGCCTTTGAGAGGAACGAAAGACTTGCGAATAGGGCGGGTTACGCAAATAAACACCGTAAAAAAAAATGTGCGTTTTCCTTGCTGAATTCTTGTCGGAAAAAACTGTACGTTCTCTCCTCCGGACTGCATTGGACAGGAGGCCTGTAGGGGGAGCCAACATGAGCACGAGTGTCGTCGTGAACGATAACGTTATACAAAAAAAACGCCTCGGAAAGTTGCGACATTTGCCTTTGAGAGGAACGAAAGACTTGCGAATAGGGCGGGTTACGCAAATAAACACCGTAAAAAAAAATGTGCGTTTTTCTTGCTGAATTCTTGTCGGAAAAAACTGTACGTTCTCTCCTCCGGACTGCATTGGACAGGAGGCCTGTAGGGGGCGCCAACATGAGCACGAGTGTCGTCGTGAACGATAACGTTATACAAAAAAAACGCCTCGGAAAGTTGCGACATTTGCCTTTGAGAGGAGTGCGGATGACGGGGGTTGCGAGGTTGCGGAATAGGGCGGGTTACGCAAATAAACGGCGTAAAAATTTTTTTGCGTTTTTCTTGCTGAATTCTTATCGGAAAACGATACCGTACATTCTTTGAGTGCATCGGATTCCTGCGAATTTAATGACAACGAGGCCCTGTAGGGGGAGCCGACAAGGGCACGAGTGTCGTCGTGAATGATAACGTTATACAAAAAAACGCCTCGGAAAGTTACGACATTTGCCTTTGAGAGGAACGAAAGACTTGCGAATAGGGCGGGTTACGCAAATAAACACCGTAAAAAAAAATCTGCGTTTTTCTTGCTGAATTATTGTCGGAAAAAACTGTACGTTCTCTCCTCCGGACTGCATTGGACAGGAGGCCTGTAGGGGGCACCAACGTGAGCACGAGTGTCGTCGCGAACGATAACGTTATACAAAAAAACGCCTCGGAAAGTTGCGACTTTTGCCTTTGAGAGGAGTGCGGATGACGGGGGTTGCGAGGTTGCGGAAAAGGGCGGGTTACGCAAATAAACACCGTAAAAAAAAATTGCGTTTTTCTTGATGAATTCTTATCGGAAAACGATACCGTACATTCTTTGAGTGCATCGGACTCCTGCGAGTTTAATGAAAACGAGGCCTGTAGGGGGCGCCGACAAGGGCACGAGTGTCGTCGTGAATGATAACGTTATACAAAAAAACGCCTCGGAAAGTTGCGACATTTGCCTTTGAGAGGAATGAAAGATTTGCGAATAGGGCGGGTTACGCAAATAAACACCGTAAAAAAAAATGTGCGTTTTTCTTGCTGAATTCTTGTCGGAAAAAACTGTACGTTCTCTCCTCCGGACTGCATTGGACAGGAGGCCTGCAGGGGGCGCCAACATGAGCACGAGTGTCGTCGCGAATGATAACGTTATAAAAAAAAATGCCTCGGAAAGTTGCGACATTTGCCTTTGAGAGTAGTGCGGATGACGGGGGTTGCTAGGTTGCGGAATAGGGCGGGTTACGCAAATAAACGGCGTAAATTTTTTTTTGCGTTTTTCTTGCTGAATTCTTATCGGAAAGCGATACCGTACATTCTTTGAGTGCATCGGATTCCTGCGAGTTCAATGACAACGAGGCCTGTGGGGGGCGCCGACAAGGGCACGAGTGTCGTCGTGAATAATAACGTTATACAAAAAAATGCCTCAGAAAGTTGCGACATTTGCCTTTGAGAGGAACGAAAGACTTGCGAATAGGGCGGGTTACGCAAATAAACACCGTAAGAAAAATGTGCGTTTTTTTCTTGCTGAATTCTCGTCGGAAAAAACTGTACGTTCTCTCCTCCGGACTGCATTGGACAGGAGGCCTGCAGGGGGCGCCAACATGAGCACGAGTGTCGTCGTGAATGATAACATTATACAAAAAAAAACGCCTCGGAAAGTTGCGACATTTGCCTTTGAGAGGAACGAAAGACTTGCGAATAGGGCGGGTTACGCAAATAAACACCGTAAAAAAAAATGTGCGTTTTTCTTGCTGAATTCTTGTCGAAAAAAAACTGTACGTTCTCTCCTCCGGACTGCATTGGACAGGAGGCCTGCAGGGGGCGCCAACATGAGCACGAGTGTCGTCGTGAACGATAACGTTATACAAAAAAAACGCCTCGGAAAGTTGCGACATTTGCCTTTGAGAGGATTGCGGATGACTGGGGTTGCGAGGTTGCGGAAAAGGGCGGGTTACGCAAATAAACGGCGTATTTTTTTTTTTGCGTTTTTCTTGCTGAATTCTTATCGGAAAGCGATACCGTACATTCTTTGAGTGCATCGGATTCCTGCGAGTTTAATGACAACGAGGCCTGTAGGGGGCGCCGACAAGGGCACGAGTGTCGTCGTGAATGATAACGTTATACAAAAAAACGCCTCAGAAAGTTGCGACATTTACCTTTGAGAGGAACGAAAGACTTGCGAATAGGGCGGGTTACGCAAATAAACACCGTAAAAAAAATCTGCGTTTTTCTTGCTGAATTCTCGTCGGAAAAAACTGTACGTTCTCTCCTCCGGACTGCATTGGACAGGAGGCCTGTAGGTGGCGCCAACATGAGCACGAGTGTCGTCGTGAACGATAACGTTATACAAAAAAAACGCCTCGGAAAGTTGCGACATTTGCCTTTGAGAGGAGTGCGGATGACGGGGGTTGCGAGGTTGCGGAATAGGGCGGGTTACGCAAATAAACGCCGTAAAAAAATGTGCGTTTTTCTTGCTGAATTCTTGTCGGGAAAAACTGTACGTTCTCTCCTCCGGACTGCATTGGACAGGAGGCCTGTAGGGGGAGCCAACATGAGCAACGAGTGTCTCATAATAATAATAATGCCCGGGAGTTTTTGGAGTTGCCGAGTCTCCGCAGAACAACGTCATGCTAGCTAACACAGGATATTAAAAATACCACTATACGCAATCTGTCTTTGAGTTTATATACTTTCTTTAATAATATGTTTAATCTGTTGTGCCTTTAAAATACATACTTCAGTAATGTATAGGAAAAATACTGTACAAAAAGAACAACTTATAATATAGAATAGGTTTATATATATATATATAAACATAATCTCTTGTAACCAATATATCGTCTCTGTTGTGAATAGTTTGGTTTTGCAGTACACAAATTGATCGGGTTTTTTTAACGAAACCACAGTATCGGACAACACCATCCAACGTTTTTCTTTGTTTTTTTTCCGTCTTAGTTTCACCAACATCTTTTACATTCGTACAGCCGTTTTTTTTTCTCTCGTCTTTGTTTGTTTTTAAAGAAGGCAAAAAAGAAAGAGAGAGAAAGAAAGAAAGAAAGAATACAGATGATTTTTGTGATTGATTTCCTAAAAAAAACCAGAAACATTCCTCGATCATGCTAACGTAAGCAGAATTATTTAACACCTTTTTGAGAAAAAGAAAAAAAAATATATTAATGAATAGCTTTTTTCGTTCCGTTTAAAGAAATCATGCTTAAATCTGGAAAACAACCAGGCGAAAAAAAAAAAACGACAACAAGAGTAGGAATAACACAACAAATATATCAACAGAACACACACACATACACACTTATGTACTGTATGTTAGCCCGGGAGCGAGGCCCAGCCATCGCCGTTTTTGCAAAAAAAATTTGCGAACTTTTCCCCGCACTCTTTTACTTCACGTTTTCGCTTCGACAAGCAAATCTGTGCGTATAAATATATATATATAAAATACTTTGAATATTGTATAATAAAGCCTTTGTTTATTTGTTTATCACAAATATTTGCGAAAATAACTGCAATTTAATACATTACTGTGATCGTTGTAGAAGTAAAACAACATGAATCACTTTGTCGTACGTTGTTTTTTTTTTTACGGGAAAAATTTCAGAAAAGTCGGTAAATTGCAAAATTTACTTGTTTAATTGTTTTTTTTTTAGCAAAAAACAAAACAAAAAAAAGACGACTAAGATATTTAAATTTCACATTGAGCAATTCACAGTATCATTGCGATCGTTTTTAACGTTACATTCCGGTAAAAAAAAAAATCGCAGATTTAACGCACAGGGTTGAATCCTGGATTGACTGGAAAGGTTCAGGCTCCCCCTGGTGGCCGCAGTATCAAATATAAACCATTTCACGATGATCACAATAACAGAAGACAAAAATTGTAATGGCGTTTTTATCGCGAATGCTAGCGACTAAACTTAATTACGAAAAAAAAAAATGTTTTCACCATTTAAAAATAAACGATAATCTTTGAAGATCGCAGCTAAAGTTCGTCAAAAAAAAAAAAAATCTTATTTTGCTACTTTTCAGGAAAGTTCCTGCCAAAGATCGCAATTGTACGACTATTTATTTATGCACTCGAAATACAAGGTCGCATTAAAACATCCTCAGGGTCGGTCAGACCTGGCTCCAGGACTAACATGTATAGATAAAGTATATAATATACACATATATGTATGTGTATATATATATATATATATTATATATATTAAAAATAAAAACAACAATCTTCCATTCGAGAAATAAACAGGTAGATAAATATGTTCTGAGGGAGTGGAAACATCGGATCAGATTGTGAGACACGCGTCAGTGCACAAAGATTGTCTCGGTCAACAGAGGTGAGGTGGAGGAGAGCTTCCACTAGGGGGCAGCAGAGGGCGGGTCGGTGGGCGGACGTGGGGGGAAAAAGGAGGTGAAGAAGAAGAAGAAGAACGTGAGCGTAAAGCAAATGAACGTCTGAAAAGTTTTAGCTGAGGACAGGAATTATTGCTCAGTGGCCGAAAGAAAAACAAACGAACCAAAAACAAAAAAACGCGACTCTACGATTCCACGATTGCACGCACGAATTTAAGTGCTAGCCGAAAAAAAATGACGATTCAAGCACAGAAGAAGAAGAAGAAGAAAAACAGGAAACGACATTTTTCTCAGTCCTGATGTTACGTATAAAATCGGTATGAAAGTGAATGACAAAAAAAAAAAAAAAAAAAAAACATAGCATGGCATTGTTTCTCAAAAGTGGGCGGGGTGAGGCGAGGGGGCGGGGACTCAGCTGGTGGTGGGTTGGCTCGTAGCTCCTCACACTTACATGAATACAGTGGGAAGTATGCACATGTAAATGTATAGATATTCATATATATATATATATTTATATATATATATTTTTGTGTCTTCAGTCGAACGACGTGGAAATAATAACAGAAACAGAACAAATCGACGCTAAAGAGAAGTTGATACCATGAGAGACGGAGGGAGGGGGGTGTAGTTTTTATAGTGGGAGGAGCTTATTGTGTAAAGGGGGCGGTGCCACCCAACAAAAACGTTGTCTTTCAAAACTGGAGTGGGGGGGAGGGGGGGGAAGGCGGGGCAGTAGAGTGTGTCGGTGTGAATGGGTTCAGGTGAGGAGGAGGAGGAGGAGGAGGAGCAAAGGGGGAGGGGGCGGGGCCTCCTCACAGCGGCCCGTGTCGGGCCTCGTATTTGGACAGAACGTTCTTGCAGCGGCCGAGCTCCTTCCTCAGGTCGGACACCTCCATGCGGAGCGCCGAGTTCTCCTTCTCCAGGAAGGAGGCGCGGATGGCGATCTGGTTCTCCTTCAGCCGCCGGGCGTCCCGCGAGCGCTTGGCCGCCACGTTGTTCTTTCTGCGCCGCGCCCAGTACCTGTCGTCCTGCAGGGGGGGGGGGGGGGGGAGCGGAAAACACACGGGTCAGTTTTACTGTTTTTACTGCCTGAGGCTAACCAGGAAGTAAGAATATACTGAATGGCCACCAGGAGGCGACTCAGCTGGTCACGAAAATGAGCGTCAACATCTGCGTTACATCATCAGTAAAAGTTCATAAATTAGAACAAATAATATTATGAAATTAGTAAATAATACACAATATTTAAGCTTCGATACGATATTATCACGATACGATACTAACACGACATTTAAGTGTCGATTTGATATTATCGCGATATAAGTCACAATAAGATATTGTCACGATATTTAAGCCTTGATACGATATATCATGATACGGTACTAACACCATTTAAGTGTCGATACGATATTATCCAGATATTTAATTCACAATACAATATAAGTCACGATATGATATCATCACGATATTTAAAGCGTGACATCATATCACAATATTTAAGTCACAATGCGATACAATCACTATATTTTAGGCCCAATACGATATATAATCACAATATTTAAAGCGTGATAACATATCACGATATTTAAGTCACAATGCGATACGATCACGATATTTTAGGCCCAAAACGATATAATCACGATATTTAAAGTGTGATATCATATCACAATAACCACGATATTTAAGCCCAATATCATGATACGGTACTAACATTACATTTAAGTGTCGATACGATATTATCGCGATATTTAAGTCGCAATACAATACTATCACTATATAAGTCACGATTGCGATATAATAACAATACGGAAGTCATGATCACGATATTTAAGGCCCAATACGTTATTATCACGATATTGCAAAATACTACTAAGTATTTGCTAAATCCTATACTGCGATTAACTCACACGACAGCTCTAATTGAGAGTGAGCACTTGGCGCCATCTAGTGGACTGAAATGGCAAATCGATTAATTTTAAAAAATGATCTGCTCAAAAAAAATTTCAAAAAGTTTCAAACGCGATATAATATCACAATAATTCACTGTACCAAATGTTTTTTTTCACCGGTGCAGTGACGCCCCCTACAGGACGAATTCATCATTGTGGTGAATGACATCATATTTGTATATAAAGTGTTTGGAGTTGATATACAAATGTTGGACTGATAAAAATCTGTTTGTTATGATTATTTACACTAAACACAGCGCTTTGTGTTTCCCTTTAAACCGTTACCATAACGACAGGATATGACATCAGAGCCCCCACACACACACACACACACACACACACACACACACACCTTCAGGTCCTCGGGGATGAAGACCTTCCGAGCTTTTTTGATCATGGGCTGCGGCTTCAGCTCCTCGGCGGTGAACTTGCGTTTCCTGGGGTCAAACATTTCCTGACCGGGCACGCTGGACAGCGCCAGGTCTGCAGGGTCGGGGTCGTAGGTCACGGGCACCTGGATGGACTCTGGGTCGATGGGGCTGGGCGTGTCACGGGCTGAGGGCAGAGCTGCAAATATACACAAAAATAATCACGTATGTGATTAATGATAGTTTCGTATATATCATAACAGACTGTTTTGGACGTTTTCTGGGATTATTTTTCCTGAAATAAACAAAGTTTACGGGGAATTTTTTTATCATTTATTCACAAAAACAAGAGCCTTAAAAATAAATTCAATGGAAAATAATCAGATTTATTCAACAAATTGAGTTAAATTGTATTTTTGTGAAGTGTCCTGATGTGCACAGAGTCAATATTTCTTCTGTCTGACCAGCAGGTGGTGCTGTGACACCAGCTTTAAACACAGTAACCTGTCCACTAATTTTATTAATAGTTTCCTTTCTTCCACTTGATTCCTGCTTCAGTTTTGCATAATTTATGAAATAAAAACATGCTTTTATTTTATTTTATATCATCTATTTTTGACATTTTGATATCAAGTTTTCTTAAGAAAAAAAAAAAAAATACACAAACTTTAAGTAACAACACTTTTTGCATTTTGTGTCTGTGTGTATTTTCAAACTAAAAAATAGAAAGAATTTATAAAATTAAATATTTGCCAATATACATTAATTTACAGGAGTTTATAAGAACACATGAATAACACACATGATGTTATTTACCACATTATCTCAATTATTTCCAGTCTAAAAATGTTATTTTTCTTAGAATCAAACAAAACAAGACAAGACAAGCGTCATTTTTAATTTAATAAAATAATAAAAAATTAACACCAATTACTTCCCAGTTACTTGGCAGCAAATATAAAATAATATTTATTTTAGTGGCTGCTTCACGTGGGATTGCAGAAGGTTTGGAATTTACGAGGTTTCCTTGAATGCATCTCGTGCTCATGCGCTGGAGATCGGAATATTTGAATATAGTCGACAAACGGCCAATTATTACAATTTTAATTCACACATTAAAGGTTTAAGTATATGTTATTTTGATTCAATGACTTGTTAATGAAGATTTTTGTTGGTATTATTCGTTGTCAATAAACAGCTATATTTTGTCGTATCGTGTTACCGCTACATTAGCGCGATTAGCGATTTAATCCTGACAATTATCACGTCTCGCGGGGAAAACAAAATACAGACTTTCTCCTCTGCAGTTAAAGTCACGAGGCCTCATCGCAGCAGCTCATGTGTTTCCCATCACTGCAAAGTTAAAATGATAAAGAGACGAAAACAAAACAAGAACTATTCTACCCCCCCCCCCCCATCACCCTCCATCCTCCCCCCGTCGTGGATCAAACGTCTCATTGACGGCTGGAGATAAAGCTCAGAGAACTCCTGAGCGTCACATGACTCGGTCTCAGAGTGGACGACAAAACATCACAAACACACACATGTGGTGTCAGGAGCTACATGTGATGCAATGGTCTGAACCGGGGGGGGGGGGGGGGTTCTGCAAGCTTTAGAGAAAACCTGCTTCAGGCGTACGTCCTCGTGTCCAAATGTCTTCATTGAGACATTCCTGAGGAGAAGAATGTCTTGTACACACCCTCTCTTATTATTATTATTATTATTATTATTATTAATAAACAGGAAGTCTAAAATTAACCGGCCAGGAAAGGTGGACGAGCTCTGACCTACAAAACATCTGTGTCGACCTGTGGAACTGGTTTTTAATCTGAACTCAGATGGTTTTTATCTATTTACACACACACACACACACACACACACACACACACACACACACACACACACACACACACACACACACACACGCTACAAGATCTTATCACCGCTGATAAAGCACATGTAGGTAACTGTTCCGTCAGGGATGGAGCTGCTGACCTTTGACCTGAGCGCAACACACAACGGGCGAGTCCATCTCTGTCCTCTGATTGGATTAAAAAAAAAAATACGTCCTCAACATGACTCAGCGATTATTATTTATAATGACAATAAACACCTTTTACACGCCATCGCGAATGATTGCAGAATTTACGAGGTTTCCTTGAATGCACCTCGTTATTTTTCCACTCGCGGGCTGGTGATTAGAATATTTCGTACATACATCAGGCCTGTATGTGGCGCTGTAGCGCTCACGAAACGCCGATACTGACGGGGATAAAGGGGAATTTTACGCGTTTGCCATCCGATATCCGAAAATATATTTTAAAGCCAATATCGTATTGTATCGATATTTTGTAGTAGTTGTTATCATTAAACATATTAACGTCTTATTTTTAACGTTATATTTCATCACATGGAAGAAGAAAAAAAAGGGCAAAATGTATGAGGGATGATGTTCAGTATCGGCCCGATACTGGTCCAAAATCACTAGATTGGATATCGGACAGATGAGAACGTAACTGCAGTTTAGCCGAGTCATGTTGCACGATATTAGGACTCTTTTGCCGATATATCGGGACTTAGTGCGTCCAACTCTTCTGTAGCGAAATGTACGTAAAATCTTTTACTCGTTTCACAGCCGTTTTAAAATAATAAAATAATTAGCTTAGAAGGCGCTAGCGCAGAAGTCAAAAAGGAGGTAGCAGCGGTTTTAGGCTGATATTTTAGTCTTTAGTCACATCTGGGCGGGGAATTGTTTTTACCACTTTGTTTACCACTATCTGATAATACATTTTAAAGCCAATATTGGATTGTATCGATATTTTGTAGTAGTTGTTATCATTAAACATATTAACGTCTTATTTTTAACGTTATATTTCATCACATGGAAGAAGAAAAAAAAGGGCAAAATGTATGAGGGATGATGTTCAGTATCGGCCCGATACTGGTCCAAAATCACTAGATTGGATATTGAACAGAAAATCCTATATATATATATATATATATATATATATATATTGCAGACTGTAAGTAAGTTTAAAGGGAGAAGAATATGGCACAAACATCTAAAATGTCTATACTGTATATCGGACTGATATCGGCATCAGAATCCATATCGGTCGACGTCTGGTATCAAACACCAGCATCGACAGATTCTCGACTTGAGTATTTTCTACAGGATTTACTTGTAAATAAAACTGCTTCAAGCCACTATTTTCCCTTCACTGGAATGCACCACAACACGCCCTTTGACCCCTCCCCTCCTGACACGGACCCTGAACGCCTCAGGGGCCGATCACATGTTTTTAGATGAAAAAAAAAACAAACAAAAAAAACAGTTAGTGGTTGGTGGTTGATGATAACGGCGCTATTGCCCGCCTGCTGTGAGGCTCTGGGGGGGGGGTTGTTGTGCTGCAGCGGCGGTGGCTCAGCGGCGAGGTGGAGCGACCGGTTAGACGAGACACGGAACACGGCCGTGGAACACACGCCTGTGCACACGTGACAGAAGCACACCAGAGTCCATGTGACCTCTGCAGGGAACAGCCTGTGATTTGGCTCCGAGTCCAGGCTTTGTCGAGGGGTGAGGGTGGGGAGTGTGGAGGGTGTGGAGGGTGTGGAGGGGGGTGGGGGGGCGGTGTTAAAGGAGGAAGAGGAGGAGGAGGAGGAGGAAAGTGAGAGTGAGTGAGCAGAGGAGGGAGGGAGCGAGGGAGCGAGGGAGCAAGGGAGGGAGGGAGGGAGCATTAAGTGAGGCTTCTGTTTGACTCAGAGCTGCACACGGCCGCTGCATGTGTCCGTCACATGTGCCGAGCACGCTGCGGGAAACTGGAGCGGCGTGCACGTGAAATGTGAAGGAGGACACGGACCAAAACAACACGCACACACGCACACACGCACACACACACACTGAATTAATGTCTGCACACGTGCGCGCCCTCATTCTCCGATTGTCCGCCCAGAACGGCACACTCTTAGAAATAAAAGTGCTAAGTAGAACCATATAAGGTTCTTCGACTTTTTCCTATCACTCAAATTCAAAACAACCATCACTAACGCCGGGTGATTTTTACCCAAGATAATAAATACACCCAATAAAACGTACTTGTCATCAAAATATATCAAAACACGACAATACATGACAAATTTTTAAACTGTGTCACGTCTAACAAAATGAAAGAAAAGCATCACGAGGGGACAAATATAAAAATGCTCCAAAATTACTGGAAAATTAGGAATTTGGGAAGAAAAAATGTCGAAAAAAAAAAATTATGAAGATGAAAACTTGGTGAAAACGTGGTGAAAACCACCCAGCAATGGTGTTCTAGGGTTAAAACCCTTTATTCAGGAAAGGGGTTTTAAAGGGTTCTCTGGATCAAAATGGTTCTTACTGGAACTTGGGAAAGAAGCAAATGGTTCCAGGTATCAACCTCAATCCTTGTAGAAGGAACCCTTTTGGAACCCTTATTTCTGCATTTTAAGAGTGCACAAACGCACAGGAAACAGCAATTTATCGACCTTTATCGATGAAAATCGCAAATCCGCTCCACAGGCGCCGTATTTTTGTTTGAAGCCAAAAAATGTGTGTGAAAATATCACTTTTGGTGAATTATTGTCCTGATCCGTACACATCTTATAGAGAATTCTCTCTGATATCGCAATAATTAGACGTTTATTCAAAATCGCTCCGTTACATTTCAGTTTGTCAGATTGCGTTTAATCTGCCGACGTTTGTGATTCAGCTTAATCTGCGTTAGTAGGAAACATGAAGATGAAGCAAATTCCCTTCAAATACTATTTATATTACGAACGAAGGACCGATGCTTTAAAAAGCCTTGAATGTGAAGAAACGTGTGCACATTTGTTTGATTTTTATATCGTCCGGTATCAAATAATGTGTAAAACAGTCGTCGTGTCGCGAAAACCACGATATTTTGCCGACTTTTATTGACAAAAGTCAAATGTGTTCAACCGTCCACAACGACCGACGGCATATGAGAAGTAAAGCGATAGCTTAAATGAGGTCACTTCCTCGAGCATCGGATCTGATATCAGATAAAGAAATAACATGAAATCTGATATTGATAAAAACCCTGTACGATACTTGGTGTCGGTATCAGGCCGATACCAGGTCAAAATAACTGGAAGTAAATTTAAAAAATGCCTATTCCTTCTTTACGAGAGCAGAATATTATCGGAGATGAACATAAACATCGCTTTTTTTGACCGATATCTGTGGTTGTGATATCGGTGTGTTATCGGTCGGACACTAAAGCAAAACAAAAGCAGCAGATTAAAAGTTATTTTCTTTTCTTATTAGGGTCTGAGTTGAGTGGCAAATTCGCACCAACTGTATTTGAAAGAACTTCCAATTTTTCACTTTGAAAAATATCTTTGAATTTAGGTCATAATGAGCTTTTCTCATAATCCCCCTTCAGTCACGCGGGACCTTGTGACGAGCATTTCCGCGCCGTTTTTCCACGACTAACGACTGGTAATCTGCAGCTCGAGGCTGTTTTTGGCGTCACTTTCACTAATTGATCATGAAATTAATCGCATTGTTTCTTTATTAATTCATCGGTCGATTGTTTTTCTTCACGTATGTTTATATTTTTTTGTAAGTTATAACGATACGCTCAACACTCGAGTATCGGTATCAGTCCGATTCTGGTCAAAATCACAGAAAGAAAATCAGATATCGGAATAATATAATATGTTAAGTTGTGATATCGTAAAAAAAAAAAAAGAAGTATTGAGCCTTCAGAGGCTAAAATCTGACATATATGACTTCTTGTGTTTATTGTTTTTATTTGAAAAAGTGACTTTTGCCTTTCTAAGAAAAAAAAAAGAAAAAAAAGAAATTAGCATTGTACGAAATTTTGGCCACTTTCTCTCACGTCAAAAAAATTCACCAAAAAATCCCCAAGAAACTTTAGTCTTACCATGACCCGACTTCTGGGGGCGCTATAAAGCCCTGGGGCTATGAACGGGTTTATCGCATTTTCTGCCGACCTCCGTGCCAATTTTTTTTTTAAACGCTTTTAATCCACGTTAACCCCCTGAAAAATTAGCGCAATGTTGGAGAAAAATAATAATCTCAACTTGAACTCCTCAGGAAAATTTTTGCTGCTAAAATTAGCTAAAAAGTCGCTAATTCTTCGCCCCCTAGTGGCAATGGAAATAATGGATGGATGTCCGCCTATTGAATTCTCAATATTCTCGTTTTTCCTTCCCTGGACTCTTAGAAATGTAATCCTAATTTCTTTTTCGTATAAACTCTCTAATCTATCCGTCTAACACGGATAATTTATGGCTGTAAACAAAGATTGAGTGACGCGTTGAACGCGGCGCAGTGTTGACAACAACGCTAATAAATCAACCTTGAATAAATCGTGGAAGGCGTTTTCCCCTGCGGACGATTTCACCTGGAGACATGGGGGGGGGGGGGGGGGTGTTGTCACATGACGCGTGACTCAGTTGACAAACAACACCCGTGTGGACGCGATGCGGCGGCGGCGGTGGCGGCTGCTCAGGTCACGCGTCAGCGATCGATCTCCCATTTTTAATCCTAAACCTTCGGGTCTTTAAATCGGCGCTGACGTCAACGCCGCACACACACACACACGTGTGTGTAACTCGACATGTTCAGTGTTTACAGGTGAAACACACACACACACACACACACACACACACACACACACACAGCACGAGTCCCAGCGCTCCATCTGTTTATCTGCCCTCGGATCATCTCGTTCTTTTGCCAGCAGGGATTTCTACTGAAACACAACACGTCTCCAGCGGCCGAGAACAAAATTCGACTCGAGCTCGAACCTTTTTTTTTTTTTCTAAAACAACAGAGTAAATGACGACAGCTGGCAGCAGATTAAAGCGGAGCGGAGCGACGTCGGGGTTAATGTCACGTCGTTTTTTTTTTTTTACGGCCGACGCCGGTGAATCTGATGAACGGAACGCAAAAAAAACCCGGAGCGGAGTCACGGAAAAAACGGAGGCGTTTCAACGTCTTTGACTTGATCCGATCTCCGATAACAGATTTGTTGTTGATGTGTCTGTTATAGGGTTGCAAATTCCCGTGGGAATTCTCCAGTAATGGGGAATTTTGGACAAACTTTTCCCATAATCATCTCATTTAACGAAAACGGTCATAAGCTAACGAAACAGCTGCTGATGCAACACAAAGCAGGCGGTCGTGGGTTTAAAGTGTGATTTTTCTGCCAAACATTGTGATTGGATTTGCGATTTAAATGTATATATATACATATATACACAATTAATATATATATATATATTATATATTATATATAAAAACGGCGTCAATGTTAGCGCACGTTAACGCACGGCGCATTTCCATGACGACTGACCGGAAAAAGACGGGTGTGACGTCATGTATTACATGGCCGCGACACCGGAGTCCAGGCACCGTTGACCAGTTAGCTCCGTTAGCTGCATTAGCTCCTTTAGCGCCAGTTAGCGATAGCCTACAGTGGAACTGGAGTGGTCTGTTTATCAAAGCAAAACAGCAGCGCTACAAATAACTAGCGTACCCGTGTTACTGCGTATGTGTGCGTATCTGTTTTTAAACTTTAGCGTTACTTTAGAGACTCATTTTAACAATCGGGGAGTCGCGTAAACACGACGCAACGCGCGTCTGTTAATGGCGGTTAGCGTTTCCACCACGACTGACCGGTCACGGGTAAGCTAGTTGTTTGCAGCGCTGCTCCTTTTCCTTTAATAAACAGACCGCTCCAGTTCGCTAACGCTAACGATAATCGCGCGGTGATGATTTGGTCCAGCTGATCTCGTTTTTGGGGGATCGTAATTTGTCAATTTCTGGAAAAACTCATAACGATTCGACTTCTTGCCGCCGAACAAAAACAGGCCAGTGAATTCAAGTCATGTATATCATCACATAAGCGTTCAAATGTGTGGTATTTTAAGGCTTTACGGCACTTTGGAGAATATCGCGATTAATCCTGCAGCCTTCATTGTTTATAACGTCAATATTTATGTATGTACCTGGCATTCCTTATGTTGCGGGGACCTAAATCTGTCCACACGGTCACATTATGGGGACTTATGACTACATTGACATTGTGACATCACATCCTACCTGCCGTGCTGGTGCTGTGGAGGCAGGTCTGTGGAGCCATGCCCGTGCGAACCGAGGTGGTGGCTCGGCTGCTGAGGTCCACCACGGAGGGAGTGGGCGTGGCGGGAGGCGGGGCCTGTTGGAGGGACGCTTGCTGCTGCTGCTGATGCTGCGGCGGCGGCGACGAGTGCTGAGCCTGGTCGCTCTGCGCCGTGTTGGCGGGGATGCCGTTCTCCGACAGGAACTCCTCCAGGTCCATGTACTCCAGCTGGAAGTTATCGCCGTCGTACGGCAGCGTTTTGTCCCACAGCGTCGGGCCGAGGAAGGCCGACTGCGGGTGGTTGGCCGTGCCGCTCTCATCGTCCAACTTCTTCTCCTTCTCCTTGTCTTTGCCGAATCCTGCGGATGTTTGGAAACACGTCATTGTCGTTAGGGAGCATCGCGGACAGAAATAGACAGTGTGCCTGCGGTTAAAGCCGAGGAACATGTCAAACTTTCACTTTTTGCCCGACAGTTCAGTTTGAGTTGTGCGCGGTGGAGGTTCACGTCAATATTCACTGTGTAACAGGTTAAAGAAATACAATTATATATTAGGTTTGGTCTGTCGTAAAATGTCAAAATGTTTGTTTCCCAAACCTGGAAATGACAACGTTCTCAAAAGATTCAGATTTAATGATTTTCTTTGAAAAATTCAAGAAGCTGAGAAATCTGAGAAATGTGTTTTATTGTTGGAAAAAAAACACTTAAAATAGCTGACAATTAATTTAATAATGGATCAATCGAATAATTGTTGCAGCTAATTAACATTAAATCAGTAACTTCACTATATTCTGTTGCAAGCATGAGCACTAAAAGATATTAGGAGTTAATTAAATTTGCATAAAAGATACAAAAACAATTCATAAACTTTCAAATTTGAAAACAACATATTGTTCCTTTGGTTTCATCATAAAGAGTCCCTTTAAAAACAGTTGAATACATTTAAAAAATTGACGATTTGATCATCTGACTGTTGTTTTTGTTCATTAATACAAGTTCTCTGAATGAATCAGCATTTTTGAAATTTTGGAGGAAAACTCATCAACATTTTTCACCATTTTATCGACCAAACAACTCACGGATTAATCAATAAAATGATCAAAATATGAACTGATTAAAGAACCGTTAGCTGCTGCCTTAATGACACTTGCACATATTAAAAACACTGAAAATAAAGGTCATTGTTGGTGTAAATATTCATAGAAAACACTCTTTAAATGTCAAAAAACTAAATGTCTAATATGATTAACTGAATTAATCTGTTTATTTATGGACAAAATACAAAGTCAAATGTAAAACATAGCACGTCTGCTGTATAAACACACATCTATTGTTCAGCCCCAGCTTTTATTTTGCTAACAACACAAATAAAAACAAAGTAAAAACAAAGGGCAGAACGTGTGTTTTGTTTTGTTTTGTTTTGTTTTGTTTTGTTTTGTTTTGAGTGAACTGAGCCTTTAAGATAATAAACGAGCCTCTCCATTCACGATGTAATGACAGTCAACGCATTCAATAACACAGAAAACACGCCCTCTACCGGCAGCTAGCGGCGTACACTAACAAATCCCATTGACGACGAGATGGTTTGAAAGGTCACGAAAATAACGCACTCCAAATTCGCTGCGTAGGAGGCTAATTGTGGACGTTAAGTACGCGCTAAATCGGCTAAAGTTGTTGTTGTTGTTGTTGTCGTTAAGTAAGCTAGCTGTCAGTCGACTGTGAGTCGAAGAACATCCAGCGGAGTGATGCAGCGCATTGTTTTTCATATCTGCCTCCCCGCACACACAGACACACACACACGAGATGATATTGCACAAAGATCGCATAATATGAAGAGGGATCACTCCTTGATGATTAAGCGAACCAAACCTACGCCGCAGTAACATCTCCTTCACCCGGTTAATTAAAAAAAAACATGAATGACAGCCACAACAAGAGGAGTCCGTCAACTTTTAACCGTTTTAATATTTATTATTTTGTAAAAAAAAACAGACAAACAGAAACACGCACCTTCATCGTGGTGGAAAGGCAGCTTGAGAGGGTTCTCCAGCAGGGACTTGAGGACGCCGTGAGTCGGCGGCAGGAAAGTTGGGTTCATGGGAAGAGGTCGAGCCATTTTCTCCATATGTCCGTATTGACTTGAAGGGCAAAAATGGAGAAAAAAAAAGAGACCGCTCGCGGAGAATGTCAACGCTTTTCCTCCCGCCGAGAGACGAAAAAGAGAGAGACGCGACCGCAAAGTGCTGGCCGGCCCGTGGAGGTCGCCACGGAACGGAGGACGGAGCGGCAGGTGGACGCCCGGTGGCTCGGCGGCAGGTAGACGGGGCTCGGGCTCGGGCTCGGGCTCGGGCTCGCTGCTGACGGAGAGTCGCTGCTGGAGCTGGAGCTGAGTGAGTGAGTGAGTGAGTGACGGCAGAGAGGCTGGAGAGGAGGAGGCGAGGGGGCGTGGCTTAGCCCGCACTCCTCCATCCATGTGCGGAGCACGGACGCCGGTGACGTCAGAGCACCGGGAGGGCGTGGTCTCTTCTCGTGGTGCGTTCAAGTCACACAGGGAAAAAAAAAGAAAAGTATTTACAGAACTTGTTTACAAACAAAGTTCGTGGATTAGTTCGTTCAATATTACTTACATTAAAACAAATTCAAGAAATAGAAATAAATAAATGAATACATAAATAAATACAGTGCTTAAAGGTGCATTATGTAATGAATCTAAAGCAACTGGCTACAAAATCCCTCAATATGTCACAGAGACTCAGGAATAATGTTCATATAACAAATTGAACTAAACAGCAACAACAATACAGCCAAAATATTTGCATTAAAACAAATATTTTGCAGACTGCAAATCGTGTTTATGTTTTGAAATCATGTTTCGGCGTCATGTGGCGCCACCTACCGCCGTCTACCAGTCATTGCAGTCAGTAGCCACGGGTTGCCAGTTACGTCAGAAAACGAAACCTAAAAGACCTCCGTGTTTTGAATTTGAATGTAGTTACCGTTTTTGGCCACATTCCTACATATGGCACCTTTAACAAATGTATTAGACCGCCTGTCAAAACTGTTTTATAAATCTATATATAAAAAAAGTAAATAATGATATTAGCATAAATATTGCCATTTCGCTTCAAGATGTTCTGCATTCTGGTGAATTATACACAACAACGAGAAACTATCACGTTATTTTGAGATAAGAGGTTTTGCGATATTACGAGAGAACATCCTATCTCCAAATAACATATAGTTAGTTTCTCGTTAAAACGTGATAGTTTCTTGAAATAACGTGATAGTTTCTCGCTATAACAAGAAAACGTATTATCTCGAACTCCGTATTACCGTAGTATGAACCATTACAGAAACATAAACAACCATTTTTTAAATAATTTCCAATGCTGTTGAGAACTCGCAAAAAACATCAACATATCTCGGGCTAGCAAGTGTTAGCTGTTGTTAGCGATACCGGTCGATAACGACACTCTACGTGTCATGTTAACAATTAAACTTTATTAATGTGTACGACCGCTTTACGGTTAATTAAACAGAACAGAGGTGCTAATAACGGATAAAGTAGCAGTGTTCCTATTGCGGCGGCCATCTTAGAATCCCGCGTCGAGTTTTCCGAATCAGAAATCGTAAATTCCGAGTTCCGACTACAAATGGAACGCACCATGGACGAGGCCATAATTTCTCTCTTGGTTTAAAGTGATTTTTTTGTCTTTTTATTGTTCATTTTTTCAACCCTTTTCTTGAAATAAACTTTAATTTGCCCTTATATCAGATGTTACGTGTCAGGTCACAACACTGAGCCGGTGAAACTAACCTGTGTGTGTGTGTGTGTGTGTGTGTAACCCAGAAATCAGGGTTACAGGTGGACAGATGGGCGCACAGATAGACTCCACTATCAGACGGCATACGACGGCGAAAACATAAACACGGGGACGTCTCACATTTCGCGCAAACCTGTTTGCGTTGGGGGGGGGGGGGGGGGGGGGGGGCGACAGAAGGAGGTTTTCAGGGCGACTGCTGTGTAACTGTAAATCTAAGCAGAGAGGAAACACTCCGAACGACAGAGTGAATGAGTGACGTGAATCCAAATTTGACCTAGTTTCAGCCAATGGTTGTTGGTGTCGGCCTGCGATTGCATCTGCCGCGGCAGTCGCTGAGTCACTCCGTTTAAATGCACCCTGTTTCCTCGTTGTTTCGGTGATTTATGAGCGTGTTGTAGTCAGGTTTTGGAATAAAAAAAAAACAGAAAAGAAAACACAACAAGGCTTCATAACGGAGACAAGAACAATAACAATGAGAGAGAGAAAAGACAGATTTTGCACATGACGAACAGGCGAATGAAAGGGAGCGATTGTTTCGTTACCAGACTGTTGCAAAAAGGTTTCATCTGAATCGGTCCTCATGCCCGATGAAAATGTCACACCACATATACACAACCACAGACGTTATCTGTCCGAGACAATTTGAACTTTGCCTCTGACATTTTGCGTCTCGATGAGATTCCTCCTCCTCCTCCTGTGACGTATTTATTTCGTGTGGCATCGACCCCAAAAACCTGGAACGATGTCTTCAATTTAGCTTCATCTGAAGGCGCTGACAACATCACAGAGAGCAGGGAAACCCAACAAATCTGAAGAAATCTCTGACGGAACCGGACTCAAAGATGTGCAGCCATCTGCCTAGACAGGTTGGGGTGAAAGGACAAGAGGGAGGAGACCAGGAGCAGAAATACAACAATTGGATCAAGTTTTATTAACAGTAATTATAGCATCATAATAATGATAATACTGATAATAGCCTCGGAACTGGATCTGGATCCTGCAGCCTGCAAGATGAGCACAAAGAGGCATAAAAGACAAAAGCGGACGGAGCTTTTCGTCCGTATTTTGCGCTCATTTTGTCCGTTGTCGTGCGCCAAGTGATGGAAAACTTACAATGACGGACAAATCGGTGAAATGCTACCAGAAATCGTGGGAGGGCAGTATCGAGTCAAGAGTCCGATAAAGACGCAACCTAGCGTCGCGGAGCGCTGCCAGAAAACAGAGAGTGACTGTCGGGCACGATTCGAGGGAAACATGGAAATATGACTCACTCTCCCGCACCAAAGTCCATAGAGAAACTATGAAACTAAACAAAAAGCCAGTTTTCTCAATGGCCTTTGGTGCGGCGGAACGAAAGGTTTACAAATCAACACACACGGCAGTTCTCAGGCGGGAAACAAAGCTGTCGGAATGATGAGACGAATTGTTGAGCACACAGTCAGCGCTGATGATGTGTACTTTATACACCGCTTAAGGGTAATTAAGTTTGCACAGAGGTATTTGAAGAGACACGAATACACAACACAACACAACACGCAGTCGGTCGTAAAAACAAAAGGATCCAATTATTCACGGTAAGAGAATGAGGAACCTTGACACGAATCCAGGTCAGAATTTTCCTTCGTACGAGTCACGGCAGCTGATACCATCTGTCCGTGCTTCACCGTCGTCTTGGATATTCACGCTATCTGTGGTTCGGTCCATCGTGATCAGAACCTGCTGTTCTTCTTCTCCCACTTTTACACTTTTTCCTTTGAAAACAAATAATCACATTTCCCGGACTGACTGATCCACGTTTTGCGTGCAACCGAAGAATATTGTTTTGTTCCGATTAAAGAGTGAAGTGAAATTTCAGGAATTGGGAATCGTTTAAAGTTGTTTTGCGTCTCGATCGTGACCAGAGCTAAAATCACGTGCTTCAAAGTCTCATGCGTTTAAGTACGTTAGCAGGGGTGTTTCAAGAAACTTTGGGGGCTCCGGGCCAAAAAGGGGGCCTGGGGGCCACAACAAGGAACTAACTCAGTGTCAATACTAACGCCTTTTCCACCAAAATTTCCAGAAACTTTTATTACCAATTACTTATTTACCTGGGGGGAAAAGAATCCCCGATAATTTGCGTGGTTTACGTTTCCACCGCAACTCAAAGTTACGGAAAAGGACACTATGTCGTACGTTTACTTGTCGTACGGACTTTTCTTTTGCTCCATATTTTTTGGATATGGCCGATACAGCCGCGAAATTAATAAGTTCTAATTTATTCGTCTTGTTTTGAAGATGCGTTAGCTCCGCCCCTCTAGAGTTGCCGGTAATCTGGAAAGTCCGGAACATGTACTTTCTTTTGGCGAACGTTTGGTGTCGAAGGAAAGTTTCGCCGTCGGATAATTTTCGGTGGAAACACGCACCAAGGTTTTTCAAAATTCCCGGGTAAATAAGAAAAATTAGTGGAAAAGCGGTGGGCTGTTATTTTTCCTGTCTTTTTCCTGTCACTGAGGCTCCGGCAGCTAACAGGAGTTCCGCTCTTCCGGATACAACTGTTAGCTGCCGGCGTTTTTTCCTGTTAGCTGCCGGCGTTTCTTTTAGGGACAAGGCCGAGCTCCGCGAGACAACAATTCCAGGAATTTATCAGTCCGACGTAGCAATGAGCGTGGAAGTCAACATCGCTTTGTCTCCAGAGTCCCGAATATAAGGATTAAAATGATTGAAAAGTCGATTTTGAACTCATTCGACAATCGTTTGTTTACGTTTCAAAATGACGAACCGCAGCTTTAATCGCTAATATTCTGTACGTAATATATATAAGGATAGAGACGGATAAAGGACGGAGACGCAGCTGCGGGTGTGAGAACGGCTGAACCGAGGATTCTCTTCTGAGGAACCGAAATGTCGTGAGGAGGAAAAAGTCCCAGGGAGGAAGAAGAAGAGCGTGTGACGTACAAAACAAAACAAACAAACAAACATGTGTTTGTTGTGTTGTGTGAGAGCTGAGATCAGCTGAACCAGGGAAGCTGACCCTGGATCTGAGCGGCAGAGAAACTCAGGACAGAAAAAAACAAAGACCTGTGTGTGTGTGTGTGTGTGTGTGTGTGTGTGTGTGTGTGTGTGTGTGTGTGTGTGTGTGTGTGTGCGTGTGTGTTCTTTATCACAAGATTTGTTGCCTCGACATGGAAAAGCCCTTGATGTGGCCGCGTCTTTTTAAACTCTCTTTTACAATTTTAGGGGTTTTTTTGCAGCAACAAGAGGAAAAATATCCCAAATTCTACAAAAATATAATTTTTGCCTCAACACACACATACTGGCCTAGTCGCTCTAGTGGGGACCAAAGTCCGCGGACGTTTCCGATCCGTCCTCGTCTTTACCGAATATAAATTAAACTTCTTGTTCTTGTTCACTTGCTAAAGCGTGAATATGAGGAGTTCTGTCCTCGCCTTCTAATGCGCTACACACACACACACGCTGGTTTATTTGCTTTAGTGGGGACCGTCGTCCTCAAACGCTGTTAAAGGCGCCATATGTAAGAATGTGGCCCAAAAACGGTTACTACATTCAAATTCAAAACACCGCGGTCTTTTTTGGGTTAGTTTTTCTGACGTAACTGGCAACCCGTGGTCGCTCGGCAGCTGAGACTCTACTGACCGCAATGATCGGTAGACGGCGGTAGGTGGCGCCACATGACGCCATGTGCACACGCTGTTAGAGCCAGGACAGGACAAAACAGGACAAGATAGGACAGGACTGAGGACATTTAGCATCAAAAGCTACTTCCGGCTGTGACGGTCTCTTGTATCTACTATTTAAATGGCTTGGCAAGAAAGTATTTATATGATTATATTCATCACAGATACAGATATTGTTGTATAATCACATTAAAAAATGATTTTGTTTTCATTGACTTCCTCCGTAAAAGCACGTAAATAACTCTTTTTCCGAGGTCACGGTGGCGTTCCGTAGCACAGGAACTCGGAAACTCTGAGCAAAAACACAAACACGGCTTCTTTTACCGTCAATGCCACATGTGTCGTGTTTGTGTCGCGGTAAATCAGTTGTACACAAAGTACCGTCTAAGTCAGGGGTTCTCAAAGTTTTGATACCTGAGGGCCAATTTAGGAACCCAACATCGGACTGAGGGCCAAAGGAAAAAAAAGGGAAAAAAAACTGAAAAAAATCCCATTTGTATTCATTTTAATGACCAGATTGCAGTTCTACAGTTTAGCGTTAAGTAATATAAGCGTTAATATAATGTAATTTAAGCATTAATATAATAACGCCATTGTTCTTACCTTCTAATTACAGGTTAATACCAAGTAACACGTTTCTGTTACCATATATTTACTGGGTAAATAGCTAGTAATTGGGGGCTGTAGCTACCTGCTTATTACCAGCTTATAACACAATAATACACTAAAATTCACCATAAAGAAACCAGGTAAATACCCAGTATTTTTGTTTACACTTATTGGTCTGTATCCAGTAATGTCCAATAAACATTTAACAAGCTTAGTAGCTGCTGGATTAAAACTATCAACTGTAATTTACTGCGGGGCCGCCAGAAATGTTTCTGCGGGCCGCCATTGGCCCCCGGGGCCGCACTTTGAGAACCAATGGTCTAAGTTTTAATCGGTAGACTCCTTGCACGCTTTATTTAGCGTGCAAAAATACCACTACCGCTCATACTAACGAGTGCTTCTGCTAACAATGGTAAGTCAGAGGTAATGTTGAGGTCGAATTCGACCTCGAGTTCCGATGCCTGAAGTGATTGGAAAAAGGGAGCGGGTTCAGGCGCTATCTGCAGTCTCACCATTAGGTGTCGCCAATCCTTGCATCTTTAAAAATGATCAATATGAACTATGAGGTCCTGGAACAGCTGGATTTTCAAGCCACTCACGTAAAATATGACCAATTTTTATTTGGTTTTGTCCATAAAAGTTATGTTTTTAGTTGTCCGTTGACTTTTGGCCGTGCACAAACTGTGGCTGCAGGAAAATAAAGTCACCGCCAAAGGAACTCCATTACCACACTTCTGCCAAATGAGACATGGAAATGTGTGTCGTGTGTTTTCCAGCGCTCCTTCAGGTCTTTCGGCCGGAAAACAAAACAAACCACACTTTTTGGCTCTGGACTCGTCCGCCTACGTCGCTCACCCTCGCCACTCGGCGGCAGGTGAGCGATGTCAAGGCGCAGGTGTTGCTCATCCACGCGTCCCACTCGCTGCAATAAGCGCTCGCATCCGTCCACGTTAGCCACCACGCACTCAGGTGCCCACACACACACACACACACACACACACGAGGAAAGGGCTGCAGGTGAAACCAAGTGGTTGATAGTTGCAGTGTATTTCTGGAGCTTGTGATGAGTTCCATTTATAGAGGCAAGAGAGTGAGGGAGGGAGTGAGGGAGGGCATGGGTGGATGCTCTGCTGGGTTTCTTCACTGTTTGGAAAAGAGAAACTATCTGAAAATCTTCTCTTAGCAAGAGTTCTGTTCAGTTTGGGCGTTGATTCGCTGCCGTTAATGGCTGCTGAACTCACAGCCATCGCTTTGCGGCACTTTCCAGAACTTGCGTAAAATCCGGAAACGTGGAATCGAAGTTAAAGATTGATGAGGAATAATTTTGATGATTTTTTTGAATGCACTTTGACAGTGAGGGGACTTTATTTAAAAAAATGAATAAAAAATCTTGAAATGACCTGAAATGTTCTATAATAATAGTCGGCATCACCCTGAACAAGAAACCATTGAAAATATTTGCAAACCTCTTAAGGAATAATTTTAATGAATTTTTGAAATTGACAAATTATCCATTTGCCCTGATGCACTTTGACAAAAATTCATTAAAATGATTCCTTTAGAGATATGCAAATATTTTCAACAGATCCTTGTTCAGGGCGATGCCGACTATTATGATGGTAAATGTCAGGTCATTCCGAGATACTTTTTGTTTTCGAGATTAAAGTCAGCTCACTGTCAAAGTGCATCAGGGCAAATGGATAATTTCCTGAATTTCAAAAATTCATTAAAATTTTTCCTTAAGAGGTTTGCAAATATTTTCAACTGATCCTTGTTCAGGGCGATGCCGACTATTATGATGCTAAATTTCAAGTCATTCGTAGAAACTTTTTGTTTTCGAGACTAAAGTCAGCTCACTGTCAAAGTGCATCAGGGCAAATGGATCATTTCCTGAATCTCAAAAATTCATTAAAATTATTCCTTAAGAGGTTTGTAAATATTTTTAATGGATCCTTGTTCAGGGTGATGCCGACTATTATGATGCTAAATTTCAAGTCACTCCGAGATACTTTTTGTTTTCGAGGCTAAAGTCAGCTCACTGTCAAAGTGCATCAGGGCAAATGGGTAATTTCCTGATTTTAAAAATTCATTAAAATGATTCCTTAAGAGATATGCAGATATTTTTAACAGATCCTTGTTCAGGACGATGCCGACTATTATGATGGTTAATTTCAAGTCATTCGCAGAAACTTTTTGTTTTCGAGACTAAAGTCAGCTCACTGTCAAAGTGCATCAGGGTAAATGGATCATTTCCTTAATCTCAAAAATTCATTAAAATTATTCCTTAAGAGGTTTGTAAATATTTTTGATGGATCCTTGTTCAGGGCGATGCCGACTATTATGATGCTAAATTTCAAGTCACTCCAAGATACTTTTTGTTTTCGAGACTAAAGTCAGCTCACTGTTAAAGTGCATCATGGCAAATGGGTAATTTCCTGATTTTAAAAATTCATTAAAATGATTCCTTTAAAGATATGCAAATATTTTCAACTGATCCTTGTTCAGGGCGATGCCGACTATTATGATGCTAAATTTCAAGTCACTCCGAGATACTTTTTGTTTTCGAGACTAAAGTCAGCTCACTGTCAAAGTGCATCATGGCAAATGGGTAATTTCCTGATTTTAAAAATTCATTAAAATTATTCCTTAAGAGATATGCAAATATTTTCAACAGATCCTTGTTCAGGGTGATGCCGACTATTATGATGGTAAATGTCAAGTCATTCCGAGATACTTTTTGTTTTTTTGAAGAAAGTCAGCTCACTGTCAAACTGCATCAGGGCAAATGGATAATTTCCTGAATTTCAAAAATTCATTAAAATTTTTCCTTAAGAGGTTTGCAAATATTTTCAACTGATCCTTGTTCAGGGCGATGCCGACTATTATGATACTAAATTTCAAGTCATTCGCAGAAACTTTTTGTTTTCAAGACTAAAGTCAGCTCACTGTCAAAGTGCATCAGGGCAAATGGGTAATTTCCTGATTTTAAAAATTCATTAAAATTTTTCCTTAAGAGGTTTGTAAATATTTTTGATGGATCCTTGTTCAGGGCGATGCCGACTTTTATGATGCTAAATTTCAAGTCACTCCGAGATACTTTTTGTTTTCGAGACTAAAGTCAGCTCATTGTCAAAGTGCATCAGGGCAAATGGGTAATTTCCTGATTTAAAAAATTCATTAAAATTATTCCTTAAGAGATATGCGAATATTTTTAACAGATCCTTGTTCAGGGTGATGCCGACTATTATGATGGTAAATTTCAAGTCATTCCGAGATACTTTTTGTTTTTTTGAAGAAAGTCAGCTCACTGTCAAAGTGCATCAGGGCAAATGGATAATTTCCTGAATTTCAAAAATTCATTAAAATTTTTCCTTTAGAGGTTTGCAAATATTTTCAACTGATCCTTGTTTAGGGCGATGCCGACTATTATGATACTAAATTTCAAGTCATTCGCAGAAACTTTTTGTTTTCGAGACTAAAGTCAGCTCACTGTCAAAGTGCATCATGGCAAATGGGTAATTTCCTGATTTTAAAAATTCATTAAAATTATTCCTTTAGAGATATGCAAATATTTTCAACTGATCCTTGTTCAGGGCGATGCCGACTTTTATGATGCTAAATTTCAAGTCACTCCGAGATACTTTTTGTTTTCGAGACTAAAGTCAGCTCACTGTCAAAGTGCATCATGGCAAATGGGTAATTTCCTGATTTTAAAAATTCATTTAAATTATTCCTTAAGAGATATGCAAATATTTTCAACAGATCCTTGTTCAGGGTGATGCCGACTATTATGATGGTAAATGTCAAGTCATTCCGAGATACTTTTTGTTTTTTTGAAGAAAGTCAGCTCACTGTCAAACTGCATCAGGGCAAATGGATAATTTCCTGAATTTCAAAAATTCATTAAAATTTTTCCTTTAGAGGTTTGCAAATATTTTCAACTGATCCTTGTTTAGGGCGATGCCGACTATTATGATACTAAATTTCAAGTCATTCGCAGAAACTTTTTGTTTTCGAGACTAAAGTCAGCTCACTGTCAAAGTGCATCATGGCAAATGGGTAATTTCCTGATTTTAAAAATTCATTAAAATTATTCCTTTAGAGATATGCAAATATTTTCAACTGATCCTTGTTCAGGGCGATGCCGACTTTTATGATGCTAAATTTCAAGTCACTCCGAGATACTTTTTGTTTTTCGAGACTAAAGTCAGCTCACTGTCAAAGTGCATCAGGGCAAATGGGTAATTTCCTGATTTAAAAAATTCATTCAAATTATTCCTTAAGAGATATGCGAATATTTTTAACAGATCCTTGTTCAGGGTGATGCCGACTATTATGATGGTAAATTTCAAGTCATTCCGAGATACTTTTTGTTTTTTTGAAGAAAGTCAGCTCACTGTCAAAGTGCATCAGGGCAAATGGATAATTTCCTGAATTTCAAAAATTCATTAAAATTTTTCCTTTAGAGGTTTGCAAATATTTTCAACTGATCCTTGTTTAGGGCGATGCCGACTATTATGATACTAAATTTCAAGTCATTCGCAGAAACTTTTTGTTTTCGAGACTAAAGTCAGCTCACTGTCAAAGTGCATCATGGTAAATGGGTAATTTCCTGATTTTAAAAATTCATTAAAATGATTCCTTTAGAGATATGCAAATATTTTCAACTGATCCTTGTTCAGGGCGATGCCGACTATTATGATACTAAATTTCAAGTCACTCCGACTTGAAATTTCAGCTCACTGTCAAACTGCATCAGGGCAAATGGATAATTTCCTGAATTTCAAAATTCATTAAAATTTTTCCTTAAGAGGTTTGCAAATATTTTCAACTGATCCTTGTACAGGGCGATGCCGACTATTATGATACTAAATTTCAAGTCATTCGCAGAAACTTTTTGTTTTCGAGACTAAAGTCAGCTCACTGTCAAAGTGCATCATGGCAAATGGGTAATTTCCTGATTTTAAAAATTCATTAAAATTATTCCTTAAGAGATATGCAAATATTTTCAACAGATCCTTGTTCAGGGTGATGCCGACTATTATGATGGTAAATGTCAAGTCATTCCGAGATACTTTTTGTTTTTTTGAAGAAAGTCAGCTCACTGTCAAACTGCATCAGGGCAAATGGATAATTTCCTGAATTTCAAAAATTCATTAAAATTTTTCCTTAAGAGGTTTGCAAATATTTTCAACTGATCCTTGTACAGGGCGATGCCGACTATTATGATACTAAATTTCAAGTCATTCGCAGAAACTTTTTGTTTTCGAGACTAAAGTCAGCTCACTGTCAAAGTGCATCAGGGCAAATGGGTAATTTCCTGATTTTAAAAATTCATTAAAATTATTCCTTAAGAGATATGCAAATATTTTCAACAGATCCTTGTTCAGGGTGATGCCGACTATTATGATGGTAAATGTCAAGTCATTCCGAGATACTTTTTGTTTTTTTGAAGAAAGTCAGCTCACTGTCAAAGTGCATCAGGGCAAATGGATAATTTCCTGAATTTCAAAAATTCATTAAAATTTTTCCTTTAGAGGTTTGCAAATATTTTCAACTGATCCTTGTTTAGGGCGATGCCGACTATTATGATGGTAAATTCCAAGTCATTCGCAGAAACTTTTTGTTTTCGAGACTAAAGTCAGCTCACTGTCAAAGTGCATCATGGTAAATGGGTAATTTCCTGATTTTAAAAATTCATTAAAATGTTTCCTTTAGAGATATGCAAATATTTTCAACTGATCCTTGTTCAGGGCGATGCCGACTATTATGATACTAAATTTCAAGTCACTCCGAGATACTTTTTGTTTTCGAGACTAAAGTCAGCTCACTGTCAAAGTGCATCATGGCAAATGGGTAATTTCCTGATTTTAAAAATTCATTAAAATTATTCCTTAAGAGATATGCAAATATTTTCAACAGATCCTTGTTCAGGGTGATGCCGACTATTATGATGGTAAATGTCAAGTCATTCCGAGATACTTTTTGTTTTTTGAAGAAAGTCAGCTCACTGTCAAACTGCATCAGGGCAAATGGATAATTTCCTGAATTTCAAAAATTCATTAAAATTTTTCCTTAAGAGGTTTGCAAATATTTTCAACTGATCCTTGTTCAGGGCGATGCCGACTATTATGATACTAAATTTCAAGTCATTCGCAGAAACTTTTTGTTTTCAAGACGAAAGTCAGCTCACTGTCAAAGTGCATCAGGGCAAATGGGTAATTTCCTGATTTTAAAAATTCATTAAAATTTTTCCTTAAGAGGTTTGTAAATATTTTTGATCGATCCTTGTTCAGGGCGATGCCGACTATTATGATGCTAAATTTCAAGTCACTCCGAGATACTTTTTGTTTTCGAGACTAAAGTCAGCTCACTGTCAAAGTGCATCATGGCAAATGGGTAATTTCCTGATTTTAAAAATTCATTAAAATTATTCCTTAAGAGATATGCAAATATTTTCAACAGATCCTTGTTCAGGGTGATGCCGACTATTATGATGGTAAATGTCAAGTCATTCCGAGATACTTTTTGTTTTTTTGAAGAAAGTCAGCTCACTGTCAAACTGCATCAGGGCAAATGGATAATTTCCTGAATTTCAAAAATTCATTAAAATTTTTCCTTAAGAGATGTGCGAATATTTTTAACAGATCCTTGTTCAGGACGATGCCGACTATTATGATGGTAAATTTCAAGTCATTCGCAGAAACTTTTTGTTTTCAAGACGAAAGTCAGCTCACTGTCAAAGTGCATCAGGGCAAATGGGTAATTTTCCTGATTTTAAAAATTCATTAAAATTTTTCCTTAAGAGGTTTGTAAATATTTTTGATCGATCCTTGTTCAGGGCGATGCCGACTATTATGATGCTAAATTTCAAGTCACTCCGAGATACTTTTTGTTTTCGAGACTAAAGTCAGCTCACTGTCAAAGTGCATCATGGCAAATGGGTAATTTCCTGATTTTAAAAATTTATTAAAATGATTCCTTTAGAGATATGCAAATATTTTCAACTGATCCTTGTTCAGGGCGATGCCGACTATTATGATGCTAAATTTCAAGTCACTCCGAGATACTTTTTGTTTTCGAGACTAAAGTCAGCTCACTGTCAAAGTGCATCATGGCAAATGGGTAATTTCCTGATTTTAAAAATTCATTAAAATTATTCCTTAAGAGATATGCAAATATTTTCAACAGATCCTTGTTCAGGGTGATGCCGACTATTATGATGGTAAATGTCAAGTCATTCCGAGATACTTTTTGTTTTTTTGAAGAAAGTCAGCTCACTGTCAAACTGCATCAGGGCAAATGGATAATTTCCTGAATTTCAAAAATTCATTACAATTTTTCCTTAAGAGATGTGCGAATATTTTTAACAGATCCTTGTTCAAGACGATGCCGACTATTATGATGGTAAATTTCAAGTCATTCGCAGAAACTTTTTGTTTTCAAGACGAAAGTCAGCTCACTGTCAAAGTGCATCAGGGCAAATGGGTAATTTTCCTGATTTTAAAAATTCATTAAAATTTTTCCTTAAGAGGTTTGTAAATATTTTTGATCGATCCTTGTTCAGGGCGATGCCGACTATTATGATGCTAAATTTCAAGTCACTCCGAGATACTTTTTGTTTTCGAGACTAAAGTCAGCTCACTGTCAAAGTGCATCATGGCAAATGGGTAATTTCCTGATTTTAAAAATTCATTAAAATGATTCCTTTAGAGATATGCAAATATTTTCAACTGATCCTTGTTCAGGGCGATGCCGACTATTATGATGCTAAATTTCAAGTCACTCCGAGATACTTTTTGTTTTCGAGACTAAAGTCAGCTCACTGTCAAAGTGCATCATGGCAAATGGGTAATTTCCTGATTTTAAAAATTCATTAAAATGATTCCTTAAGAGATATGCAAATATTTTCAACAGATCCTTGTTCAGGGTGATGCCGACTATTATGATGGTAAATGTCAAGTCATTCCGAGATACTTTTTGTTTTTTTGAAGAAAGTCAGCTCACTGTCAAACTGCATCAGGGCAAATGGATAATTTCCTGAATTTCAAAAATTCATTAAAATTTTTCCTTAAGAGATATGCGAATATTTTTAACAGATCCTTGTTCAGGACGATGCCGACTTTTATGATGGTAAATTTCAAGTCATTCCGAGATACTTTTTGTTTTTTTGAAGAAAGTCAGCTCACTGTCAAACTGCATCAGGGCAAATGGATAATTTCCTGAATTTCAAAAATTCATTAAAATTTTTCCTTAAGAGATGTGCGAATATTTTTAACAGATCCTTGTTCAGGACGATGCCGACTATTATGATGGTAAATTTCAAGTCATTCGCAGAAACTTTTTGTTTTCAAGACGAAAGTCAGCTCACTGTCAAAGTGCATCAGGGCAAATGGGTAATTTTCCTGATTTTAAAAATTCATTAAAATTTTTCCTTAAGAGGTTTGTAAATATTTTTGATCGATCCTTGTTCAGGGCGATGCCGACTATTATGATGCTAAATTTCAAGTCACTCCGAGATACTTTTTGTTTTCGAGACTAAAGTCAGCTCACTGTCAAAGTGCATCATGGCAAATGGGTAATTTCCTGATTTTAAAAATTCATTAAAATGATTCCTTTAGAGATATGCAAATATTTTCAACTGATCCTTGTTCAGGGCGATGCCGACTATTATGATGCTAAATTTCAAGTCACTCCGAGATACTTTTTGTTTTCGAGACTAAAGTCAGCTCACTGTCAAAGTGCATCATGGCAAATGGGTAATTTCCTGATTTTAAAAATTCATTAAAATTATTCCTTAAGAGATATGCAAATATTTTCAACAGATCCTTGTTCAGGGTGATGCCGACTATTATGATGGTAAATGTCAAGTCATTCCGAGATACTTTTTGTTTTTTTGAAGAAAGTCAGCTCACTGTCAAACTGCATCAGGGCAAATGGATAATTTCCTGAATTTCAAAAATTCATTAAAATTTTTCCTTAAGAGATGTGCGAATATTTTTAACAGATCCTTGTTCAGGACGATGCCGACTATTATGATGGTAAATTTCAAGTCATTCGCAGAAACTTTTTGTTTTCAAGACGAAAGTCAGCTCATTGTCAAAGTGCATCAGGGCAAATGGGTAATTTTCCTGATTTTAAAAATTCATTAAAATTTTTCCTTAAGAGGTTTGTAAATATTTTTGATCGATCCTTGTTCAGGGCGATGCCGACTATTATGATGCTAAATTTCAAGTCACTCCGAGATACTTTTTGTTTTCGAGACTAAAGTCAGCTCACTGTCAAAGTGCATCATGGCAAATGGGTAATTTCCTGATTTTAAAAATTCATTAAAATGATTCCTTTAGAGATATGCAAATATTTTCAACTGATCCTTGTTCAGGGCGATGCCGACTATTATGATGCTAAATTTCAAGTCACTCCGAGATACTTTTTGTTTTCGAGACTAAAGTCAGCTCACTGTCAAAGTGCATCATGGCAAATGGGTAATTTCCTGATTTTAAAAATTCATTAAAATGATTCCTTAAGAGATATGCAAATATTTTCAACAGATCCTTGTTCAGGGTGATGCCGACTATTATGATGGTAAATGTCAAGTCATTCCGAGATACTTTTTGTTTTTTTGAAGAAAGTCAGCTCACTGTCAAACTGCATCAGGGCAAATGGATAATTTCCTGAATTTCAAAAATTCATTAAAATTTTTCCTTAAGAGATATGCGAATATTTTTAACAGATCCTTGTTCAGGACGATGCCGACTATTATGATGGTAAATTTCAAGTCATTCCGAGATACTTTTTGTTTTTTTGAAGAAAGTCAGCTCACTGTCAAAGTGCATCAGGACAAATGGATAATTTCCTGAATTTCAAAAATTCATTAAAATTTTTCCTTAAGAGGTTTGCAAATATTTTCAACTGATCCTTGTTCAGGGCGATGCCGACTATTATGATGCTAAATTTCAAGTCACTCCTAGATACTTTTTGTTTTCGAGACTAAAGTCAGCTCACTGTCAAAGTGCATCATGGCAAATGGGTAATTTCCTGATTTTAAAAATTCATTAAAATGATTCCTTTAGAGATATGCAAATATTTTTAACTGATCCTTGTTCAGGGCGATGCCGACTATTATGATGGTTAATTTCAAGTCATTCGCAGAAACTTTTTGTTTTCGAGACTAAAGTCAGCTCACTGTCAAAGTGCATCAGGGTAAATGGATCATTTCCTTAATCTCAAAAATTCATTAAAATTATTCCTTAAGAGGTTTGTAAATATTTTTGATGGATCCTTGTTCAGGGCGATGCCGACTATTATGATGCTAAATTTCAAGTCACTCCAAGATACTTTTTGTTTTCGAGACTAAAGTCAGCTCACTGTTAAAGTGCATCATGGCAAATGGGTAATTTCCTGATTTTAAAAATTCATTAAAATGATTCCTTTAGAGATATGCAAATATTTTCAACTGATCCTTGTTCAGGGCGGTGCCGACTATTATGATGCTAAATTTCAAGTCACTCCGAGATACTTTTTGTTTTCGAGACTAAAGTCAGCTCACTCTCAAAGTGCATCATGGCAAATGGGTAATTTCCTGATTTTAAAAATTCATTAAAATTATTCCTTAAGAGATATGCAAATATTTTCAACAGATCCTTGTTCAGGGTGATGCCGACTATTATGATGGTAAATGTCAAGTCATTCCGAGATACTTTTTGTTTTTTTGAAGAAAGTCAGCTCACTGTCAAAGTGCATCAGGGTAAATGGATCATTTCCTGAATCTCAAAAATTCATTAAAATTATTCCTTAAGAGGTTTGCAAATATTTTCAACTGATCCTTGTTCAGGGCGATGCCGACTATTATGATACTAAATTTCAAGTCATTCGCAGAAACTTTTTGTTTTCGAGACTAAAGTCAGCTCACTGTCAAAGTGCATCATGGCAAATGGGTAATTTCCTGATTTTAAAAATTCATTAAAATGATTCCTTTAGAGATATGCAAATATTTTCAACTGATCCTTGTTCAGGGCGATGCCGACTATTATGATGCTAAATTTCAAGTCACTCCGAGATACTTTTTGTTTTTGAGACTAAAGTCAGGTCACTGTCAAAGTGCATCATGGCAAATGGGTAATTTCCTGATTTTAAAAATTCATTAAAATTATTCCTTAAGAGGTTTGCAAATATTTTCAACTGATCCTTGTTCAGGGCGATGCCGACTATTATGATACTAAATTTCAAGTCATTCGCAGAAACTTTTTGTTTTCGAGACTAAAGTCAGCTCAATGTCCAAGTGCATCATGGCAAATGGGTAATTTCCTGATTTTAAAAATTCATTAAAATTATTCCTTAAGAGATATGCAAATATTTTCAACAGATCCTTGTTCAGGGTGATGCTGACTATTATGATGGTAAATGTCAAGTCATTCCGAGATACTTTTTGTTTTTTTGAAGAAAGTCAGCTCACTGTCAAACTGCATCAGGGCAAATGGATAATTTCCTGAATTTCAAAAATTCATTAAAATTTTTCCTTAAGAGGTTTGCAAATATTTTCAACTGATCCTTGTTCAGGGCGATGCCGACTATTATGATACTAAATTTCAAGTCATTCGCAGAAACTTTTTGTTTTCAAGACTAAAGTCAGCTCACTGTCAAAGTGCATCAGGGCAAATGGGTAATTTCCTGATTTTCAAAAATTCATTAAAATTATTCCTTAAGAGATATGCGAATATTTTTAACAGATCCTTGTTCAGGGTGATGCCGACTATTATTATGGTAAATTTCAAGTCATTCCGAGATACTTTTTGTTTTTTTGAAGAAAGTCAGCTCACTGTCAAAGTGCATCAGGGCAAATGGATAATTTCCTGAATTTCAAAAATTCATTAAAATTTTTCCTTAAGAGGTTTGCAAATATTTTCAACTGATCCTTGTTCAGGGCGATGCCGACTATTATGATACTAAATTTCAAGTCATTCGCAGAAACTTTTTGTTTTCGAGACTAAAGTCAGCTGACTGTCCAAGTGCATCATGGCAAATGGGTAATTTCCTGATTTTAAAAATTCATTAAAATTATTCCTTAAGAGATATGTAAATATTTTCAACATATCCTTGTTCAGGGTGATGCCGACTATTATGATGGTAAATGTCAAGTCATTCCGAGATACTTTTTGTTTTTTTGAAGAAAGTCAGCTAAAGTCAGCTCACTGTCAAAGTGCATCAGGGCAAATGGGTAATTTCCTGATTTTAAAAATTCATTAAAATTATTCCTTAAGAGATATGCGAATATTTTTAACAGATCCTTGTTCAGGACGATGCCGACTATTATGATGGTTAATTTCAAGTCATTCGCAGAAACTTTTTGTTTTCGAGACTAAAGTCAGCTCACTGTCAAAGTGCATCAGGGTAAATGGATCATTTCCTGAATCTCAAAAATTCATTAAAATTATTCCTTAAGAGGTTTGCAAATATTTTCAACTGATCCTTGTTCAGGGCGATGCCGACTATTATGATGCTAAATTTCAAGTCACTCCGAGATACTTTTTGTTTTCGAGACTAAAGTCAGCTCACTGTCAAAGTGCATCATGGCAAATGGGTAATTTCCTGATTTTAAAAATTCATTAAAATTATTCCTTAAGAGATATGCAAATATTTTCAACAGATCCTTGTTCAGGGTGATGCCGACTATTATGATGGTAAATGTCAAGTCATTCCGAGATACTTTTTGTTTTTTTGAAGAAAGTCAGCTCACTGTCAAACTGCATCAGGGCAAATGGATAATTTCCTGAATTTCAAAAATTCATTAACATTTTTCCTTAAGAGGTTTGCAAATATTTTAGACTGATCCTTGTTCAGGGTGATGCTGACTATTATGATGGTAAATGTCAAGTCATTCCGAGATACTTTTTGTTTTCGAGACTAAAGTCAGCTCACTGTCAAAGTGCATCATGGCAAATGGGTAATTTCCTGATTTTAAAAATTCATTAAAATGATTCCTTTAGAGATATGCAAATATTTTCAACTGATCCTTGTTCAGGGCGATGCCGACTATTATGATGCTAAATTTCAAGTCACTCCGAGATACTTTTTGTTTTCGAGACTAAAGTCAGCTCACTGTCAAAGTGCATCATGGCAAATGGGTAATTTCCTGATTTTAAAAATTCATTAAAATTATTCCTTAAGAGATATGCAAATATTTTCAACAGATCCTTGTTCAGGGTGATGCCGACTATTATGATGGTAAATGTCAAGTCATTCCGAGATACTTTTTGTTTTTTTGAAGAAAGTCAGCTCACTGTCAAACTGCATCAGGGCAAATGGATAATTTCCTGAATTTCAAAAATTCATTAACATTTTTCCTTAAGAGGTTTGCAAATATTTTAGACTGATCCTTGTTCAGGGTGATGCTGACTATTATGATGGTAAATGTCAAGTCATTCCGAGATACTTTTTGTTTTCGAGACTAAAGTCAGCTCACTGTCAAAGTGCATCATGGCAAATGGGTAATTTCCTGATTTTAAAAATTCATTAAAATGATTCCTTTAGAGATATGCAAATATTTTCAACTGATCCTTGTTCAGGGCGATGCCGACTATTATGATGCTAAATTTCAAGTCACTCCGAGATACTTTTTGTTTTCGAGACTAAAGTCAGCTCACTGTCAAAGTGCATCAGGGCAAATGGGTAATTTCCTGATTTTAAAAATTCATTAAAATTATTCCTTTAGAGATATGCAAATATTTTCAACTGATCCTTGTTCAGGGCGATGCCGACTATTATGATGCTAAATTTCAAGTCACTCCGAGATACTTTTTGTTTTCGAGACTAAAGTCAGCTCACTGTCAAAGTGCATCATGGCAAATGGGTAATTTCCTGATTTTAAAAATTCATTAAAATTATTCCTTTAGAGATATGCAAATATTTTCAACTGATCCTTGTTCAGGGCGATGCCGACTATTATGATGCTAAATTTCAAGTCACTCCGAGATACTTTTTGTTTTCGAGACTAAAGTCAGCTCACTGTCAAAGTGCATCATGGCAAATGGGTAATTCCCTGATTTTAAAAATTCATTAAAATTATTCCTTAAGAGATATGCAAATATTTTCAACAGATCCTTGTTCAGGGTGATGCTGACTATTATGATGGTAAATGTCAAGTCATTCCGAGATACTTTTTGTTTTTTTGAAGAAAGTCAGCTAAAGTCAGCTCACTGTCAAAGTGCATCAGGGCAAATGGGTAATTTCCTGATTTAAAAAATTCATTAAAATTATTCCTTAAGAGATATGCAAATATTTTTAACAGATCCTTGTTCAGGGTGATGCCGACTATTATGATGGTAAATTTCAAGTCATTCCGAGATACTTTTTGTTTTTTTGAAGAAAGTCAGCTCACTGTCAAAGTGCATCAGGGCAAATGGATAATTTCCTGAATTTAAAAATTCATTAAAATTATTCCTTAAGAGATATGCAAATATTTTCAACAGATCCTTGTTCAGGGTGATGCCGACTATTATGATGGTAAATGTCAAGTCATTCCGAGATACTTTTTGTTTTTTTGAAGAAAGTCAGCTCACTGTCAAACTGCATCAGGGCAAATGGATAATTTCCTGAATTTCAAAAATTCATTAACATTTTTCCTTAAGAGGTTTGCAAATATTTTAGACTGATCCTTGTTCAGGGCGATGCCGACTATTATGATACTAAATTTCAAGTCATTCGCAGAAACTTTTTGTTTTCGAGACGAAAGTCAGCTCACTGTCAAAGTGCATCAGGGCAAATGGGTAATTTCCTGATTTAAAAAATTTATTAAAATTATTCTTTAAGAGATATGCGAATATTTTTAACAGATCCTTGTTCAGGTCTGATGCCGACTATTATGATGGTAAATTTCAAGTCATTCCGAGATACTTTTTGTTTTTTTGAAGAAAGTCAGCTCACTGTCAAAGTGCATCAGGGCAAATGGATAATTCCCTGAATCTCAAAAATTCATTAAAATTTTTCCTTAAGAGGTTTGCAAATATTTTCAACTGATCCTTGTTCAGGGCGATGCCGACTATTATGATACTAAATTTCAAGTCATTCGCAGAAACTTTTTGTTTTCGAGACGAAAGTCAGCTCACTGTCAAAGTGCATCAGGGCAAATGGGTAATTTCCTGATTTTAAAAATTCATTAAAATTTTTCCTTAAGAGGTTTGTAAATATTTTTGATCGATCCTTGTTCAGGGCGATGCCGACTATTATGATGCTAAATTTCAAGTCACTCCGAGATACTTTTTGTTTTCGAGACTAAAGTCAGCTCACTGTCAAAGTGCATCATGGCAAATGGGTAATTTCCTGATTTTAAAAATTCATTAAAATTATTCCTTAAGAGATATGCAAATATTTTCAACAGATCCTTGTTCAGGGTGATGCCGACTATTATGATGGTAAATGTCAAGTCATTCCGAGATACTTTTTGTTTTTTTGAAGAAAGTCAGCTCACTGTCAAACTGCATCAGGGCAAATGGATAATTTCCTGAATTTCAAAAATTCATTAAAATTTTTCCTTAAGAGATGTGCGAATATTTTTAACAGATCCTTGTTCAGGACGATGCCGACTATTATGATGGTAAATTTCAAGTCATTCGCAGAAACTTTTTGTTTTCAAGACGAAAGTCAGCTCACTGTCAAAGTGCATCAGGGCAAATGGGTAATTTTCCTGATTTTAAAAATTCATTAAAATTTTTCCTTAAGAGGTTTGTAAATATTTTTGATCGATCCTTGTTCAGGGCGATGCCGACTATTATGATGCTAAATTTCAAGTCACTCCGAGATACTTTTTGTTTTCGAGACTAAAGTCAGCTCACTGTCAAAGTGCATCATGGCAAATGGGTAATTTCCTGATTTTAAAAATTCATTAAAATGATTCCTTTAGAGATATGCAAATATTTTCAACTGATCCTTGTTCAGGGCGATGCCGACTATTATGATGCTAAATTTCAAGTCACTCCGAGATACTTTTTGTTTTCGAGACTAAAGTCAGCTCACTGTCAAAGTGCATCATGGCAAATGGGTAATTTCCTGATTTTAAAAATTCATTAAAATTATTCCTTAAGAGATATGCAAATATTTTCAACAGATCCTTGTTCAGGGTGATGCCGACTATTATGATGGTAAATGTCAAGTCATTCCGAGATACTTTTTGTTTTTTTGAAGAAAGTCAGCTCACTGTCAAACTGCATCAGGGCAAATGGATAATTTCCTGAATTTCAAAAATTCATTAAAATTTTTCCTTAAGAGATGTGCGAATATTTTTAACAGATCCTTGTTCAGGACGATGCCGACTATTATGATGGTAAATTTCAAGTCATTCGCAGAAACTTTTTGTTTTCAAGACGAAAGTCAGCTCACTGTCAAAGTGCATCAGGGCAAATGGGTAATTTTCCTGATTTTAAAAATTCATTAAAATTTTTCCTTAAGAGGTTTGTAAATATTTTTGATCGATCCTTGTTCAGGGCGATGCCGACTATTATGATGCTAAATTTCAAGTCACTCCGAGATACTTTTTGTTTTCGAGACTAAAGTCAGCTCACTGTCAAAGTGCATCATGGCAAATGGGTAATTTCCTGATTTTAAAAATTCATTAAAATGATTCCTTTAGAGATATGCAAATATTTTCAACTGATCCTTGTTCAGGGCGATGCCGACTATTATGATGCTAAATTTCAAGTCACTCCGAGATACTTTTTGTTTTCGAGACTAAAGTCAGCTCACTGTCAAAGTGCATCATGGCAAATGGGTAATTTCCTGATTTTAAAAATTCATTAAAATTATTCCTTAAGAGATATGCAAATATTTTCAACAGATCCTTGTTCAGGGTGATGCCGACTATTATGATGGTAAATGTCAAGTCATTCCGAGATACTTTTTGTTTTTTTGAAGAAAGTCAGCTCACTGTCAAACTGCATCAGGGCAAATGGATAATTTCCTGAATTTCAAAAATTCATTAAAATTTTTCCTTAAGAGATATGCGAATATTTTTAACAGATCCTTGTTCAGGACGATGCGACTATTATGATGGTAAATTTCAAGTCATTCCGAGATACTTTTTGTTTTTTTGAAGAAAGTCAGCTCACTGTCAAAGTGCATCAGGACAAATGGATAATTTCCTGAATTTCAAAAATTCATTAAAATTTTTCCTTAAGTAGTTTGCAAATATTTTCAACTGATCCTTGTTCAGGGCGATGCCGACTATTATGATGCTAAATTTCAAGTCACTCCTAGATACTTTTTGTTTTCGAGACTAAAGTCAGCTCACTGTCAAAGTGCATCATGGCAAATGGGTAATTTCCTGATTTTAAAAATTCATTAAAATGATTCCTTTAGAGATATGCAAATATTTTTAACTGATCCTTGTTCAGGGCGATGCCGACTATTATGATGGTTAATTTCAAGTCATTCGCAGAAACTTTTTGTTTTCGAGACTAAAGTCAGCTCACTGTCAAAGTGCATCAGGGTAAATGGATCATTTCCTTAATCTCAAAAATTCATTAAAATTATTCCTTAAGAGGTTTGTAAATATTTTTGATGGATCCTTGTTCAGGGCGATGCCGACTATTATGATGCTAAATTTCAAGTCACTCCAAGATACTTTTTGTTTCGAGACTAAAGTCAGCTCACTGTTAAAGTGCATCATGGCAAATGGGTAATTTCCTGATTTTAAAAATTCATTAAAATGATTCCTTTAGAGATATGCAAATATTTTCAACTGATCCTTGTTCAGGGCGGTGCCGACTATTATGATGCTAAATTTCAAGTCACTCCGAGATACTTTTTGTTTTCGAGACTAAAGTCAGCTCACTGTCAAAGTGCATCATGGCAAATGGGTAATTTCCTGATTTTAAAAATTCATTAAAATTATTCCTTAAGAGATATGCAAATATTTTCAACAGATCCTTGTTCAGGGTGATGCCGACTATTATGATGGTAAATGTCAAGTCATTCCGAGATACTTTTTGTTTTTTTGAAGAAAGTCAGCTCACTGTCAAAGTGCATCAGGGTAAATGGATCATTTCCTGAATCTCAAAAATTCATTAAAATTATTCCTTAAGAGGTTTGCAAATATTTTCAACTGATCCTTGTTCAGGGCGATGCCGACTATTATGATACTAAATTTCAAGTCATTCGCAGAAACTTTTTGTTTTCGAGACTAAAGTCAGCTCACTGTCAAAGTGCATCATGGCAAATGGGTAATTTCCTGATTTTAAAAATTCATTAAAATGATTCCTTTAGAGATATGCAAATATTTTCAACTGATCCTTGTTCAGGGCGATGCCGACTATTATGATGCTAAATTTCAAGTCACTCCGAGATACTTTTTGTTTTTGAGACTAAAGTCAGGTCACTGTCAAAGTGCATCATGGCAAATGGGTAATTTCCTGATTTTAAAAATTCATTAAAATGATTCCTTTAGAGATATGCAAATATTTTCAACTGATCCTTGTTCAGGGCGATGCCGACTATTATGATGGTAAATGTCAAGTCATTCCGAGATACTTTTTGTTTTTTTGAAGAAAGTCAGCTCACTGTCAAAGTGCATCAGGGTAAATGGATCATTTCCTGAATCTCAAAAATTCATTAAAATTATTCCTTAAGAGGTTTGCAAATATTTTCAACTGATCCTTGTTCAGGGCGATGCCGACTATTATGATACTAAATTTCAAGTCATTCGCAGAAACTTTTTGTTTTCGAGACTAAAGTCAGCTCACTGTCAAAGTGCATCATGGCAAATGGGTAATTTCCTGATTTTAAAAATTCATTAAAATGATTCCTTTAGAGATATGCAAATATTTTCAACTGATCCTTGTTCAGGGCGATGCCGACTATTATGATGCTAAATTTCAAGTCACTCCGAGATACTTTTTGTTTTTGAGACTAAAGTCAGGTCACTGTCAAAGTGCATCATGGCAAATGGGTAATTTCCTGATTTTAAAAATTCATTAAAATTATTCCTTAAGAGGTTTGCAAATATTTTCAACTGATCCTTGTTCAGGGCGATGCCGACTATTATGATACTAAATTTCAAGTCATTCGCAGAAACTTTTTGTTTTCGAGACTAAAGTCAGCTCACTGTCCAAGTGCATCAGGGCAAATGGGTAATTTCCTGATTTTAAAAATTCATTAAAATTATTCCTTAAGAGATATGCAAATATTTTCAACAGATCCTTGTTCAGGGTGATGCTGACTATTATGATGGTAAATGTCAAGTCATTCCGAGATACTTTTTGTTTTTTTGAAGAAAGTCAGCTCACTGTCAAACTGCATCAGGGCAAATGGATAATTTCCTGAATTTCAAAAATTCATTAAAATTTTTCCTTAAGAGGTTTGCAAATATTTTCAACTGATCCTTGTTCAGGGCGATGCCGACTATTATGATACTAAATTTCAAGTCATTCGCAGAAACTTTTTGTTTTCAAGACTAAAGTCAGCTCACTGTCAAAGTGCATCAGGGCAAATGGGTAATTTCCTGATTTTCAAAAATTCATTAAAATTATTCCTTAAGAGATATGCGAATATTTTTAACAGATCCTTGTTCAGGGTGATGCCGACTATTATTATGGTAAATTTCAAGTCATTCCGAGATACTTTTTGTTTTTTTGAAGAAAGTCAGCTCACTGTCAAAGTGCATCAGGGCAAATGGATAATTTCCTGAATTTCAAAAATTCATTAAAATTTTTCCTTAAGAGGTTTGCAAATATTTTCAACTGATCCTTGTTCAGGGCGATGCCGACTATTATGATACTAAATTTCAAGTCATTCGCAGAAACTTTTTGTTTTCGAGACTAAAGTCAGCTGACTGTCCAAGTGCATCATGGCAAATGGGTAATTTCCTGATTTTAAAAATTCATTAAAATTATTCCTTAAGAGATATGTAAATATTTTCAACAGATCCTTGTTCAGGGTGATGCCGACTATTATGATGGTAAATGTCAAGTCATTCCGAGATACTTTTTGTTTTTTTGAAGAAAGTCAGCTAAAGTCAGCTCACTGTCAAAGTGCATCAGGGCAAATGGGTAATTTCCTGATTTTAAAAATTCATTAAAATTATTCCTTAAGAGATATGCGAATATTTTTAACAGATCCTTGTTCAGGACGATGCCGACTATTATGATGGTTAATTTCAAGTCATTCGCAGAAACTTTTTGTTTTCGAGACTAAAGTCAGCTCACTGTCAAAGTGCATCAGGGCAAATGGATCATTTCCTGAATCTCAAAAATTCATTAAAATTATTCCTTAAGAGGTTTGCAAATATTTTCAACTGATCCTTGTTCAGGGCGATGCCGACTATTATGATGCTAAATTTCAAGTCACTCCGAGATACTTTTTGTTTTCGAGACTAAAGTCAGCTCACTGTCAAAGTGCATCATGGCAAATGGGTAATTTCCTGATTTTAAAAATTCATTAAAATTATTCCTTAAGAGATATGCAAATATTTTCAACAGATCCTTGTTCAGGGTGATGCCGACTATTATGATGGTAAATGTCAAGTCATTCCGAGATACTTTTTGTTTTTTTGAAGAAAGTCAGCTCACTGTCAAACTGCATCAGGGCAAATGGATAATTTCCTGAATTTCAAAAATTCATTAACATTTTTCCTTAAGAGGTTTGCAAATATTTTAGACTGATCCTTGTTCAGGGTGATGCTGACTATTATGATGGTAAATGTCAAGTCATTCCGAGATACTTTTTGTTTTCGAGACTAAAGTCAGCTCACTGTCAAAGTGCATCATGGCAAATGGGTAATTTCCTGATTTTAAAAATTCATTAAAATGATTCCTTTAGAGATATGCAAATATTTTCAACTGATCCTTGTTCAGGGCGATGCCGACTATTATGATGCTAAATTTCAAGTCACTCCGAGATACTTTTTGTTTTCGAGACTAAAGTCAGCTCACTGTCAAAGTGCATCATGGCAAATGGGTAATTTCCTGAATTTAAAAATTCATTAAAATTATTCCTTAAGAGATATGCAAATATTTTCAACAGATCCTTGTTCAGGGTGATGCCGACTATTATGATGGTAAATGTCAAGTCATTCCGAGATACTTTTTGTTTTTTTGAAGAAAGTCAGCTCACTGTCAAACTGCATCAGGGCAAATGGATAATTTCCTGAATTTCAAAAATTCATTAACATTTTTCCTTAAGAGGTTTGCAAATATTTTAGACTGATCCTTGTTCAGGGCGATGCCGACTATTATGATACTAAATTTCAAGTCATTCGCAGAAACTTTTTGTTTTCGAGACGAAAGTCAGCTCACTGTCAAAGTGCATCAGGGCAAATGGGTAATTTCCTGATTTAAAAAATGTATTAAAATTATTCTTTAAAAGATATGCGAATATTTTTAACAGATCCTTGTTCAGGGTGATGCCGACTATTATGATACTAAATTTCAAGTCATTCGCAGAAACTTTTTGTTTTCGAGACGAAAGTCAGCTCACTGTCAAAGTGCATCAGGGCAAATGGGTAATTTCCTGATTTAAAAAATTTATTAAAATTATTCTTTAAGAGATATGCGAATATTTTTAACAGATCCTTGTTCAGGTCTGATGCCGACTATTATGATGGTAAATTTCAAGTCATTCCGAGATACTTTTTGTTTTTTTGAAGAAAGTCAGCTCACTGTCAAAGTGCATCAGGGCAAATGGATAATTCCCTGAATTTCAAAAATTCATTAAAATTTTTCCTTAAGAGGTTTGCAAATATTTTCAACTGATCCTTGTTCAGGGCGATGCCGACTATTATGATACTAAATTTCAAGTCATTCGCAGAAACTTTTTGTTTTCGAGACGAAAGTCAGCTCACTGTCAAAGTGCATCAGGGCAAATGGGAAATTTCCTGATTTAAAAAATGTATTAAAATTATTCTTTAAGAGATATGCGAATATTTTTAACAGATCCTTGTTCAGGGTGATGCCGACTATTATGATGGTAAATTTCAAGTCATTCCGAGATACTTTTTGTTTTTTTGAAGAAAGTCAGCTCACTGTCAAAGTGCATCAGGGCAAATGGATAATTCCCTGAATTTCAAAAATTCATTAAAATTTTTCCTTAAGAGGTTTGCAAATATTTTCAACTGATCCTTGTTCAGGGCGATGCCGACTATTATGATACTAAATTTCAAGTCATTCGCAGAAACTTTTTGTTTTCGAGACTAAACTCAGCTCACTGTCAAACTGCATCAGGGCAAATGGGTAATTTCCTGATTTTCAAAAATTCATTAAAATTATTCCTTAAGAGATATGCAAATATTTTCAACAGATCCTTGTTCAGGGTGATGCCGACTATTATGATGGTAAATGTCAAGTCATTCCGAGATACTTTTTGTTTTTTTGAAGAAAGTCAGCTCACTGTCAAACTGCATCAGGGCAAATGGATAATTTCCTGAATTTCAAAAATTCATTAACATTTTTCCTTAAGAGGTTTGCAAATATTTTAGACTGATCCTTGTTCAGGGCGATGCCGACTATTATGATACTAAATTTCAAGTCATTCGCAGAAACTTTTTGTTTTCGAGACGAAAGTCAGCTCACTGTCAAAGTGCATCAGGGCAAATGGGTAATTTCCTGATTTAAAAAATTTGTTAAAATTATTCTTTAAGAGATATGCGAATATTTTTAACAGATCCTTGTTCAGGGTGATGCCGACTATTATGATGGTAAATTTCAAGTCATTCCGAGATACTTTTTGTTTTTTTGAAGAAAGTCAGCTCACTGTCAAAGTGCATCAGGGCAAATGGATAATTCCCTGAATTTCAAAAATTCATTAAAATTTTTCCTTAAGAGGTTTGCAAATATTTTCAACTGATCCTTGTTCAGGGCGATGCCGACTATTATGATGCTAAATTTCAAGTCACTCCGAGATACTTTTTGTTTTCGAGACTAAAGTCAGCTCACTGTCAAAGTGCATCATGGCAAATGGGTAATTTCCTGATTTTAAAAATTCATTAAAATTATTCCTTAAGAGATATGCAAATATTTTCAACAGATCCTTGTTCAGGGTGATGCCGACTATTATGATGGTAAATGTCAAGTCATTCCGAGATACTTTTTGTTTTTTTGAAGAAAGTCAGCTCACTGTCAAACTGCATCAGGGCAAATGGATAATTTCCTGAATTTCAAAAATTCATTAACATTTTTCCTTAAGAGGTTTGCAAATATTTTAGACTGATCCTTGTTCAGGGCGATGCCGACTATTATGATACTAAATTTCAAGTCATTCGCAGAAACTTTTTGTTTTCGAGACGAAAGTCAGCTCACTGTCAAAGTGCATCATGGCAAATGGGTAATTTCCTGATTTTAAAAATGTATTAAAATTATTCTTTAAGAGATATGCGAATATTTTTAACAGATCCTTGTTCAGGGTGATGCCGACTATTATGATGGTAAATTTCAAGTCATTCCGAGATACTTTTTGTTTTTTTGAAGAAAGTCAGCTCACTGTCAAACTGCATCAGGGCAAATGGATAATTTCCTGAATTTCAAAAATTCATTAACATTTTTCCTTAAGAGGTTTGCAAATATTTTAGACTGATCCTTGTTCAGGGCGATGCCGACTATTATGATACTAAATTTCAAGTCATTCGCAGAAACTTTTTGTTTTCGAGACGAAAGTCAGCTCACTGTCAAAGTGCATCAGGGCAAATGGGTAATTTCCTGATTTAAAAAATTTATCAAAATTATTCTTTAAGAGATATGCGAATATTTTTAACAGATCCTTGTTCAGGGTGATGCCGACTATTATGATGGTAAATTTCAAGTCATTCCGAGATACTTTTTGTTTTTTTGAAGAAAGTCAGCTCACTGTCAAAGTGCATCAGGGCAAATGGATAATTTCCTGAATTTCAAAAATTCATTAAAATTTTTCCTTAAGAGGTTTGCAAATATTTTCAACTGATCCTTGTTCAGGGCGATGCCGACTATTATGATACTAAATTTCAAGTCATTCGCAGAAACTTTTTGTTTTCGAGACTAAAGTCAGCTCACTGTCAAACTGCATCAGGGCAAATGGGTAATTTCCTGATTTTCAAAAATTCATTAAAATTATTCCTTAAGAGTTTTGCAAATATTTTCAACGGATCCTTGTTCAGGGCGATATTATGATCAGCATATATATCCTATTCTCACAGGATATACAGATAAAAAACAGCCCTGTGCATCCATAAAATCAAAAATGTGATGTGAATAGATTTTTTTCCCCCCCTACCCCTACTTGGCGGAGGTCTGCGCTCTCCGAGTGCTTTTCTACTTATAAATGAAATGAATGTAAATGATGTGGACGTTCAGTAAATGTAGAATTTTAGCAACAGTTGGCGCGACGCTTTCACTGGGATGTGTTTTTCAGCTTCCTCCTCCTGCTCAGTGAGATGCCGCTCACACACTGCAGTGAGAGGTCTGACACACACACACACACACACACACACACACACACACTCATACACACACACACACACACAGAGAAAGACATGAGGAGTCACATGCTGTCAGCGTGGACGGACACGTTTTTGAGAACATGCTCCCACTGTCTCGTTTTTTTTCTTTCCTTATTTTGAGCTCGCATTAACACAGAGCCCTGCTGCGTTACGGCCTGTGTGTGTGTGTGTGTGTGGTGTGTGTGTGTGTGTGTGTGTGTGTGTGTGTGTGTGTGTGCGTCTCTCAGTGAGTCACCCTTTCACACGACACAGCAGACCCATTTCAATTTCACCCTCTCATCTTTCCATGACACGGGGCGTAAACAATCCGGACGCAGCGACGCGTCTCCACAAACGACCACGATGCTGCTGCTGAAGCTGCTGCTGCTGAAGCTGCTGCTGCTGCTGCTCGCTCTCAGCGCGGCGTTCACGTTATCATCAGAAGACGGGGTTGGAAGAGCAGCGGATCACCTTTTACGCCGGATGTACTTCCTGACGTGGTCCCCCAGTGGCTCGGTTCGTCATAAGATGAAAATAAACATTTCTGACTCTCCAGTTTCTCCTGTTTAGCGAAGCTTTCTGGGTTCAAATCGACAGTCCAAAGACCTGCAGATTGCAGTTCGGTTAACGGGAGACCATGAACGAGGGGCGCAACAATTAAATTATGATAACTGATGACCGGAATAAACGCGTATAGTTGTTTTTACGGCAGGGTTCTGCGACCTGCGGCTCCTTGTAGCTTTAGAGATCAAGACGACAAACAAAAGTCTTTAAATATCTTGTGCATCGCATCCGACGTCGACGTAAAATGCAATATTCAGTACAGGTTTGGATGCGTCCTGTCCATCTTTTGGATCCACGTACTGAATGACACACAATCCAAATATTTGCTTCACTTATTTCAAAGCGGCTTCATTTTAATTTCATTAATTTGCCACAAAGAAGGAAACAACGGAAGAAGCAGGTCTACGGGGTCCAGAGGTCGGGTATAAACCGAACATGTTGTAATTCTTAAATGTCATAAATGAAAAAGACTATTGTGTCTGTATAAAAACCTTTATACGCGTAATTATCTTCATGTCGTGGGTTTTTTGCGGCTCCAAATAAGTTTTATTTGGGCGGATAGACGACAAAAATGGCTCTTTTCATCCTAAAGGTTGCAGACTCCTGGTTTATGGTGTTTTATGTGATTTCAGCTTCTTCACTGTGTCTTTTCTCTTCTTCTATAACGATGAGCTGAAGGTTTATTTGTGGACAAAACAAAGCATTCGAGGGTGTCGGCCATGTTTTCAGGGTCAGGAAACAACAAAAAAACACATTTAAATTGCAATTCAATCCACAGATTCTGGATAAGAACGAGACGAAACTTAGCATCATGCTAGTGTCTGATCCTGAATGACCAAATTTAGCTTAAATCGGATAATTTTTTTCAGATTCTGAGCCTAATTTAATGGGAACACACTCGGGGCGATCGCCGATAATAACAGGAACCGTCAAAAACAGGAAATTGCTAACAGGAGTAAACCTGTGGCAACGAAAACATGTGGTGTGTGTGTGTGTGTGTGTGTGTGTGTGTGTGTGTGTGTGTGTGTGTGTGTGTGTGTGTGTGTGTGTGTGTGTGTGTGTGTGTGTGTGTGTGTGTGTGTGTACGAGCAGAACTGGAGCTCAAAGGAGCGTTCGGTTCACTCGGTCAAGAAAACAGTCCGGGGTTAAAAATAGCCGAGCGTCGCTCTAATAAGACGAGCAAATCCAATAAAGCGGCAGGCGAGAATGCAGAGGTCGAACCAGAAACAGGTCAGATCAGGTGAGATAACAAAGGGAAGGAGTGCTGCAGAGACGTTGGCACAAACACAAGACAATCTGGCAGAGTTGCGGCGAAAGTGAGCCGGTTTGTATTCACGTGGGAGCGAATGAGCTGCAGGTGAGAAGAAGAAGAAGAAGAAGAGGAAGAAGAAGAAGAAGAAGAGGGCGTGGAGCGACAGTTGATTGTTACTGGGCTGAGAGTTAACTCAAGACTTGTAAAACAACATGTTTTGTCTCACTTGTTGTTGCTAAAACACTCTTCATGATGTTTTCCCCCAATGAAGCCAACATGAGACGAATAAGACGTGTTTCCACCGAGTGGAACGGTCCAATTCGGTGTTTTTTTAACCAAATAAACTAATAAAGCATCCAGTTAGGGTTAGGGTTAGCGTTAGCGTTAGGGTTAGCCATCCTCCTCCCTGACACAGAACTTCTCCACCCCTGCACACCATCCCCGCAGCCTCCGGTCCTCAGACGCCAACCCGCTAAAGCCAGTACCCAGGACCAAGCTCAAATCCTGGGGGTTCCTCTAGAACTCACTACCCCCGACCCATCCTTGGCTGTTCTGACCCTTCCCTTATTCAAATCACTCCTCAAAACCCATCTCTTCAAGACTGCTTTAAATGTTTTAAAGCGAACCTAGACCGAAAGTTCCAATTAACGCTGTTTTTTTAGTGTGTATCTGCGTCATTACCTTGTTTACGAAGCCCTGGAGGTTCTAAACAAACAGTTCAGCCACTGCTGAGAACGCTGTGTATTGTAATCTCGGGCTCAGCGAGATCTCTGAAAAAACCCGGTCCGGTTCTCCTGAACAGCAGATCCTCCTGCTCCGGGCACTAGTCCGGGCACATCCGGTTGCGTACATTGAACCACAGAAGAACAATAACGTCCGTTGTGGAGGTGTTTCACGAGCGGCAGTGTCTTCTGACTCCGGGTCAAAGGTCGTCAAAGGGACTGCGGCGGGGAGTCGTGAAGAAGCTATTTTTAAACACTGTTAAAACAATGTTTTGATAATGAGGAGCAGTGCATCCACCGTTCCAGAGGGGGGAGCTGAGCTTCTGAGAGCGGGTGTGCTGAATATGTCACTTCCGGGTATTGGCCAATCACAACACAGTCTGTCTTCTCGGTGTGAGATTTATGTCTGAAATATCGCGGCTGAGGAACAGCGTCAGAAAAGACAGATTTCTATTGGCTCGTTTACAGCAACTAGGAGGTTTTTGAGCATAAAAACAAGTTAATGTATGTAAGTAGACCTCCATAACTAACATATATGTGCAACAGGACCACTCTATGTGAGCTTTAATAGTTTTAACTTTAACTGTCTTTTGTCCTTTCTTTTTCATTCTTGTGCCAACCGTCAACCGTACCATTTTTTCGGGGGTTACCCTTCACTTGGGGCACGGTATGCTTGAGCAGCTCCACCCGTAACCACCAGTGACTCCACTGTGACCAGTGTCTTCTTCAAAGATCGATGTGCTTGAGCTGCTGGATGTCCTCCATTGTTGTCTGTCGTGTTGCGTTCAAGCGTTCCGATGCGGCGAGTAAAGGTGCTATTCTCAGTTGAAACGCAAAGCCTGATCCAGGACTTTACTGGTCCAAACCAAACCGTACCATGATGCAAAACACGGCTTTAGAGACACGGCCTGCACAACCCCGTCTAAAGCCCAATTTGTACTCCTGCGTAAAGCGCTCTACATCGAAGCAGAGCTTGTCTAAGAGCCTCTGCGTCGTCTCCGACTGCACGAAATACTTTGTGTCCGTCACTCCGTCAAGGGACAACGGAGACGGCAAGAGCTGGGATTGGTCCTCAGGACAGGCCGAGATATCGCTGCCCTGCGCCGGCTCACAGTGAGCACCGAGCGTCCACAGAGGAGGAGCCGATCGCCGCCGACAACGTCGCTGCCAAACTATAAATACGTCATATCTTAACACACACGGCACGTTTGGACTCAAATTATCTTAAAACTGTGTTCCGTGACACAGAAAAGTGCGAAACGGCAACGGCAACAACAACAGTCTTTTCGCTCTCGGACGCCATTGCTCACTGTAGCCAAAAGCACAACAACCTTGCTGATCGGGCAAGAAATTGCAGTGCGTATCCGTCACCACGACGCAGAAGTATGAGGCCTCGAGTCGTCTCCGTGGTTACGCAGTCGGAGAAGTACAATGTGGCCTTTACACCTTCTGGACGTGGTCCTGGTCTTGTCACCCAGCGTCACTGTAGGTTCTCTCTGTCTCTCTCTGTCTATCTAATGCTCTTCTTGTTGAATGGAACATAGAACATCTCTGCAGCCTGGCTGAGAGTGCACTGGAGAGCCTGAAAGCAGAGGAGGGAACTCGGTTATAGCATCAGATCAATGTCCGTGGCTTGAGGCTGTCGTGCTCAGGTGTCTAAAGGCAACTCAGAGAGTCATGAATACGGGAAAAGGGAAGCGTGGGAACTTTTGCATGCAGCCTACTCACCCAGAGTGACTCACAGCAGCTCTATTTTTCCACAGTAAAATGTCTTTTAGCCGACGACGGGCACCTTAAATTCAATCAAGTGGGGGCGATAATCCAATTATGGTTTGATTTGAACCTGAAATTTAGTAATTGAGTAGAACAAGTCCAGTACAACACAGATAATCTTGTAGAAATAGGAACTGTCGGCCAGTTAAGACAGTTAAGGTGAACACGGTTGTTCCAAGGCTTATATAACGTGTGCTGGTTCAGGGATTTAATGTCTATCTTGGACTTTGGCACCAAGATACATCAACATTTAACTCTACACTCTTAGAAATAAAAGTGCTAAGTAGAACCATATAAGGTTCTTGGGCTTGTCCTCATAGGAGAACCCTTTTTGGCTCCAGGTAGAACTTTTTCATAAAGGTTCCCCCTGGAACCCTTTTAAAACCCTTTATTCAGGAAAGGGGTTTTAAAGGGTTCTCTGGATGAAAATGGTTCTTACTGGAACCTGGAAAAACCCTTTCTTCGGGAAAAGGGTTTTTCAGAAGCAAATGGTTCCAGATAGAACCTCAGCCCTTGTAGAACCCTTATTTCAAAGAGTGTACGATCGATTTGAAATGGTTCTCTGGAGGTTCTCTGGAGGTATTCCTAAGATAACCCAAGATGATAAAGAGGCTTGTCAGGTCACAACTGTGAAATTTGACCAGCAAAATCGAAGTAGTTCATCTATAAAATCAATGTTTGTGCCAAATGAGAAACACCCGAGATGCCGTAGACCCCTGGATCTCAAACTGTGGAACGTGGAGGAAAATCAGAACGACTGTTCTACTGTTCTTCAGCAGTTGGCTGGACGACTGAGAACCTTCACCGACACTCTTCTACTGTTGTTGTTGTTGATTGTATATGTTTGGACGGAGGGCACAAAAATATAATAGTTACTGATGCTGATTGTTTGTTTTCTGCTGCTTCTCTGGACCACACACACACACACACACACACACACACACACACACACACACACACACACACACACTCTGATTGATTGTGATCCATGTGTTGGCTGAACACCAGGTTTAAATCCTGTCTGAACCACAGGTGAAGGGATGTTTCCGTGCCGCAGGAGGAGCTGCTTTAATAAAGCGGACTGAGCCAAGTCCCTGAGCGGGGGTTCAGGTTTTTTTTTTTTTTTACTTTCTTTAAAAAAAAATAAAATAATTGGATAATGTCCACATGCGTCCACTGAGGAGCAGATCTGTTTGATTAAACTGGTGAGGAAGTGAATTCTCTCTCAGGGTGAATGTGGTGATGGAACACACGGTGTCTTCAGGTTCCTCTGTTATTTACTTAGTAACAGTGTTGGCATGGCAACAGCAGCTGCTGCTGATGCTGCTGCTGCTGATGATGATGATGATGATGATGCTGCTGCTAATGCTGCTGTTGCCAGAGCCAGCAAACAAAAATTAACCACAATATTAAAATTGCAAATAAAATATCAGTTTAATTAAAATAAATAAAATAAGTTTGAAAATACAAATTCGGACTCTTTTCTCGGATTTCTGACTTTAATCTCAGAATTCTGTGAAAAAATCAGACTTTTTTCTGTTGGATTTTAATCCGAGAATACAGAATTCTTTTCAAATTGACTTTAATCTCAGAATGAATTCAGATTTTTTTCTCTGACTTTAATCTCAGAATTTTGATTTATTTCTGCCGGACTTTAATTTCAGATTGAATTCTGATTTTTTTGTTTCTGATTGACTTTAATCTCAGATTAATTACTTTTTTCTGTCTGACTTTAATTTCAGAATGAATTCAGATTTTTTCTCTGACTTTAATCCCATAATTTTGATTTTTTTTCTGTCCGACTTTAATCTCAGAATTTTGATATATTTCTGTCCGACTTTAATCTCAGAATTTTGATATATTTCTGTCCGACTTTAATCTCAGAATTTTGATATATTTCTGTCTGACTTTAATCTCAGAATTAATTCAGATTTTTTTTTTCCGTCTTGACTTAAATCTCAATAACTATAATAATAAAGAAAAACATATTTTAAAAAAGTCTAATTAAAACACCAAATGAGCTCCTAAATTTACATTTAACATTGCGATCCATATAAAAATATATGTATTTCTGACAATAACCGTGACTCTGGTTGAAGTCGCCAGGTTAGTTTTGTTATATTTTGCAGAGATTGACAACTCTGCCCCTCAGATTACGTGTTTTACGATGTTAGCGATAAATACTCCGTCTCTAATTAGCATTAGCATCTCCGTGCAGCTCGTAGGAGTGGGCGTGGTCAAACTCTGATTTTAAAAACACGGCGGCGAGGAGTCGGCGCTACGGCGTCGTTTCTGCCCCCGGGGGGGCAAAAATAGTCAACAGGCTCTGACCGGCTGATGGTCGGATTACCCAGTTAATCCCGCCGTGTCCTGTAAATCTTAACAAGCCACGTAAATGTGTCGAAGGCCACTTGAGTTCACGGCAGCGGGCTGGACGTTGTGATTAGGGATGAGCTTCACGCTCCGGTCCACACTCCGGTCCACAGCTTCCCCTCAGTGGAGAATAAAAGGGCCGTGTTCCGTGTTCTCGTAACCCAGACTTATGTCACTTCGCCACTGTAATATATGTCTTTGTTTACCCCCCGTTTAACCTAATCACACGCACACGCACACGCACACACACACACACACACACACACACCCGAGACTCGATGACGATGTGTCGTCATAACAACGACGGCGATGTGAGACTCTGCAGAGGTGATGAGGACGAGGCAGCTTCTCAGTTCCTAGGCAACGTCGTCCCCAGCGACTGCGTCGAGTTCAGAGGAGGGACGAGGTCACGCTGTCGCTCTTACGTGTTTCGTTTGACGCGACCTAGATTTGGTCGTACAAACGCACAAGCGAGTCGTTAAAGTCACCAAAACAGACGCTCGCCGACGTCCTCTCCTTCACTGGCATGAGATATTAAAGCTGGTGAAATTTGTTTCTTAAATATTGTGTTGCGTTCGGGGCTTTTATGTGAAAAATGTGGCTTTTGAATGATGGACATGCTAAAAAAATAACAATGTTTAACACACATTTAACACATTTTACTGTGACGGACATTTATTGCATTTATGTGCTCATTTAATTAAAAAAATATGAGCTAGAAGTAGAATTTTGAGAAATGAATACATTCATATAATGTGTACAACATAGTATACATATTTAAAACAAATTAAGGCAGAACATAGACTACATGTGTTGCTAGCTAGCACCATACCTAGAACTAGCATGATCTATCTTGCGAGCTACATAACCAGAAGTAGCAAGATCTAGCTAGCGAGCTACATAACTAGAACTAGCAAGATCTACCTTGCGAGCTATATAATTAGAAGTAGCAAGATCTAGCTAGCGAGCTACATAACTAGAACTAGCAAGATCTACCTTGCGAGCTATATAATTAGAAGTAGCAAGATCTAGCTAGCTTCATAACTAGAACTAGCAAGATCTAATGAGCAAGCTACATAACTAGAACTAGCAAGATCTAGCTAGCTAGCCACATAACTAGAACTAGCTAGATCTAACTAGGTAGCTAAAAAAATAGAACTAACAAGATCTAGCTAGCTAGCTACATGACTAGAACTAGCAAGATCTAGCTAGCGAGCTACATAAATAAAAATGACAAGATCTACCCTGTGAGCTACATAACTAGAACTAGCAAGATCTACCTTGCGAGCTACATAACTAGAACTTCTAGTTATGTAGCTCGCAAGGTAGCTCACAAGGTAGCTCGCAAGGTAGCTAGCGAGCTTCATAACTAGAACTAGCAATATGTAGCTAGCGAACTACATAACTAGAACTAGCAAGATCTAACTAGCTAGCAAGATCTAGCTAGCTAGCATATAACTAGAACTAGCCAGATCTAACTAGGTAGCTACATAACAAGAACTAGCAAGATCTAGCTAGCTAGATTTCACCCACTTATCTTGCAGTTTTGTTTTTTTTTTACAAAAAGATGCTTTAACATATTTCCATTAACTTCATCATCCATCAACTATTCTTTTACATATAATTAAGTCTGATACCGTCGCTTAAGTTTCTTTTATTTTTTTAAAGCGGTCATTATTAGTATTATTAGTTGATTAAACAGCAGCCACGCACAGAACAAAACCCCACACACAGAGTTAGCGACACAGCTAATTTGCGTCTGTGGCCCCTGGGCGGGAAACTAAGAAGACAAAAGGACGATGTGGACAAAACACACACTACGACTGCTGCCATTACAGCTATAACACAACAGCGTCATAGTCAACATAGACAACACACACACTATTATCAACACAGATCACACAACAACAGCAACAACGTCCAACTTCTTCGCATTAATAATTTATCCATTGACTTCAAAGTGTCAAAGAGTCAAAGAGTGATATGGTTATTAAAGATGATTACATTTAAATTACCGATGTGACGTGTGTGTGTGTGTGTGTGTGTGTGTGTGTGTGTGTGTGTGTGTGTATAGAAGTGTCTTGTGTGTATTTATTTTTCATTTCCTCCTCCAATATTTACAAAGTACACACTCGTGTTTCCCTCAGCGTTTTCTCATCCTCTTTGTTTTCAGACGCTCGTTCACACGATTTAACAGAAAATATTCTTTGACGCCATTTTTACCGTTTTCATTTGAAGAACTCGTCAAAGTCAACGTGAGCGATCCTGACAACCGTTGTTGAGGAACCCTGTTTTAGTCAATGTTTGGGGCTCCACAGCGACGTCACACCACAACATTTATTAGACTCTTTTTATATTATTATAAGTATTCATTACATTTCTAGAGCGCTTTTCTAGACACCCAAAGCGCTCTACAAATTACGCATTATTAATTGACAAATTCCCACTGGTGATGCTAAGCTACGTGTAGCCACAGACTGACGGAAGCGCGGCTAGCAATGTGCGCCAAACGACCCCTCCGACCACCGCGATCATTCTTACGTACATTCATCCATTGGATGTTTCTTCGAACTGTTGGAGGAACCTGGAGAACCCGGAGAAAACCCACGCACACACGGGGAGAACATGCTAACTCCTTGCGAGAAAGGTCCTTGTTCCAACCGGGGTTTGAACCCAGGAACTCGGGTCTTATCGAACAGGAGAGCGCTAACCACTACACTGACCGTGGGCCCAAAGAAATAAGGGTTCCAACAGGGCTGAGGTGGAACCAACCTACCTGGAACCATTTGCTTCTGAAAAACCCTGGAAATGGTTCCAGTAAGAACCATTTTGATCCCTTTAGAACCCTTTAAAACCCCTTTTCTGAATAAAGGGTTCTTGGTGGAACCTTCCAAAAGGGTTCCAGGTGGAATCTTTATAAAAAGGTTCTTCCTGGAGCCAAAAAAGGGTTCTCCTATGAGGACAAGCCCAAGAACCTTATATGGTTCTACTTAGCACTTTTATTGTGTAGAGTGTATTACAGTGGTTCTATTGTAGATCTCCTTCTTTCAGCTTCTCCCTGTAGGGGTCGCCACAGGTGTCTTCTTCTGTTACACCATCTGTCCTCAACTGTCCACACGTGACCGAACCATCTCGACCGTGACATCAACATCTTTCACTTTATCTCCATCCAGGTCAATGAGATGTGAGCACAAAATATAGGAAGAAGAATCCAAAGAACATGTTTTCAGTTACGAGCAGACGTTCTGGATGTTTTTGGTTCACTGAGCTTCTCGTGTCGTCCTTCAGTCTCTGCAGGACATGTTGGATAAGCTGTTTCTGTGGAGAAAAAGGTGAACATCAGCAGCAGCTGGAAACCCTCCACCACATCCACCTCCTCCTCCACCTCCACCACCATCCCCTCCATCTCCTCCACCTCCTCCACCACATCCACCACATCCACCTCCTCCTCCACCACCATCCCCTCCAACTCCTCCACCTCCACCACCACCTCCTCCACCTTCTACACCACCACCTCCTCCAACTCCTCCACCACCATCTCCTCCAACTCCTCCACCTTTACCACCACCTCCTCTAACTCCTCCACCTCCACCACCATCTCCACCTCCACCTTCTACACCACCACCTCCTCCAACTCCTCCACCTCCACCACCATCTCCTCCAACTCCTCCACCTTTACCACCACCTCCTCTAACTCCTCCACCTCCACCACCATCTCCTCCACCACCACCTCCTCCACCTTCTACGCCACCACCTCCTCCAACTCCTCCACCTCCACCACCATCTCCTCCAACTCCTCCACCTTTACCACCACCTCCTCTAACTCCTCCACCTCCACCTCCACCACCATCTCCTCCACCACCACCTCCTCCACCTTCTACACCACCACCTCCTCCTCCTCCACCACATCCACCACCACCACCTTCTACACCACCACCTCCTCCAACTCCTCCACCTCCACCTCCACCACCATCTCCTCCACCACCACCTCCTCCACCTTCTACACCACCACCTCCTTCAACTCCTCCACCTCCACCACCACCTCCTCCACCTCCTCCTCGGAAAACACCGTAAACAACAGCTTCTGCTGTTCCTGCACCGCGCAGCTCCGTGTGTGTGTTTGTTTTCTTGACGGTGACGCACACACACACACTCCATCACACTCACGGTTGATGTTGACAGATCTGTCAAAGTGTTTACTCGTGTTGGCTGATGCCATATTTTTATTGTTTAATCAAATATTATTTGTATTCTTGTGGATTATCGTCATCATCATCATCATAGTCCATTGTTTGTTTTTTTTTGTGAGGACACGCTGAAACTAAAGTTTTGTACGTTTACGAGACAATATTTTTATTTACAATCATTGTTTGTCTTTTTCCAGGCTTGTAAACATGGTAATGCAACGTAAATTGTAAGTTTTAAAGCAGCAAACGTGGGTTTTTCTGTGGGTCTGTAGATGTTTTGAGTCACTGATAAAGATCAGATGTTTTGGCCCAAATATTCAGTTGCTTACGAAAACAATCGTCCCTCGACCTCATTTACCTGGTTACTCTGGTTTCAAAGGGTAAATCCTGACCAGCTGAGCTGAAGAACAAGGGTGAATTCCAATTCCTTACTTAACCCTCAATCTCAAAAATGCTCTCCCTCTAGTGCAAGTGCTGTCCAAGGGCTACCCAGAATGCATTGCATGTTTTCACATAACAAAGATGGCGTCGAAAGCAGCGAAACGAGTACGCGACAAATGAAGTATTTTCTTTGTTAATAGAGATATAAAAATGATGAAAAACCATTGTATTATCTTAGTTTAGGCCCATATTATGGATTACTGACGTCATTGTTGCGTAACATTTATTTTTATTTTACGATCTTTTGTCAATAGTCGGCCGGTGCGGTTTACTTTTCAATAAGTCGTGGTGTGTGGTAACTGTCAGCTGAATATTTGTATGAGTATCATCTTATAACTAACTGATTTACAGTTATTACGGATGACGTAAATCATTGGTTCTCAAAGTGCGGCCCGAGGGCCAATGGCGGCCCGCAGAAACATTTCTGGCGGCCCCGCAATGAATTACAGTTGATAGTTTTAATCCAGGAGCTACTAAGCTTGTTAAATGTTTATTGGACATTACTGGATACAGACCAATAAGTGTAAACTGTACAACTGTATTTACTATGTCATCAAATTTTGGATGACATAGTGACACAGTATAGTATGATGTTTTTGTCAAATTTTGGCGTTGAAATTTTTTCCCAAAAAATTGTCACATTTTGGACGACATAGTATAGTATGACGTTTTTGTCAAATTTTGGACCGAAATTTTTTCCCAAAAAATTGTCACATTTGGAACGACATATGTAATTTTTGTCAAAATTTGGACCAAATTTCTTTTTGAAAAAAATTGTCAAATTTGGACGACATAGTATTGTACAACGTTTTTGTCAAATTTTGGACCAACATTTTTTTTCCCCAAAAATGTTACAATTTTGAACAACATAGTATAATGAAGTTTTTGTCAAATTTTGGAACAAAAAAAAAATAAAAAATTGTCACATTTAGGACGACATAGTATATTATGACGTTTTTGTCAAATTTTGGACCAAAAATTTTTTGGGAAAAAAAATTGTCAAATTTTGGACGACATAGTATAGTATGACATTTTTGTCAAATTTTAAAACCAAATAAAACCAATAAAATATATATATATTTTATTATTTTTGATTGTCAAATTTTGGACGACATAGATATTACTAATGGGATTTCTTTCTGGTTTTTTTTTCCTTTGGCCCTCAGGTATCAAAACTTTGAGAACCCCTAACGTAAATGCTTCTTCTTTTTTGGAGTTGACAGACTGGACGCAGCTTTGGCGTTATTCTGCCCCCTACAGTCTGAAGACGTATCTGCATTTAAGGGGTGTCCCCGTTTCTAAGTGACAAAATAACCCTCAACACTTGGTTTTGAGGCCAGTTAAGATTAAGGGTTGAGCTTGAGGGTTAAGATAGGAATTGGAATTGGCCCTTTATCTCCCTGGACTTAAATAAGACATAAAATGACAATAAAATCCGTACAAAATCTAACCGAGTACCGTTATCGGCCCGCGTACCACAATTTGTACGTCGTCCCTGAGTTAATGAATAGATTTTTTCGCCGTGAGCGTTTGTATACGGGGACAAAAATAGTAAAACAATTAAATGGCGTAATTGCATCCATTAAGTGTGTGTGTGTGTGTGTGTGTGTGTGTGTGTGTGTGTGCAAACAGCCGCATTACACATTGTCAGTCACAGCGACAATTCCACCTGTCACTTGACAATAGAGCGGCGCATTGTTGTGCGAAGACGACCTAGAACGACAAGCCCTCTGGGGGCCCACGCCCTCTGGGGGCCCACGCCCCTTTTTTTTAACGATGTGATTAACTGGCGAAAACAAGAATCCCCAAAAGACACAATGTCCCTGGCACGCCGAGTCAAAAGGAAACGTCTGACTTTTTTTTTTTTTTTGCGGTTTGTCAAAGTATCCGCGTTACTAGCAGCAATTCTGATGGAGACGGAGGCAGACGACGCTAGGACGACCTGCGCGACGGCACGCGATCGCGCCCACGGCGGCGTTGACGCGTGATCTCCATCTGGTGACAGTGACGGGGGAGGGGGGGGGGGGGGGGGGGGGAATGTTATCAGAAAACACAGGAGATTCGATTAACCCAGATCCAACATATGTCACAGTGTCGTCTGCGTACACGATGACTGTCATTTCTTCTGGCTGAGGAAATTTAGAATAAATGAGATCAGATCAGGAGGAAAATAAGCAAATCACACTGTTCACATTTGACGGCTTCAGATTAGCTTCAGTTTCAGTGACGTAAAGGCACGTTATGTCAGATTATACTCACGGAGGTTAGCATTAGCACATGGTTTTGGCTTAAAGGTCACATAGAGTGGTCCTGTTGCACATATATGTTAGTTATGGAGGTCTACTTACATATATTATCTTTTTTTTATGGTCAAAAACCTCCTAGTTGCTGTAAACTAGCCGATAGAAATCCTCTTTTCTGACAGTGTTTTTCAGCCGCGATGTTTCAGAGTGAACTTTCACCCCCAGAAGACAGAGTCTTGTGATTGGCCAATACTATCCAGCACATCCGTTCTCAGAAGAGAACGGATGCCCCCCTCTGGAACGGTGGATGCACTGCTCCTCATTATCAAAACATTGTTTTAACAGTGTTTAAAAATAGCTTCTTCACGACTCCCCGCCGCAGTCCCTTTGACGACCTTTGACCCGGAGACAGACCCAGAGTCAGAAGACACTGTCGCTCGTGAAACACCTCCACAACGGACGTTATTCTTCTTCTGTGGTTCAACGTACGCAACCGGATGTGCCCGGACTAGTGCCCAGAGGAGGACGATCGGTTGTTCAGGAGAACCGCTGTTTACGTAACTATTACGGGATTTTCAGAGATCTCGTTGAGCCCCGAGATTACAATAAAACACAACGTTCTCAGCAGTGGCTGAACTGTTTGTTTAGAACCGTCAGGGCTTCATAAACAAGGTAATGACGCAGAAACACACCAAAAAAAACAGCGATAATAGGAACTTCCGGTCTAGTTGCGCTTTAACTGAAATTGATCAACAACACGGATTTGAAGTGGCACAAGTTTGCAGCGTTTTCTTTCTCTTCGAGTACGAATCCATTCGTCTCTGGATTTATCAGCCGATGAATCGAGGGTCAACCCCAAAACAAAACAACAAAAACTCTTTTTAAAACTAGCTAAAGTTAGTTAGCTCACGCTCCCAAACCAAACTCCACAGAGAAAATCAGTGATTTTACACCAGAGCACACAGGAGTTGCTCATTCACCGCTGCCGTATTAGAAAGCGTGTCAAATGTGTTATTTCTTTGAGTTCTGTGTTCGAAAACCCTTCTTTTGAGTCAGGTTAGGGACGAAAAGCGACCACACGAGGCAGCAGTAGACCATTAACCAGAGGTGGAAACTCAAGTTACTGTATTGAATACTTTTTTTGTGTGTATTTTGTATTTTTTTAAGTACAATTTAAAATCGGGGTTTTTGTATTTTACTCGAGTACGTATTGACTCAAGTATTGTACTTAAATACTAAAATAAAAATTCAGCACAATGAAACCCTACAGGGGGAAAATAATATACACCAGAACCAGACGACTGGTGATGTGATAAGCACCATTAGCGCTGGAGCGTGAACATAAGGGGGCGTGGCCAAAAGTGACGTCACATCTTGTGTCGCGCCGGGCGCGTGAGCTCCGAAATAGTTTTGGATTTGTATTTCTACTACCCTCACATCCCACGCAAAGTAACTAAGTAACTTTTACTATTAAGTAAGTAAGTAAGTAAGTAAGTAACCTTAGGTATTGGTACTTTTACTAACGTAGTACGATATTTTAGTACTTTTTCCACCTCTGCCGTGAACCTACTGAGTCCCCGTAACCCTAAAAACGCTGATTTTCTCTCTGGACTTTGGTTCGGCAGAGTGAGTCGTCCCTGTTATTCCTTACGTAGCTGCAGGCAGACGATCTCTAACGTACTTATTTCTCTTCTGTTATCCTCTAAAACATTTCTCCTCTCTTCCTCTTCTTCTCCCTCGTGTTTTCCCACTTTTATTATTATTATTTGTTATTTTTTGCTAATTCAATTCGAGCGTCAGATTTCAGCAGATGTTTACGCTGCTCGGAGCAAACTTTGTGATATTTGGGGGGGGGGGTTATATAAATAAAATTGTGCCCGACTCGTCTCAGCTGACTACCATCAGTTTATTAAAAAAAAAAGAAAAGAAAAGATAACCCTTTCTTTCTGCTAATGTTTCGTGCAGCGTGACCAAGAGCTGTGTGATTATTATTATTATTTTTCCCTCTCTCTTCAAACCCGTGACTTTACGCTGTTAAACACCAGTCGTCTCTTCTTTGTTTGCGTTCGTGCCGCGACTGTATTCGCTCCTGGAGCTCGTCGATCGCTCGCTCGCACATCATCCAAAACAACTCTGCATTCCAGGTAGAATCCCGGCCGGAGCTCTGAGGCCCCCGAGGACCCCGGGCAGATTCCTTTTTTAGCAGAAGAAGAAGAAACAAAAACGTACCTGCGCAGAGACCTATAACGATCGCTATCGTTATAGTTACTGTTGTTATTATTATTGTGAGATCAGTGACAAGGAAATGAACCTGATATTGGAGCGTGTTGGCAGGAACTCTGGCTTTTTTCGTTTGGTTTTAATTCTTATTTCCTGATCCTCTTTGTTTGGCCGCGACCTTTGTGCGCTTGTGTTTCACTTGTTCATTCATCAGCCTCTTCACGGCGGCACATATTATGGATCCATGCACTTCCTCTCCGGGCCGTGAAAAACCCCGACCGGCCGGCCGAGCTACAGGTTGTTATTGAGGGTTTCCTCGTTATTCTAAACAACCCGGCAACCGGGGTGTTGTTGTTGTTGTTGTTGTTGTTGTTGTTGTTGTTTTCTTCCCTTGCTTCTTCTTCTTCACCTCCACACACACACAGAGCTGCACGTCACCCAGATCACAGTCAAGAACCCTCGCTGCACACAATCATTCCAGTTGCTGAATAATACAAAGCAAACAGTGACCTACTTTCTGAGGGAAGGGAACAAGCTAGGGGGGAAACGTGGAGCGGAGTCCGGCCGGGGACTGGATTGACTGGATGGATGGACGGGGGGTGTGTGGGGGGGGGGTGGGGGGGCGGCGGAGCTTGAGCTGTTTTGGTCGTGAGCAGCGAGAGCGAGCAAGCATGGTCTGCCACGTGAGTCCGCTCCGCGCGGTCTGGCGAGTCCTGACCGCGGCTTGCGGGCCGTCGTTAAATGTGATTAAACAGGCAGGCACAAGAAGGCTGCAGCGAGCGAGCTCCTGATCCTGGAGGCCTCTCTGCACAAGGAATGTACTTCACAGGGACTGTGGCCTCACACGTGTGTCACACCATCAATCTGGGCAATGTACACGCACACACAACACACACACACACACACACACACACACACACACACACACACACACACACACACACACACACACACACACACACACACACACACACTGCATTCCTGCTGTTCTCTGCAGGTACAGCGCGCTGCACTTGTTGCACCGGCCTCGTTTGTTTTCCCAAAAACAAAAACCCCCAGAGAGGGAAATCAGAAGCAAAACAAGAGGAAACGACTTTTACCTTCGTCTCAAACTCGCTTTTCAGGTTTTTGTTTATTTTTTTTTTTTTTTTAAAGGTCAAATAGCGCTGGCGGCGCTTTCGTCACGTGACTGAAACGAAATGAAAAGACTTGCGCTCCGTCACAGGCTTTATTCACTTTATCAACTGCACATAAAAATGCATTTTCTGGAGAGTACAGAAATATTCCCACTCACAGACAGCAGGGGGCAGTGGAGAGAGAGCCCCCCCCCCAATCGCCCCGCAACAAGACAAAAACACAAATCCTGCAAAGTTCCGCTTTAAACGAGTGTTTCGACACAGTTTACGATGATATTCTGTAAAAACGGCGACAGACGGAGACGTTAGCGGACTTTGGTCCCGATAACGCAAGTTTGTGTGAGTGATTTTCCGTCTTTTCCAGAGGACACGTCACACACACACATCACTCAGCGCATATATATATATATAAGTAAAAGTAACCACTATTTTGATCAACATTTTACTTGAGTACAAGTAAAAGTACTGGTGTAAAAATAAATGTAAAAAAAAAATTAAAAAAAAATTAAAAAAAAATCTGTTATCGGGCACTTCCTGTTTTGTGGCCACGCCCCTTCTGACAACTTTTTCCCCTCTTATGTGTCCAATACGAACGGTCACGTGTTATTTACGTTGCTACGACAAATCGGCAAGATGACGACGCCAAATTCAAAATGGCCGACTTCCTGTTCGGCTTGTGGGGGCGCTAAAGAGCCTGGGGCTATGAACAGGGTCCGTGCCCTATGGCACTATCGTGTTTTTCAGCAACCCGACCAAATTTTCAGAGTTTTTATGCACATTTCATTACAAAAGAGAGAAAAAAAGAGCCAAATAAATATTCTTAAGACTTTACAATGTGAGATTTTTCCATACATTAATGTATTATGATTATTATTATTAGTTTTCATGTAAATTGTGTCATAAATTGCTATTTCATTTATTTTAATTAAAACTTGTGCTTTCATTTTGTCGCGTAACGTCATATTTTGAAAGGTTTTTCGTCACATTTCCCGTTATTTTCCCATCTTTTAACGTCCTTTACGGCGCCACCTGTCGCATCTAAACGTGTCGACTCAAAGAAAAGCAGAAAATGGTCTCTTCCACCTCGAGCCCGACGAGGGATTACCACAGAGACTTGACCTCTGACCCGAGCTGAACGTGATAGTGAGACGGACGCAGCTGCTCACACGCGCACACACACACACACACACACACACACACACACACACACACACACACACACACACACACACACACACACACACACACACACACACACACACACACACACACACACACACACACACACACACACACACACACACACACACACACTGTAGACTTTCAACATAATTAGATGAAGCCCAAATCCCCAAAGGATTCAGATAAACTTGCAAAATAAAAACAAAAGTCACTAAAAAGCCTCTGTTTTCTTGTGTTTTTTCCGTCTCAGAACTGACTGAAGAAGACGCTGCAGGTGTTTTTTTAATACCACGATCAGCTGATGACGCACAACTGATCTGCTTTTAGCTAATTATTCAACCAGGTGCTTTGTGATCGAGGTGCAGGCTGAACACACACACACACACACACACACACACACACACACACACACACACACACACACACACACACACACACACACACACATTCTTGTACTTGCTGCATACTGAGGACCAGCATTTCCACTTCCACTATAAATCAACACAATTACAAAAATCTACTTCATGAACGACATCTACAAAGAACTACTGGTTGCAGTACCATAAAATGTCTGCAGGTGGAGCCCCAGAGCAGAAAGGGCTGGAAAACTTGGAATTTTTTTTTTTTGGTCCAAAATTTGACAAAAACGTCATACTATACTCTGTCGACCAAATAATATATAAAAAATTTTGACCAACAATTTTTGGTCAAAATTTGACAAAACATCTTATTATACTATGTTGTCCAAAATTTGAAAAAAAAATTGACCCAAAATTTTTGGTCCAAAATTTGACAAAAACGTCATACTATACTATGTCATCCAAAAGTTGAAAAAAAATAAACATTACTTTGGTCCAAAATTTGACAAAAAAAGTCATTCTATACTATGTTGTCCAAAATTTGAATTTTTTTTTTTTTTACAAAAACGTAATACTATACTATGTACAACTATAGTATATACATCTTTTTTTGTTACAAATTGAGTATAGCATGTTATAGCAATCTAAGGAAGTGATTTCAATGAAAACAAAGTGAGGACCGGCCAAAATGTCCTCACTCCGTAAAAATGTCCTCACTTTGTTGGTTCAAAACCCTCCCTGGTCCTCAGTATGCCGCAAGTACAAGAACACACACACACACACTGTCAAAAAGGATGAAAAACATGAACCAGAACAATCAAATAGTGAGAATAGAGACAAGATAATGGATGTTCTTTCAGAGATTTTTGTTAAATGGCCTCCAGAAGAAGAATCTCTCTCTTTAAAAAAAGGTTTGAACTTTTTAAAATTGAAACACAAAGTGCTTTAACACACGAGGAGGAAACAACACACAACGTTCAGGGACAAAATAAAGATTTAATTTAAAGAAAAACATTGAATAAAAGAGGGAAAAGTGGTCCTGTTGCACATATATGTTAGTTATGGAGGTCTACTTACATACATTAACTTGTTTTTATGGTCAAAAACCTCCTAGTTGCTGTAAACGAGCCGATAGAAATCCTCTTTTCTGACGCTGTTCCTCAGCCGCGATATTTCAGACATAAATCTCACCCTCAGAAGACAGAGTCTTGTGATTGGCCAGTACCCGGAAGTGACATATTCAGCACACCCGCTCTCAGAAGCACAGCTCCCCCCTCTGGAGCGGTGGATGCACTGCTACTCATTATCAAAACATTGTTTTAACAGTGTTTAAAAATAGCTTCTTCACGACTCCCCGCCGCAGTCCCTTTGACGACCTTTGACCCGGAGTCAGACCCAGAGTCAGAAGACACTGTCGCTCGTGAAACACCTCCACAACGGACGTTATTCTTCTTCTGCGGTTCAATCTACGCAACCGGATGTGCCCGGACAAGTGCCCGGAGCAGGAGGATCTGCTGTTCAGGAGAACCGGTGTTTACGTAACCGGTTCCGGGTTTTTTCAGAGATCTCGCTGAGCCCGAGATTAGAATAAAACACAGCGTTCTCAGCAGTGGCTGAACTGTTTGTTAAGAACCTTCAGGGCTTCGTAAACAAGGTAATGACGCAGATACACACTAAAAAAACAGCGTTAATTGGAACTTCCTGTCTAGGTCCGCTTTAAATGAAGTAAAATAAACTAAAATATCTCTTCTCTTCTCTTTGTCTCCCCACAGAAAAACATGTCACTGACCAAAAAAAAGTCCTTAATTCATCATTTTCTGCCCTGAGACGTCGTGTGTGTGTCCTCTGGAGAAGACGTAAAATCGCTCACACAAACAGGACCTCTCGCGTTTATTGGGACCAAAGTCCGCTAACGTCTCCGTCTGTCGCTGTTTTTTTTACAGAATATCAACGTAAAACGGTGTCAAACCATTTGTTTAAAGCGGAAAACTTTGCAGGATTTGTGTCTTTGTCAGAAACAACAAAGCCAGGTTATGGCTAAAAAAAAGGACGCTGGTTTGGCTCCAGTGCTGCTCTCTGTCTCCCTCTTCCTCCACCAGCGGTACTGCAGCCTCATCACAGCTTTCCTGCGACTAGTTTTCCTCACAAACATCGAACGCGTGAAGAGGAGAAAACGGGGATTTTAAAACAATATTTCAACGGAGCTTTTGCCCTCCTTGATTTTATAATTTGCGTCCTTGTGAAAACGCTCTTGAAGATAATTTGCTCTGTAATGAGTAAGTGTCGCTCTGCAGCAGCAGCAGCAGCAGCAGCAGCAGCAGCAGCAGCAGCAGCAGCAGCAGCAGCAGCAGCAGCAGCAGCAGCAGCAGCAGCAGCAGCAGCAGCAGCAGCAGCAGCAGCAGCAGCAGCAGCATCGCTCACTGCCCTCGTTCTGGTCTCCACGGAAACAACCAGGCCTGTTTTTAACACTGCAGCAGGTTTTTTTCCTCTTCTTCTTCTTTTTCTTTGAGCTCAGTCAATGAAACATTCAGGCTTTTATACACAAAAACGCGGCTGCGAGGAAAATAACGACGAGTTGCGAAGGTCGTGTTTTATATCTCGATGTATAAATATAGATATAAAAACAGCATCTGTGCTCATGAACGTGTGCAGTGAACATTTACTTGCTTGTATTTCTCACAACTTTTTTATTTCTCATTGACGTCGTTTCCTTTGTCTTTGTTACTCGTTACGACCGAATAAAACCAGAAGAAGAAGAAGAAGAAGAGTTGGTATTACGAGCTGCCCATTCACATGCTGCAAAGTGTCCAGGAATTGAACCCTCAACCTTCCAGTTGAACGACCACTGAGCCACCATGGTTCAATCCAAACTCCTCACTTTTTTTTTTTTTTTACATATACTTTTGCTTCTAAAACTTACGGAGCCCCCGAAGTGACATGAGAAAAAAAAAAAAATTACGGAATTTTTTATTTTTTTTTTTAAATCTCGAGTTTCCCAAAAAAAATCTGGAAAAAAAAATTCTTTTTTTTTTCATTTTTTTGGGAAACTCGAGATCTCGACTTTGAAACTCGAGATTTAAAAAAACAAAAAAAACATCATTTTTTTTTTTTTTCTCATGTCACTTCAGGGGCTCCATAAAAACTAAATTTTATCAACAAAAAAAATACTTTTGATACTTGAAGTACAGTAAGTGTCATATACTCGAAGTACTTTTACTTCAGTAGTATTATAAAAGGTGACTGTTAATGACCTGAAAATGAAAACACAACATCACTAAACTGGTAATAACTAAATAGCTAATCACTTAGTGCTACATTGTTTATATGTATGGAAGGTGCTATATAAATAAAGTTAATTTGATTTGTTGCATATAAAATTATGATGACGTTTTACCAAATTACAAAGTTATTTTGACATTGAATGACGTATATTTTGTGCAATAACAATCATACAAACATCTTTATTTACCCGTCAACGGTTACAAAGAAACAATCAAGTTTTCACGAACTCAAAATCTGTCTTAAAAACTCTGGATTTAATCCAGATTTACGCGTTTGGCGTCAAGACTATTTTTGTCTCGGTTTGGGTGAAACTTGAGTCAGTTGAGGATGAATGAATGAATGGATGATGGACGGACGGTGGCGTCATGGAAACATCATCATCATCATCATCATCATCGTCGTCATCATTCTCAGAACTTTGTGTTGACATCTCCTCTCTCTCTCTCCTCCTCACCGCGACAACACGACATAAAAGCTCCGCTGAGTTTTGTTGCATCACGTTTCCACGACGACCAAACTGGCTGATGGCAGAGCCGCTAATGACACGTGATGCTGCACATGTTTGACGGGAGGAGAGCACGCCTGATCACCTGTGTGTGTGTGTGTGTGTGTGTGTGTGTGTGTGTGTGTTGTGGTTTGGTTAAGTGTTAGGGATAATTAGATGAAATTAAAATCTTGATCTTGTGAGGACATTTTTAAGAAAAGCCTTTTCGTGGTCAGGTATTGAGTTGTCACAGTTAAGGTTAAGGCTGTGACGTGTCCTCACTAAGTCACATAAACAACGACGCAAAACCATAATAACGTAAACGAGCTACGACGTAGCTTAAAAATAACAATTTAGCCAATAGCTAATCCTGACAATTAGCGATGAGCTGATACAAAAGTCTGTATCGGACTCACTGGATCGGACGTCTTCGAAATTCAACGCGATCCGTAAACTCCAAAATAAGACCTTAGTTTCATGATTTCATGGAGCTTCTCAGAGCAGATGCTGCCTCCTGATTGGCTGATTCCAGAGGCTGATTTTGATTGCCAAAAACGATGCTGGTTTAAACGTTGTCAGAGTTTGTTCACTGCGAACTTTGAATCTGCGTAGAATTTAGCAAATATATCGCAGAATCTGACAGACTGAATATATCTGCTCCTTACACTGCCCCCTGGTGCTTTTCGTGAGTATTGCAAACAGACTTCCATGTTGGCAGGAAAAAAAACTTCTGCCAAAACAGTAATCAGAGATCGTTCACTGCGAACTTTGAATCCACGTAGATTTTTAGCAATATATCGCAGAATCTGACAGACGGAATATATCCGATCCTTACGCTGCCCCCTGGTGCTTTTCGTGAGTATTGGAAACAGACTTCCGTGTTGGCCAGGAAAAAAAACTTCTGCCAAAAAATGATGCTGCTTTCAACGTCGTCAGAGTTTGTCAACTGCGCACTTTGAATCCGCGTAAAATTAAGGAAATATATATATATATATGACGGAATATATCTGACCTCTAACACTGCCCCCTGGTGGTTTTCGTGAGTACTTCATTAGCATTGGAGTCTTTAATGATGCTAAATTTGGCATCCAGATTCAAAGCTTCCTAGTTGGCAGTGAAGGGGAAATGAGGGAAATGAATAAAGGTCAGATTATTTGCGTGGTTCTGTAACTGTTCGTGGTTTTAAACCCGTGTCGGACAGGAAACAGGAAACGACGGCGACAACCGCGTTCCCCTTCGACCGGAGCTTCAGTCGATGAAGTGAACAGAGCGGAGACAAAGTTACACGAGCACAAACCGTCCATTTCTCTGCGTTTCAAGTGGGTTTCCTTTTTTTAGCATCACATCATTAGCCTGTGACATCGGCGGCAGAAGCGTCGAGGCCTCTCAGAGAAAAACACCTCTGAGTGCTCTCAGCTCAGGGAGGGAGGCAGCTTTTTCTTTCTTTTTGTTAAAAATAATGCTGAGATTGATGCTGATGTTGCTGCTGATGCTGCGTTTGACGAGGACTCTGCGAAGCCGCGGTGGAGCAGCTGTTGCCCTCGGTTACCGTCTCCACAGAGAGGGTCACGGGCAGCACAGCTCGGTCCCTCACACGCCCCCACGCTGCCTCATCACATCTCTGCTCAACGGCGCCACCCACATGCGTTTTTGAAAAAAAAAAAAAAAAAAAAAAAAAATCTCCCACTCTCCGTCTCCATCACGCTGTCGTTCCCCTGACTCCTGCTGAGGATGATGATGATGATGATGAGCTGGGAGAGAACATGAGATTCAACACAGGTGACACTTAGACAGGAGCGAGTGTGTGTGTGTGTGTGTGTGTGTGTGTGTGTGTGGGCCGAGATGCGTCTGCTTTGTACTGCGCTGCCACCCTGTGGTGAATGGCAGCACTGCAGCCCCTCACTTGACATTTTCGGGTGACATTTCTTCCACAATCTCTTCCAAAAATAGAGAATCTTTCGCCTCTAAAAACCGCCTTTGTCGCCTCAAGTGTACGATATGTTAAGATTATATTCTGACACTTTATTGCAAGCTGCTGATTTTATCTGTGGACTTTGGTGCGGGAGAGTTAGCGCTTTGCAAACTTCAGTTTCTCGTCGGAAAATAAACAAAAATATGTATTTAAGATAACGTAAACATGAGTAGCTAATATTTGCCCGTGTTTCAAATTAACTTCCACAGATTTTTTGTGATTTTTTGTCAACTTCCTGTTTTGTCTTTCACCATCATTGTCACTATTATGAGACACGGATTCACGGCGGCTCAGAATAACAACAGAACGTCCGTGTGGAACGACAGATTTTTGCAGATTTTTCCTGTTTTCACGTCCAAAAAAAGGAACCGGAGACACTTAAAAAAAAAAAAAAAAAAAAAAAAAAACTTCGCCCACTGACTGACGACGAGTTCCTGCAGAGTTCAGCGGCTCGAGGAGACAGATATTATTAGAGGGATTAGACAGATTAGGGCCTGGAATAGTGGAATAGAACGAGCAGCTAAATAAAGACCTGGTGTCCTGGTTTTTAGACGTTAACGCTTCGGGGGAAAACGAGGATTCTTCTCAATGAAGTGAAATCAGTTGTTGTTGTTGTTGTTGTTCAGGCTGCAGGAGAATACATCTTTTTTAAATCCTGGTTTCTATGGAGAGTCCGCCCACACATGCAGCAGTAACGCTGTCACCTGCAGCCTCTGCTGTTTTCACTTCCTGCTGCTTATTAATCACGTTTCCCCCCCCGGTGTCTGAAAATCATGTGGTGGAGATGTTTCCAGAAGAGCAGGAACATGAAGCTCTGCAGTCTGTAAACAAACAAACCCTAAAGACACGAGTGTCGAAGAGTTTATCCAGTTCACGAGAGAGAGAGACGCACATTTCAAGGACGTTCCAGGACCATTTAAACCCAGTTTTCAGCTTCTTAAATGTGAATATTTGTCCCGTTTCTTTGCTAGTCAGGGTTCCCTCACCCTGGTTAACATCCATTTCAAGTACTTTTCAAGGACTTTCCAGGACCATTTCCTCTTAAATTCAAGGACTGAATATGCCGTCACGGCTTAAGATCATCAATTAATCAGTGAGTGATTAGTGAATGAATTAAAACCAGTTTTCAGCTTCTTCAATGAATTAATATTTTTCCCGTTTCTTTGCTAGCCGTGTTAGTGAAGTCAGGGTTCCTTCACCCTGGTTGACATCCAAATTCAAGGACTTTTCAAGGACTTTCCAGGACCATTTCCTCTTAAATTCAAGGACTGAATATGCCGTCACGGCTTAAGATCATCAATTAATCAGTGAGTGATTAGTGAATGAATTAAAACCAGTTTTCAGCTTCTTCAATGAATTAATATTTTTCCCGTTTCTTTGCTAGCCGTGTTAGTGAAGTCAGGGTTCCTTCACCCTGGTTGACATCCAAATTCAAGGACTTTTCAAGGACTTTCCAGGACCATTTTCCCCTTAAATTCAAGGACTAAAAGCATCTTCGTCCAAGGGGATCTTGGTCAAAGTCAATCTTTGGTGAAACGGAGACATCACGTCGTCATTTGCGCTCTCTTTGCCGAGCTTTACTCGCTCATTTTTCTGCACGGAATCTCAAGGACTTTCCAGGACCGTTTCCTCTTAAATTCAAGGACCGAATGTGCCGACACGGCTCAAGATCATCGATTAATCAGCGAGCGAGTGTTTAATGAATGAATTAAAACCAGTTTTCGGGCTTCTTAAACTAATGAGTATTTGTCCTGTTTCTTTGCTAGCCGTGTTAGTGAAGTCAGGGTTCCCTCTCCCTGGTTCACATCCAAATTCAAGGACTTTCCAGGACCGTTTTCCCCTTAAATTCAAGGACTAAAAGCGTCTTCGTCCAAGGGGATCTTGGTCAAAGTCAATCTTTGGTGAAACGGAGACATCACGTCGTCATTTGCGCTCTCTTTGCCGAGCTCTACTCGCTCATTTTTCTGCACGGAATTTCAAGGACTTTCCAGGACCGTTTCCTCTTAAATTCAAGGACCTAATGTGCCGACACAGCTCAAGATCATCCATCGATTAATCAGCGAGCGAGTGTTTAATGAATGAATTAAAACCAGTTTTCGGGCTTCTTAAACGAATGAGTACTTGTCTTGTTTCTTTGCTAGCTGTGTTAGCAAAGTCAGGGTTCCCTCTCCCTGGTTCACATCCAAATTCAAGGACTTTCCAGGACCATTTCCCGTTAAATTCAAGGACTAAAATGTGCTGACGAGGCTTCAGATGGGTTAGGACAACTCGTCAGGGCGTCTTCGTCCATGGAGATCTTGGTCAAAGTCCGTCTTTGGTGAGACGGAGACCTCACGTCGTCATTTGCGCGCTCTTCGGGGAGCTTTACTCGCTCGTTGTTCTGCACGGAATCTCGCGTCAACGGACGGAGAGAGAGAGAGACAGTGTCCTTGTGACTAAATCTAAAGCCTTTTAAGGAGATAAATGTCCTCACTTCCTGTCTTTTTTTGTCCTCACACAGAGTCTCAGGAATGCGAGTGTTTGTTTTTTCGTGACCAGCTTCACAAAGAACTTCCCCGTCTCTCCGGCAGGAAACAGGAAGTGTCCTCTAACGTCCTTGTTGCCGTGGTTACCTCGCAAGTAAACGCACCCCTCCTGAGATTCTCTGTCTGTTTTCAAATCACCGTAAATATCTTCTTCTTTAACTGTGGATATAAACCTTATTTTGTTTGTTTTACAGATTTTTATCGTTTCCTTGAAATAAATCATCTTTATTCACTTGTAAATGGTTTGAACGGCTCCAGAGCTTTTGTGAATCAAAACATTTAAAACACTTAAAAATTGGCATATTTTTGTCCAAAGCTTGAAAAATATCAAGCCATTTTTTTAAGAGGTGAACTTTGAGTGAAATCAATGCAGTTTTTAAAGACGGTCCTATGCTGCCCCTCAGTGGAGAAATGTGGAACTACAACAATAATAAAACACTTTAGCTGTGAACGCAGCTGAAGAAATGGGCTTTAAATTAATTTATATAAACAAGGAAATCTCATTTCTCCACTGAAGCAAAACAAACCTAAATTATCTATATGCTAACGTCTTAGATTTTGGAATTATACGTAGATTATGGAACTTTAAGTAGATTTAAGAATTCAGACGGACGTTCCTTATCGACCTCGCAAATTCTCCCGAGTTCCGACTTCAAATGGAACGCACCGTTCTCCGGGTTTTTTCCGGCCCCTCTTGGTGGAAGTGAAGTGACGCAGGTACAGAAGTGGGCTTTAAATTAATTTATTTAAAAAAAGCATTTCTCCACTGAAGCAGAACAAACATCAAATCTTTTTTTTCCTTTACTACGGTTGTTTTTTGGAACGATCAGAAAACGGGAGTCGTCGCCGCGGAGGAAAAGAATCGAGTAAAAGACGGGGGGGGGGGGGGGGAAGAAGAGAGGGGGGCGGGGCGTGTGGGTGAAAGTGGGCGGGGTCTCTGCCAACACCACGACGTCAACACAGCCGGGAGAGTGAAGGAAATGAGGAGGAAGAGGAAGAGGAGGATTTAAAGAAACGAATAGGAAATGAAAAGACGAACGTTTCGTCAAGTGCAGGTCGGGTTTCTGAACAAAGCGGTTCTTCTTTTTTTTTTTGTCTTCTTCTTCCTCGGTTCAACGTACAGTTTTTTTTTACAGTTTCTCTGTCGGTTACATGCAACGTCAACATCTGGAACTACACACGGAGGTTTTTTTTCATATGCTTATACGGGTTAAATCTGTGCAGGTAGTAAAGTATGTCGGGTATACGGGAATCTCGCGTCGGAGCGAGAAACAAAGAGTACGGGAAAGAAAAACAAACGATTCCACCGCGTCACAAACGGGAAAAGAAAGTAGTAATAACTCTGTTAGCGAAATGTCACCGACGTCTTCCTTTAATTCAATTATTACTTAACGTTTTTTGTTAAAAAAATTTCCTATGCATCAACGCGTCGAACGACAAAATACTGCGTCATCTACGTACAGCTGCGATAAACGGAAGGTCAGTGTCGTGAGAGGCTTAGCTGCCAGAGTTTCAGGAATATTGGCTCCGAGTCGATCCCTTTCTGAACGCGATGACCGTTTATTATTAATATTATTATTATTATTACTGTTCCACTGGTGGACTGAGGAGGGCGCCGGAGTCTCCCGTCTGCTCTGAGGTAGATGCGACAGAAAGGTTGGCGTCCAGCCGCCCCCGAGGCTCAGTCTCCCCCCGCCGCGTCGACCACGCGTCACATGTCGGCTCCCGGTCGTTGTTAAGGCTTCCTGTGGTCGAGGTTTAGTCGCTCTCCTGTTTCAGCGGCTCACGGAGGGAGGAGGTGGGAGGAGGAGGAGGAGGGAGGAGGAGGGGAGAGGGGGGAGGAACCTTTGAGTTCCAGTCTTTCAGGGAGGAGGTGCACGTTATTTGAATTTTTCTGACGCTCCAGAGAAGATAAAAAGTGGGGGGAAAAAATGAAAATAATCCTCTCCGTTTGGCACGACTGGAGTCGGTGGGAGGAGCAGGAGAAACAAACAAACAAACAAACAAACAAACAAAAAAAAAGGACGGGAGAGGGGGAGAAAGGGAGGTGGGAGGAGGAGGATGTGGTGGTGTTGCTGCAGATTAGTTGGGAACGCCGCCTTGGTCGTTTGCCGCCGCCGCCGCCGCCGAAGAGTCCGAGTCTGCCGCGGCCCCGCCTTCCGTTTTGATGCGCTTGGCGTCCGGCTGCGCGCCGGCCTGCTGGTCGCCGTTCTGCCGTTTGGTGGGGAGGGAGGCGGAGGCGGAGGCGTGGTCTGCCAGCAGGTGGAGGGGGCTCGCCACGGCGGGAGCTGCAGAAACAGAAAGACATTATCACTTATTCTGTCGATAAAACAAGTTGTGTCTGTCTGTGACGAGCGTATCTCGCCGACCTATGATTTTGGATTCGGGTTGAGCGTGGCCCGATGGTGTGCATCCCTGATTTTCACGCTTTTTAGCTTTAGCTTAGCGCTTCTACATCAGGCAGCGCGTCAGACAGCTATTTTGCGGCCAACTTGGCGTACTCGTCTCCAGAGGTAAGCTAGCGATGCTACTATTAGCATTAGCGTAGGGCTATTTATTTATTTATTTATTTAACAGGGACAGTGCACGGCTCTCAGCCTTACCAGAATTAGCTACTAGCTTAATTTCATCTGTAGTCCCTGGGCAGGGAAAAAAACAAACAAACTAAATATTAATCTAACAAAGACAAGCATATACAACATAATACAAACAGTGTGCAACCTCATTAGGAACAATGCAACATTTTTCATCTTTCGATTAGCATTAGCCTAGCTAGCTGTTTTGCGACAGTCCTCATCATGCATAACTGAAAAATCTTCAGTTATCTCCGACTAAAGGAATACATAGTTTCTTTGGTCACTGCACTAGTCTAGAAAACTCAAAAATGATGGACTGGCTCTCAGCCTTAACCGAATTAGCTACTAGCTTAATTTGTTCTGTAGTCCCTGGGCAGGGAAAAAAACAAACAAACAAAATATAAATCTAACAAAGACAAGCATATACAACATAATACAAACAGTGTGCAACCTCATTAGGAACAATGCAACATTTTTCATCTTTCGATTAGCATTAGCCTAGCTAGCTGTTTTGCGACAGTCCTCATCATGCATAACTGAAAAATCTTCAGTTATCTCCGACTAAAGGAATACATAGTTTCTTTGGTCACTGCACTAGTCTAGAAAACTAAAAAATGATGGACTGGCTCTCAGCCTTAACCGAATTAGCTACTAGCTTAATTTGTTCTGTAGTCCCTGGGCAGGGAAAAAAACAAACAAACAAAATATAAATCTAACAAAGACTAGCATATACAACATAATACAAACAGTGTGCAACCTCATTAGGAACAATGCAACACTTTTCATTTTTCGATTAGCATTAGCCTAGCTAGCCGTTTTGCGACAGTCCTCATCATGCATAACTGAAAAATCTTCAGTTATCTCCCACTAAAGGAATACATAGTTCCTTCGGGCACTGCACAAGTCTAGAAAACTCAAAAATGATGGACTGGCGATGCTGAGATTGGCACAGCGCCCCCTGGTGACTGACATGTAGAGGATAAAGCGGTAGAAGACGGACATTTGGATGGATAACGTAACGTAGAGACATATTTGTCAGCTTCTCAGTACCGTAATTCCAAATGGTTTTGCTCATCTTTCCAAAAAAATATTTTAATTTCATATTGAGTTCCAGGCAGCGCGTCTGACGGCTACTTGGCGAACCCGTCTCCAAAGGTAAGCTAGCAGTGCTACTATTAGCATTAGCGTAGGGCTAACGTTATACAAACACTGTGCAACCTCATTAGGAACAACGCAACATTTTTAATTTTTCGATTAGCATTAGCCTAGCTAGCTGTTTTGCGACAGTGCTCATCATGCATTACCGTAACTTAAAAATCTTCAGTTATCTCCCACTAAAGGAATACATATTTCCTACGGCCACTGCACTAGTCTAGAAAACTCAAAAATGATGGACTGGCGATGCTGAGATTGACACAGCGCCCCCTGGTGACAGGATAAAGCAGTAGAAAACGGACATATGGACAGATAACGTAACATAGAGAGATAAACTGGGTGGTTATTCATGGTTGAAAAATTAATATGAATATTATTTGCTTATATTCCCAAAAAAGATTCGAATTTTTAGATTTTATTCTGAAAAAAGTATTCAAATAGATTATGTTGCTGGAATTGACAGTTAAACGTTAAACTAAATGTTTGGTTTGAAAAATAGAACTAAAAACAGCGCCGTTGTCATGGATACAGCCAGGTTTGGGCAGGAAATGTCAATAAAATAACAATTATCATACGTTATATACGTTTGTCTTCATAACAAGCTGCTGAAGACGTTTTAAGACACTGTTACCTGATGAAAATACAATGTTTTAGACCAACATTCAATTGTTTACAAAGAAAAATCTGCCCACAAACACGTACGTGCTCATCCCCGTTGTACAGTTTAACACTTCACCATAAATCATCAAAACAAACACCCCCCCTCGTCGTATTCAGGCGAGGTTTTCCGAGCCGCGGCTCCGCAAGCGAGGTCACGCCCACTCCCCCGAGCGCCCGTCTCACCTGAGCTGACGGCCCCCTGGAGGGCAGTGGTGATGCTGTGGGTGCCGTTCTGCGTGATGGCCTTGATGGGCAGCTGGTGCTGACCCAGGGGAGGAGCCTGCACTATGGTAACGGTCTGCAGGGCCGTGGCTGAGCTCTGGATGATGCGACTGGTGCCGCCTATAGAGGTGATGGTGGGGATGGTCTCCACTTTGACTTTTGAGAGGACAGAAAACATTACGAATAAACATCATTATTAAAATAAGTCTCACAGTAACACAGTCCTTTCCTCTCTTTCTGAACCAAAAACACCATAGAGAAAATCAGCCTTTTTTACATCACAGCGCACAGGAGTCACTGACACACTGCTGCCTCATTTTTATTTCATAGGTGTTATTTTGAGACGTCGGTGTTTGAAACGCCTCATTTGGATTTTTGTTAAGTGCCATAAACGTACCCCAGCGAGGCTCCTGCGTCTCCGTGAGCTAAAAACGCAGATTTTCCTCTATGGACTTTGGTGTGAGAGAGTGAACGGTTTACACACTTGATTCCAGAAGGAGAAGGAGGTCAAACAGTGAGGAAAAGTGGCAAAAACTTGTCAGTGTCATTTCTATTTTTATTCAAATAATCAATCAACTGCGACACATTTGCTCTCGGAAACTCGTAAAAAGATTCTTAAGAGTCAATAACACGTTTACTGTTATTGGCATTATTTTATGTTTGTATTTTTAAGTTTTTAAATCGTGAACATTTCACATTTTATCAGGCAGAGGGGGGGAAATATATATACACACACATATATATATATATATATATATATATAACATTTCAGCCAAAACAACCAGATCATAACAATCTTAATTTATTAGGTCACATGTTTGTTTATTTTATTTGTTTTATTTATTTATCTCTGATGTAAAGCACTTTGTTTCAGCTGTTGTTGTTTTTAAAGTGCGTTATAAATAAAGTTGGATTAATTTGATTTGATTTTTAGCGAAGTCGCCTGTTTTACCTAAACCTCAACTATCCTTTACTTTAAAATATTAAAGGCGCCATATGTAAGAATGTGGCCAAAAACCGTTACTACATTCAAATTCAAAACACCGAGGTCTTTTAGGTTTGGTTTTCTGACGTAACTGGCAACCCGCGGTTGCTCGGCAGCTGAGACTCTACTGACTGCCATGATTGGTAGACGGCGGTAGGTGGCGCCACATGACGCCAAAACATGATTTCAAAACATAAACATGATTTGCAGTCTGCAAAATATTTTTTTTAGTGTAAATATTTTGTCTGTACTGTTGTTGTTGGTGAGTTCAGTTTGTTCTATGAACGTTATTCCTGAGTCTCTGTGACATATTAGGAGGATTTTATGATTTATTACATAATGCACCTTTAAGCAGTTTGTTACCGTTTTTTCTCTAAAAAAATTTTTAAAAAATTTTAGAAACATTGCATTTCATTTAAGAGGAAAACGCAACAGAGCAAAAACGTGACGGAACACATCGGGTCGGGCGACTCACCTTTGACCTCGGCGCGCTCGCCGTTCTCCTGCGGCTCGCTCTTGATGATGGTGGCTGGCTGAGCGATGACGGCGGTGGGGATCTGCTGCAGGACGTGGACCGTCTGCAGCGTGGGCTGCGAGGCGCTGGTGCTCACCGGGGACGCCATGGTGTACGTCACCGGCTTGATGGTTTGAGGTAACTGACGCTGGACTGCTATGAGAACCTGCTGGCTGTTCAGAGGCGAGCCTGCAGCGCAACGGCACAGAGGGGCGGAGTCAGAAAACATTTAAAAAGCAGCCATTTAAAAAAACCAAAAACAAATAACCTGTTTTTCCTTTTACCTGATGTGTTTTGTGCAAAGCGTGCTTCCTGGATGACCGCCAGTTTGGGCTGGACCACTGTGGTGGTGGTGGTCGTCGGGGCGGGAGCAGCGGCGGACGTGTCCAGCTCCAGCGGAACCGGGGAGCCTTCTCGTGATAGGCTGTCGGGGGTCTGGACGCCGCTGGAGTGAGCGGAGAGCACCCCCGAGTGATTGGGAGACACCGGTGCACTCCTGAGACGGCGTAGGGACAAACGTCAAATCAGACTTTACAACGGAAAAGACCCGAGCTTCAATACGAAGGATACGACCGTACGCTGATGACACCGTTATAAATACACATCAGGTCCAATTACAGGAAACAAAATGGAGAATTTCTTCAATTTCCAAAGTTAATCAACGACTAAATTAACAGTGAACTGTTTTGATAAGTGAATTATCAGTTTTTCCCATTATTGAAAATAGTTTTTTTAATTTTTCGGCTTCTTAAATGTGAATATTTTCTGGTTTTCATGCTCGATACACCAAAGAATTCATTAAAATGGCGCAGGAAAAACATCAAATCAGACATTACAACAGAAAAGACCTGAGCTTAAATATGAAGGATACGACCGTACGCTGATGACACCGTTATAAATACACATCACCGCCAATTACAGGAAACAAAATGGAGAATTTCTTCAATTTGCAAAGTTAATCAACGACTTAATTAATAGTGAACTGTTTTGATAAGTGAATTATGATTTTTTCCCGTAATTAAAAAATTGGTTATCTGATTTTTTCGGCTTCTTAAATGTGAATATTTTCTGGTTTCCATGCTCGATGTAGCCAAGAAATAATTAAAACGGCGCAGAGAAAACATCAAATCAGACTTTACAACAGAAAAGACCTGAGCTTAAATATGAAGGATACGACCGTACGCTGATGACACCGTTATAAATACACATCATCGCCAATTACAGGAAACAAAATGGAGAATTTCTTCAATTTGCAAAGTTAATCAACGACTTAATTAATAGTGAACAGTTTTGATAAGTGAATCATCAGTTGACCCATGATTAAAAATAGGTTTTCTGATTTTTTCGGCTTCTTAAATGTGAATATTTTCTAGTTTCCATGCTCGATATCGCAAAGAAATCATTAAAACGGCGCAGAGAAAACATCAAATCAGACTTTACAACAGAAAAGACCTGAGCTTCGATATGAAGGATACGACCATACGCTCATGACACCGTTATAAATACACATCACTGCCAATTACAGGAAACAAAATGGAGAATTTCTTCAATTTGCAAAGTTAATCAACGACTAAATTAACAGTGAACTGTTTTGATAAGTGAATTATCAGTTTTTCCCATTATTGAAAATAGTTTTTTTAATTTTTCGGCTTCTTAAATGTGAATATTTTCTGGTTTTCATGCTCGATACACCAAAGAATTCATTAAAATGGCGCAGGAAAAACATCAAATCAGACTTTACAATGGAAAAGACCTGAGCTTCAATATGAAGGATACGACTGTACGTCGATGACACCGTTATAAATACACATCATCGTCAATTACAGGAAACAAAATGGAGAATTTTTCAGAAAGTTTTCACAACCTACAATATTAATTAATCAATGACTAAATTAATAGTCAACTGTTTTGATTGCTGAATAATCTCTGATTTCTTTGACCCATAGAACAAAGAAATCATTAAAACTGAATAATTTTGTTTTTTTGGACAAAACAAGACATTTGAGAACATCATTATTTCCAGGTTTGAGAAACACATATTTTCAAACATTTTATCAACCAAACGACTAATGGCTGAAGCAGAGCATCCCCAAGTGAATGGGAGACGCCGGTGCACTCCTGAGACGGCGTAGGAACAAACGTCAAATCAAACTTTACAACGGAAAAGACCCGAGAATTTGTCTTTCCTTTTCAGCTACAACATTAATTCACTGACTGTTAATCAATGAATAAACTGTTTTCATAACCGAATAATCAGTTGTTCCCGTTATTAAAAACCAGGTCGTCTCATTTTTTCAGCTTCTTGAATGTGAATATTTTCCGATTTCTTTGCCCCACAGTGAGAAATCATTAAAACGGAATAATTTTGGTTCTGTGACATTTGAGAACATCATCATTTCCAGGTTTGAGAGACACAGATCAATACTTTCTGACATTTTATCCACAAAACGACTAATGGCTCGAACCTTTACAACGAAGCAGAGCACCCCCAAGTGATTGGGAGACGCCGGTGCACGAGTCAAATCAAACTTACACAAGAAAAGACACAGCTTATTCCAGTTACTTACATAACGTAGGTAGTGTATTTACGTTCCTTCTGTGTCTGAGGAGGTTGTGAAAAGTATCTTTGACTTTTAAATGTTCTCTGATAAAGTATTTTGTCCTTTTTGTAACTGCAGTGTTCGTTTCTCTTGTCCTGTATCGTCTTACTGGTCATTAAAAGAAGTGTCACGATAATAAAATACATACGTTCTAACAGACAAACTTAAAGGCGAGGTGAATGCAGACCTGGAGGAGAGGGGTCCGTGCGGGGTCCTGAAGCAGGGGACGCCGCGGGGCCTTCGTTTCCTGAACGCCTGGTCGATGAGCTTCCCCTCCGAGGACGGGTCTATCCTCCAGAACGAGCCTTTGCCTGGTTCCTCCTGCGACCGCGCCACTTTAATGAAATAACGGTTCAACGAAAGATTGTGACGGATCGAGTTCTGCAAACGGGAAAAAAAAAAGGAAATGACACAACATGGGTTTTTTTTTAAAAAAAAGAGTCGATTCTCTGGTAACAGAAGATCACGAGGCTGAATCCTCACCTGCCAGCCCTTGTCTGCAGTCCTGTAGTAAGGATAATTCTTTGTGATGTGATTGTAGATTCCGTTTAGTGTGAGCTGCTTGTCCGGGGCCAGCGTTATGGCCTGGACTATGAGCTGTGCATAGGAGTACGGAGGTTTGGAGTCATCCTGTGGAGCAGAGGAGGAATTACACTCTTTTCATGAAGCAAACGGAACACAAATGCGTCTTAAAGAATCAAGAAACAAAACTGTATTTGTGCCTTTTCAAGACAAAATGTGTTATAAAGACTTTTGCTGAGGTGAATGACCTCTCTTTATATCTTTTATATCTTCTTATTTTAATTTAATTTGTATTTTTGGCATAAATATATTTAGATTTGACCTCATATATTCCATTTGTTGTATTTTGAGAGTTGTGAAGTAGTTTTTCATGATATAAGATAAGATAAGATAAGATAGCTTTATTTATCCCACAGTGGGGAGAGAACAGGGTTTCAGCAGCTTCGTATACAGATAAACAATTACACAATATTATAAAAACTGTACATGGAAAGAAATAAGATAAGAGTGAATGTAAATAAGGTGCGTATTAGGTTAAGGTAAAAATAAGACAAATCTAGGCAAACAAGACAAACAGGACAACAACTGTAAACAATAACTAAACAGACCAGCTAAAGACAAGGAACAAAACTGTAAACAATAACTTAACAGACCAGTTAAAAACAAGAAACTGAACTGTAAACAATAAACATAACAGACATATACAAAACATACAGACAAACATATCTGATATCTATCATCACCATTTCTGTAAGACTGAGCTATATGGCTTATAAATAATATCTGGATATTGTTAGTTTTTATTCTGATAAAGGAGATAGACGTGGCTATAAAGCTGCACACACACACACATTTCTCTGGACTCGTGAAACTGTTTACGATCCACATTACATGCTCTTAAAATACACTTTTCATTTCAGATAATACCTGGTTTGTTTCTTTGGCTTTTAAACATTAAACAAAGGATATTCACGTGCATTAGAAACAATGAAGTTACCTATAAACATGGTCAAATTCTGCTGTGACACAAATAATCAGGCTTAAAACCAAAAGAAGTGTTAATAAGTGACATTTTGAAATGTGCATCTGGAAATTTCAAGTACATTTCATTCAATATACATCATACACATGATATAGATGTTTAGCCCTAATGTAAACCCATTAAAAACATGTTTACATTTACTTCAGTTTACAAATCAATACATTTTTTGTGGCGAGTCTCACCTTTGGACTGTCTCCTCCGGAGGCGTCTTTGTCGTTCTCGGGCTGGGAGTTGTCGTTTAAAAGCTGCAGTTCTGCAGAGCTGACCATGCGACCGCCCATCCTGTAGCCCGAGGATCCAGCGCCGCGTGGGCTGGAGGGGCACGAGTTAGCAGCACTGCGGGGAGGAAACAGCTACGGTCAACGATGGGGCTGAACCATTTTATCAACGTGTGATTGTGGGAACAACACAATAAGACTCTCATTTTTGTTTGAATGATATGTTAAACATGACGACAGTGTGATATTTGTGCAGATCTGTGAGGAACACAGATGTTTTCTTCAGTCAAGTAAATGACATTTGACACATTTTGGCAATAAGAAATCATGTGCCTCCAACTACTGTATTGCATTTTTTGATAGAAATGTCGATGAATTGTCCAACTAATATATATTGGGGATGCACCGATCCACTTTTTTTCACTTCCGATCCAATCCGATACCTGAATTTGGATATCTGCCGATAACGATACTATTCCGATATGGATGCTCCGTTTGCTTTAATATAATCATCATGATTGTTGATTTTATATAAGGCTTTAATCAACTCCTTTATACAGGAAAGTGTGATATGTACGACTTTTACGATGTTTACATTGACTTTTTTGCCGGCCAAATGCCGAAATATATACCGACTAACGTAAACCTCGGCTTGTTGGAGTGTGACTTTCATTGTTTTTATGCTGTTAACCGTACTGTTCTCCTCAACGAGCAGCCGTTTTCGCGGAGCTGATTTTCCCGGTAAACTTCTGGTTAATCGTGTTTTCGCCTGCTAGCTGGCTGTAAACTGTGGAACGGATTTCCTGAACGGAGTCGTGCATCATTACTCCGCGTCTCATTGAGACACGCCTCAGTTCAGGAAATCCATTACCACGTGTTGCAGTCAGCTATCAGAGCAGTCGGGGAATCACTTGTGGAGACATTTCAGCAGACATTAAAGCTCAGACGGATCGGATCGGACATTTCTACAGGCGCAGATAATGATATAATCGTAACATTAACAGTTACTGTCTAACTAACGGGGACACAGAAAGCAGCTAACATTAGCGTCAGAATGCTAGCTGACGCTAACGCTAACTAGTAGAAGCAGGTGCTGATGAGGAATTTCCTGCTGTGGGTTTAGTAAGAAAACTATTTAACTTCTATACTTTATATTTAGTTTATAATGCGAGTTATTTACAGTGCAATGTATAGTTTTTTTTAAAGTTATTTACAGCATTTTATTTTTTCTATTTATTTATATTGTCTTATAATGTGGGTTTTTTACAATGTAATGTTTATTTTTTACTAAGTTTGTATAGGTTTTTACAAGTTATTTACAGTATTTTATTGTTCTTTACATTTATATTTTCACATACTTTATTTATCTCTCCGTTCCTACAACAATATAAAGAGAAAATTAGATTTACGAATGGTAATTAATCGTGATTAATCCACAGCTACCCTGTGATTAATCTGATTAAAAATTTTAATCTTTTGACAGCCCTAATATATATATATATATATATATATATATATGTATATATAAAAGCGTAAACACCATTCGCTTTTATATAATTAATCTTTTGACAGCCCTAATATATATATATATATATATATATATATATATATATATAAGCGTAAACACCATAGGCGTTTACGCTTTCACCTCAAAAAGGTACAAACATTCCGTCATTTAACCAACGAGTTAGTTAGAGCTGCAACTAAAGATTATTTTCGTAATTAATTGATCCGTCGATTATTTTCACGATTAATCGCTTTCTCCATAAAATATCAGAAATCTAATAATCAGCGTTTGTCAAACTCAACCTTAATAAAGACTTGTGGTCCGATAGTGGCCAAAATAACTGGATTGGAGATCTGAAAATTCAAGTATAATCTGACACCATCAATAAACGTTCTGTCTCATTAATATGAGACAAACACTCTGAATCAGTCCTGATATCAGTATCGGTGCATCTTCAAGGTTGTGACATTGGACACAAAGACGTCCCTAACTCGTACGACAGAGGAAACCTAAGTGGTTTGCAGCCACCTGGCTGAGCTCAGGGGGCTGAGAGGATCTCTGGGAGTCGCCCTGCAGTCACTGACCTAAGCCTAAGCTCATCAACGCACACGGGGAAACGTCAAGGTCAGACAACAACCGAAGGTCACGCAGCAGCGCGACGTGGAGGGTGAAATCTCCTACGGATTGAAAAATCAGCGCCGACAGAGGGAAGCGCTAAACTTAGACCTGAAAGTCATTAAGAAGCAAGGTTTTTTAGAACATTAGCGCTCCCTTAAAGGCATCGTCGTGGTTGTTTGAAACAAAGTCAGCGTCTAACCCTAAAACCAAAGACCTAACCTAATAAAACAAATAGCAGCTTCAGGCTGTGGCATTTTAGGATTTTAGGAGTTTGTCACGTAATCTTAACGTTAAACAGCCTCGTCTGACGAGAAACTGGAGTTTGTGTTGCTCTGTAAAACACACACACACACACACACCAAAGTCCATAGAGGAAATCATCGTTTTAAACTCACAGCACAGAGGAGTTGATGATCCACCGCGGCCTCCGTCAGTGGGTTAAAATGAGTGATTTTATAACTTTGGTGTTTGAAATCTTGTCTTCAGATCGACCTCAGTGACACAAACTGAACAGACGGGGCAGCAGAGGACCAGCACATCCTGTGTTGCCGTTCGCTAAAAACGCTGATTTTCTCAATGGACTTTGGTACGGGGACGATGAGCAGCGTCAAAACTTCAGTCAAACTACAAGATTAAGCTGCAAACGCATGCTGAAGTTATCATAAACAAAAGCTGGCATACGTTTGTAGAAGTGGGAGGTGAGTGTTTTTGGTTTGTGAATAAAAACAGGGTTTTTCTTGTTTCCCTGAGACAAGCCGATATCAAAATGTGGCGTCAACAGACTGCCGACCACTGATTGGTCAAAGAGTGCCGTCACTAAAAGAGTCGTGAGCGCGACGTCCGACACAAGAATCAAAGCGAACAATGTCCGACTGTAGATCAGCTAAAAAGCAGTGCTTGGCACGTTAACCGGCGTTAGCGGCGTCAACGTTAGCGCACGTTAACGCATGACGCGTTTCCATGACGACGAGTCACTAAAGTGCCGCTAAACTTTAAAAACAGAGGCGCACATACGCAGCGCACAGCTAGGCTAGTTATTTGTAGCACTGCTCTTTTCGTTTAATAAACAGACCGCTCCAGTTCGACTGTAGGCTAACGCTAACGGCGCTAAAGGAGCAAATGCAGCTAACGGAGCTAACTGGCAAATGGTGCCTGGACTCTGGTGCCACGGCACGTAAACGTGATGCCACGCGCATCTTTTCCGTCGCCATGGAAACGCGTCATGTGTTTACGTCGACGCCGTTGGCGCGTTAAGGTGCCCAACGCTACTAAAAATATTTTAAAATCCTGAAAACATGCGTGAATCTCCCAACATTTAGCAAAGGAAATGTGTAAAATGTCAAAATTTAACAGTGGAGTCTGGTGTATTTAGCGAAAGCTATAGCGAGCCGTGCCGACTCGTGCACACATGTCTGGATCGATTACTAAATTAATCGCCAACTATTTTGATAATCGATAATCGGTTTGAAACTTTTTTCATTATTAAAAACAAGATTTCTGATTGTTTTAGCTTCTTAAATGTGAATATTTTCTTGGTTTTTTTTGCTCCACATAACAAAGAAATCATTAAAACTGAATCATTTTGGTTTGTGAACAAAACAAGACATTCAAGAACATCATCATTTCCAGCTTTGACAAACACGGATCAACGTTTTTTAACACTTTCTGGACCAAACGATTCGTCGGTTCATCGAGAAAATAACCGACAGATTGATCGATTACGAAAAAATAATCGTTAGTTGCACTTCTTCACGCAACCACGCCGACGTGCGACTTCAGCGTATCTCACACCTGATCCTGCGTCTCTCTTTTGCAGAAACCGTCAAACCTCGCTTGTGGCGACGTTTGCGCGGCGCGGCGTACCTGATGGTGCCGGTTGGCGACGGCAGCGGGCTCATGAGGTGAGCGATGTTGTCTGGAATGTTGATGGTCAGCGGGGAGATCTGCGGCTGCACCGGCTTCACGGGCGACTCCGGGGCGTCGCGCCTCGCCTTCTTGCCGCTCGACAGCGCCGTGAACGTGATCTTGATGTTTGTGCTGGGAAACCTGAACGTGCACCTGCAGAGGCAAACAGAGAGATGAGCTTAGTGAGTTTTTGTTTTTCATATTATCGAGAAACAAGCGGTGATGAGAAGAAGGCAAAATCTACTTGCTCTGCTGTGGTGAAAACCGTTTGCACGCTCTCTCGCCGAGACGACGCGCGAGTTAATTAAATGTGAATTCTGACGCGCGGCGGCTCGATGAAGCATTAATAAGCCGCAGAGAAGCGGAGTTCACAGACTGACGAAAGCGTGAGCTTGTTTTCAAACGGCAGCGCTCGTCTCAGGAGGAAGAGGACAGGCCTAAATTTAAGACGTCGACGCGTCCCCTAAGCAACGCGTCACGGATATAGCACAGGTTACCGCAGGTAAACATGTGTCATTGCTCGAGCGTGGAGTTACATATTTATCCAGATTATGTAGGTCAACGGGGAAAAAAAGAAAAAACGTGCAGTTATGATTAATAATTAACAAGAAAAACGTGTAAATATTCACAACTTCAGGCTCCTGCGGTGCGTCTTTTAATCTGTCTTTTATTAACAGCTTCGGGAAAGAGCGACGATTAGATCCTTTTAAGAGTGGCTGGTGGCTAACGCTAGGCGTAGCACAGCAAGCAATCGTGGCATTTGTGGCGCGATTATCAAAGCTACGCGTCAGAAAATGGCACAAATCACTCATGAAGACCAAACGTCTTCATTTCGCAGTTTGGGAAACACCAACAATCATTTTTACACATTTTCTGATTTCATTCCATGATTAATTACCAAAATAACTGTGTAACCACAATTTCCCTCTGGTGATGTAACAAGGTGATGATAACTTGGGGCAAAATAATCCATTATTGAACTATTCTGAAGTTTCTCTGATTCTTCAGCTTCTTAATTGTGAATATGTTGGTAAATGTTGGTTCGTGGACAAAACAAGACGTATGAGAACACCATTATTTCAATATATATATACTGTAAATGCTGATCATTATGTAAATAAACTCCACCATTTCCGCCCAAAGTGTGAACGATGACCACAATTTCACAATCGCAATGTTGATCCAACTATTTCAATAATCAATTGTTCAATTTGAGCATTTTTTCCCCACAATTAAAACAATTTATCCGACTTTTCAGCTTCTTATAATGTGAATATTGTCTGATTTTTTTGCTCCATAAAACAACAACAACAACAACAACAAATGATTCCAAGAACGAGTTACGCCACACGCTTTTTAAACATTATATTATTATATTGAGACACGGACGGTGTTTACGACAAAGAGGAACATTCCTCCTTTCCCATGTTTTTCTTTTTCACCATCCAGAGGAATTCAAAACAGCGAAACCAACAAAATGGAGTCAGGAATGCGACGACGCTGCCAACAGAAACTCTGAGCGACTCCTAAAAAGGTGGATTTCTCCTCATTAAAACGTCTCAGATGTGACGTGTGCCGTTTACGGCGTTCACATCGAGGAGGAAGCTGTTGAGGGTGAAATCGTGAACGCCGGCCAGATATCGGTGAGCAGGAGGAACTTGTTTAAAATCGGTGTTTGTTGTGACACCAGGGCAGACAGAGCAGCCACACATTGTTGTCTTTAATTTCAGAGTGCCAGGCACGGCAGCGATTCTCGCAGCGCTGGCATCTGCTCAACACAACTGCATCCGCGACACTTTGCATCTGGAATTAGCGATGTCGCTCACGGGAGGAGACGCTTGAGTCACCGACGAGGCTTCGGAAGTTCAACGTCAGCCTTTAAATAACATCAGAGACTTTGTCACGATATCAAGACTGTGTGAATGTGACAGAGTGGGGACAGTGAGGTCTAAATATATCTATAAATAATAATAATAATAATATAAAAAGATATGTTTTTTGTTTCTGATGCTGAGGCTTTATGATTTTCAGCTTTTAAAGGGACACTGTGTAGTATTTATGGGTTTATATAACCCAAAATCCACTCTTTTATACATATTATGTGCTCCTGCATTGTCTAGTCGCTGTATAATAGTTTTTGTTTCATTTTCGTAGCGTTTCAAAAAGTCATGTAAAATAACATGGTTGCGGGCCGCGGTTGCATAGCCACTGTTAGCAGTGAGACGTCATGTTTCTACCGGAGCCTGTAAGGACAAACGTGAGAGAACAAATCAAGCGTCGCTTGAACATTTTTGGATATGCTATATGCTATGCTATATGCTATGCTATATAACCAGGAAACACAAGGTTGCTGTGCCCTCTTACATTTCTTGGTACATAGTAATACAGAAAGATTTACAATATAATCGAGAGACGAGAGACCCAAAGTGTGCAACCATGTGCCTAGACAGGTTGCGGTGAAAGGAAAAATTGGGGACAGAGGAGAGTAATCAAAAAAGCCTCCAAATGACTCCAAAAATACCAAAAATCCTCGTGACTAGACAGTTACACTACATATATCGTTCAAGTTTGGGGTCACGGATAAATTTTTTGTTGTGTTTTCCATTAAAAGTCACACTTTTATTCATCAAAAGAGTTGCAAAATGAATAGAAAACATGTCAGACATTGACAGGATTAGAAAGAATGATTTTTATTCCTATTAATAATTTTGCCCTTTGGTCAAAAGAACCAGCAAAACTGTTTTCAGTTGTGCTAACATCATTGCACAAGGGTTTTCAAGGCCATTAGCAAACACAGTGTACCATTAGAACACTGGAAATGGGCCTCTTTACACCTATGTACATATTCCAATAGTCGTTTAGCACATTAACGATGCATAGAGTGTATTTCTGATTCATCCAATGTTGTATTCATTGAAAATAAGGGCATTTCTAAGTGACCCCAAACTTTTGAACAGTAGTGTATAATCATTTACGACATGGACAATAGTAGTATTTGGACGCCTGGCTCTTTATTTTATTCTCATACAAACTTGACGCTTTACTGAGAGACTGTGGCGTTTGCCTCGACCTCCACGGGATATTTACACTGATCGCAAAGATTGCGACGTTTTTTCGGTTGCATAAGTTTACTCTGGTGCCCGAAGTGACGGGTGATAAACAATGGAACGGTTGGGGACTGTTTATTTTGGGACCTATTCCTAATGGAAACACACAAAAACACACATGGCGTACTGTACCAAACCGAACCGCTCCACTCGGTGGAAACACGGCTTAATTGTCAGCGTGAGGCTAATTTCTTGGGGAAAGGTGCATTTATTATGCTCACCCTCCCTCACTCCATGGCCACATTCACAGGAACCTCCTCATTAACTCCGCGTTTTCTCTTAAACTCCACAAAAACAAACACACTGAGCTGTTGATGCGGCAACAAACCAAGTCTTGCTCAACAGGAAAAACTTTCACTCGCTCGGCCTCCTTCATCCACGCAGCAAAGTTACAAACTAACAACAACAACAACAACAAAATGAATGTAAACAAAAGCAGTCAGAAAGTGACTTTGGGAGAATTATTTGTGTGTGTGTGTGTGTGTGTGTGGAGAGGGAGGGAGAAAAAAATAGGGAGGTTGGAAGGGAAGATTTTCATCTGTGTTCCGTCTGTTTACATCACCACAGAGGAATCCCTGGAATACCGGGCGACCTCTCTCCGGGGGCCGCGGCTCTGCGAGTCTGCTCATGCCGTCAATCGGCTTCTTTACCGCCGCTAACACGAGATCGCGTGGCGTCGGGCTCCAGGTTTACAGTCCAGTACAGTCCAGTACACAACATGTGAGCCCGCGCTGTGGTGTCTTACTCATGTCTGATTAAAAGCTCTTCGCTCGGCCCGGATCAATACTGGAACCTTAACCGGCCTGTTTGCGCCCTCCCCTTGTTCCGAGTGGTGTCTACGCAATGAAATGCACCGACGTAAATGAGGTTATGATGCGGCTAAAGAGCGGCGTTGGGGGAGGGGGGGGGGGTTATCGATTTAAGCGCCTGGACTTGCGCAAAGACAACACAGTTGTCGTTTTGGTGCAGAAAAAATGCTAATTGCGATTGTACATCAAGTCAAAACAGGCCTCTTTGCTCTGCAGCATGAAGAAAGTGGTTTCACAGTCAGGGAATTGCACAATCGCTGAGAGCAAGAGGGGGAAAATGGATGCTGCTGACAAGAGGCTGGAAAGTTTGTCCACAGTTCATTAGACTTTAATTGAGTAAATTGGAACCACTTATTTGTGAAAAAGTTTAAAGTTGTATGTTATCTTCATTATCCTATCCAATAATTCTGGCAATGACTGAACTAGGGCTTAATAATGAACGGAATACTCAACTACACGGTTACTGAATGACTTTTGATCGGTTTGAGCGTTTCAATTCCTTAAATTTGACTAGTTTCTGTTTTGTTTTGCTCCTTATAACAATAAAACCATTAAAACTCAATTAAATATTAATGTGTGGAAAAAAACAAGATTATTTCAACATTTTCTGACAAACAACTAATCAACAAATCAAGAAGATAAGCAACAGATTCACCAGCTGTTATTTGGTCGATGAAAAGTCAGACAGCGGTGAAAAATGACACGTAAACACAACAGTTTGTCCTCAAATTAAAAGGTCTTCTGTTTACGAACACAGAACAGCAATTATCAAAACAGTTTGCGGTTAATTTAGTCGTCAATAGCTTGTATATTCAACTTAAAATGCAGTGCTTCCAGCTTCAGAATAGCATATTATTATATCATAGTAGTATTAATATCATAGTATTATTCAATTAAGTTTTGTTTACAAAAAAAAAACATGAATGAGAAAAGGTTTATCACAGTTTCCCAGAGCTCATCATTTCAGCAATTACCCTGGAAAAGACGGACCAACCTATTTACCGTTTATTTTTATCAGTAACTTTATTTGGAGCAGACGCTCACAGCGTGGTGGCCTCCGTCCAAACACACACAGTGCCGAGATTTACAACCTCCCGAGTAAAGTACGGTGTAATATATTAAAGTTTAATACAGCACCAGGGCAGAATCATCCTGTATTATTATGTATTATTTATCTATCATTGTTGTTATTTTTACTTTAGGTTCATTCGTTGCTGACCTGGATTGAGATGAAATACACAGACACACGCACATATATACCACAAAGGCTGTTCTAAACTTCATAAATATAGAATATTTATTGTGCTGAATTTGTAAAGATGGATTAAAGTTGGATTCTAAATGCTTTGTTTACATTTATAACTTGTTTTGATCCAGGTAAGTAGGAGTCGTTTCCATATAGAGTAGCACACAATCTTTTAACACGGGGTCATTATGACATTCCTTTTTTTAATGAAGTCATGTTGTTGGAATGGAAATAATGCGTTATATTAACACCGGTTTACAGAATAGGCTGCAAGTCTGTTTGCAGTGAAGCCAAAGCAGACACTTGAGTACTTGTTTACCCAATATTTCATATCGTTATGACAAACCTATGACAAAGTTATCACCGATTTACAGCTGGGCAATTATCCAACCACAACACATAACACTGTATAATTTTTCTTGTGAGATACAAACACTTTATAATTAGAAGTTTTGTTTGTCGTCTTCTGTCCAGAAAGGAATTTAAACCCCAAAAATTCAACTTAGGAGCAAAGCTAACTCACTTTTTTCATGATAATTATTCTCATAATACTCATTTTGCTGTATCATTAAGGCCTGTTGCATGGGTCAATTTACAATAGTCTACCTTTTTAGAAACATAAACAAACAATGAAATGGTGGCCCAACGCAGGCTGTGTGGCCTCCACAGCTCTGCTTTTTGAACGCCAACACAAAAGTCCCTTATAAATAAGTCGCATTTAATTTTCGAAACGCGTCCTCCACGCCAAAAAAAAAAAAACACCAGTTAACGCTTAAAGTTGGCGAATGTTTGACAAAATGCGCACGTTAGCGTCACTTCGGCTGTGTTCGAGAGAGGCCAAAGTTCCCGCAGGCTGTGCTGTTGTGAGCCGGCAGGGCGGGGACGGGCTGGGTTTGTTTACGTTTTAGGGGTCGAGAGGAGCTCCATTCACAACAAGTGAAATGCTACATGCTAGCATCGTGTTTACATGACCTCGGTGTTGTTGTTGCTGTTGTGGTTGTTTTTACAATAACACGACATAAACATGTCGGGACTCAACGTGGCCATGTGATTACATGCGAAAGCAAAACCACATCCAATCCCCCCGTGTGTAATCACGAGCTAGCTTTCGAGCTAGTCTAATGGAGAAAGTGTGGAATGCGGCTAACTGCTAACTGTGTTAAGTACATTGTGTGTGTGTTGGGGGGGGTGGAATGAAAACAGGCGGCTAATTAACACTGTTGCTAACAGGAATGTCAACAAAGACGGAGGCTTTGCGAACAGGATGCGGGCTTCTTCTCCTTTGCTAACATGCTAAAACACGTGGTGCTCTCGACCCCTTGTTAGCCAAACACAAACCCAATGTTGTTCTCTGTGTGGACGTTTAGCTTCCAGGCTACTAGCGTCACGTCCACATGTTCACCAGGCAGGGAAGGAGCGGGGATACGAGGATGGTTAGGGGAGGGGGGGTGACTTACATTCGCGGTAGCTGCAGAGGAGGGGCGCCCCGTCGGAGGAACACTCCATCCACAAACACCCCGTTTTTACCGAGACACCTCAGGTAAAAGTCGCCGCTGCCGGTGCCGTCGTCGCTGGCGGTGAATATCTCCAGGTGCCGGCGCGAGATGAAGCTCGAGTGGCCCATGCTCACGTCCACGGAGCCCTGGGACGAGTTCCGGCCGATGGTCACCGAGCGCTTCTTCATCATGTATTCGAATTCACGGCCCTCGAGCCGGGCAACCGGCCCAGACGATCCGCTCACCACGGCCATGCTCGGGTGTATTTTTTTTTTTAAGTCTCCAAACGCCGAATGTTAGGGGGCGGGAGGGGGGGATGAATTAGTCAGCAACTGCGGCCCGACAGAGGCGCGTTCGTGGATCAAATCAAAAAAAAAGAGGGGCACCGAATTTTAACGCAGGAATTTAGAGGGGAAACATGCGAGGCCAGGGACAGCAGCGGCTCCGACCCACCGCCGAGAGAAAGGGGAGCACAGCGAAACAACCGAACGGAGCAGGGGGGGGCGGGCGCGGCGTGACTGACAGCGCTCTCCACCTATAGGATTCGAGAGCGCGGATACGCCCCCAACGCCTCCGCCAATCGGGTGCCAGAGTTAATCCGAGGACACATTCAAGGTCGGTTGGTGTGTGGCTGGACGAGCATATGCTGCTCGGCGACACGGAAGACGCGGGGCCGTGTACGGACGCGGACCGGATTCGCCGTTTCACACGTGCATTCGGTGACAATAATCAACGCGGGCAACGATACGCGACAATCCGCGTTGTTTTTTATCGGCGTTGCGGGTCGTTCGTGCGTGGAAATCGAAAAATAATCGCGCCTGTATTCTAGCGGCGCCCGGGTTTTTGTATTTTTTAGCTCTGCGTCGCAGCAGCGCTGAGCTAACATAGGGCTCTATGGCAGTCCCGCTCCACTATATGATCCACGCCGGCTTTTGCACGTCGCCCCCGTTGCAGCATCTTGTGTTGAGTTGTAATGTTTGAGAGGAGGTTTTTTTTTTTTTTTTTTTTACGTCGTCACAAATGTTTGGACGACGTCAACAAACAAGCAAAGGAGAAGTAAACAAATAAATAAGCCGTGTTTACAGACTGACAGGTGGTCCATGTGGGGGATCTGCACGTCGCACCGTGTTGTTAGCGCCAGAGTGCGTGACCCCGCCATCTGTAGGTCACGTAACTGTTTGTAAACACTGTCTGAGGGCCAACTGCTGCCACTGCGCATGCGCGACATCGACCTGACGATAACAACACCTCTTTGACCCAGGTGTTCAAGTCATGATGAGGTTTTAACGACAGTTTTAAGTCATTTTAAAAAGGACTTAAGTGATGTTTTCACGTTCAAGACGAGAAATATTTATATTTAACTAACTTTAACTTAAAAGTTAACTACATCTTACTATTTTAAACTAGCATTTTAAAGTTATTCTAAATTCCTTAAGTGAGAGGATTTTTTCTTTTACTTTCAGTTAAAAATGTTCAATCCTTACATTTACTTATTAGAATCAAAATAGGGTTTATTGTCAAAATAAGAATGTGTTATCGTCGTTGGTGCAAAAAAAACTAAACTAATAAATATTTGCTGTGAACATGAAATACAACAAATAATAAATAAGTCTATTAGTGTATAAAACGTGCATGTGTTAAATTCCTCTGTGCTTTTACAATTAATTTACTCTCTTTTTTACAGGTAAACAACAGATAAACATGTTTGTAAATGAAAATTATGTGAATAAAAAAAACAAAAATAAAAGCAGACACTGACATTCAGACAATAACCTCTTTTTAAAATCTGTTTGATCATTTTTATGTATTATTTATTCATTCTTTTTTGAAAAGGCCCCAAAATAGCACCTGATATCACTTCCTGTCTTTGACCACTAGGGGGAGACATTCACCTTCTTCGCTGTCACTCTCCAAGGATGACGTCATGATGAGTTCACGGGCCATTTTAAGGCTGAACTGAATTTACACACACACACACACACATTTATATATCCACATTAGATTTAATGTGATTTATCAAATCTTATTTTTGGGTGAATATTTTTTTACCCAGTATTTATATAATATACATGATATACAGTATTCATTACTAGTTTCTGGTAGTACTTCTGTAGAATGACTGTTGAGTTGATCTACAGGTTGAAAATGAATTTATATTCTTATTTTTTTACATTTATTATTAATCGAAATACACAACATTTTACATTCTATGTGGTGGAAATGGTTGTTATATATTTTCTGTATTATTATTATAATAATATAATATTTTCTATTTATGTTATAATTGTTATATTATAATTAATATTATTATTTGTATGTATCAGTAAAACAACTGGAATTTTTGTTTTTAAATTTGAAGATTTTAATGTGTATTTACATACAGTACATTTACAGTAATATACTGTGTGTTCAGGTAAAATACTACTAAACCACAGTAATATACTGCTTATTAAGGTAAAATATTGCTAAACCAAAGTAATATACTCTGTTTAAGGGAAAATACTGCTAAACCACAGTAATACACTGTGTTTTAAGGGGAAATACTGCTTAACCACAGGAATATACTGCATTTTAAGGGGAAATACTGCTAAACCACTGTAATATACTGTATTTTAAGGAGAAAAATACTGCTAAACCACAGTAATATACTCTGTTTTAAGGGAAAATACTGCTAAACCACAGTAATACACTGTGTTTTAAGGGAAAATACTGCTAAACCACAGTAATATACTGTATTGTAAGGAGAAAATACTGCTAAACTACAGTAATATACTGCCTTTTAAGGGAAAATACTGATAAACCACAGTAATATACTGCGTTTAAGGGAAAATACTGATAAACCACAGTAATATACTCTGTTTTAAGGGAAAATACTGCTAAACAACTGTAATATACTGCTTTTTAATGAAAAATACAGCTAAACCACAGTAATATATTCTGTTTTAAGGGAAAACACAAATATACTGTGTTTTAAGGTAAAACACTACTAAACCTCGATAATATACTGCATATTAAGGAAAAATATTGCTAAACCACAGTAATATACTGCGTTTTAAGGGAAAATACTGCTAAACACAGTAATATACCCTGTTTTAAGGGAAAATACTGCTAAACAACTGTAATAAACTGCATTTTAAGGAGAAAATGTGTGTGTGTGTGTGTGCGTGCGTGTGTGTGCGTGTGATGGTAAAACTTGTTTTTCCACTGGTGACGCTCTGGCTCCATTACAGTTTCCAGGAAGAGCAGCAGCACAGTCACCGCCGTGGCACCGATAAACCTGCTGCTCGGAGCTTTTCCAAACCGCACGACTGCCATTTATGACCTGATATCATGGCGGGCGTTTACCTGCAGACAAGAGTAAAGAGTGGGCGTAAAGAGGGCCCCCCCACCCCCCCCCCCCCCCCCCCTCTCAGGGACTCACGGTTATACATTGATGAGTGCACCTGTGATTAAGCCCATAATGACATAATATACCATGAAGACAACTTGGGGATTTGAGTGGTTGCGGCGAGGGCGGCGCCCTCCACAGGCTCTCTGAGCAGCAGGGTTTCCGTCTCTTTGCAGAGAAAGAGCCCCCATTACGCCTCTCCTCCCATTACCTCCGGTGTCCTCCGGGGGCCGCAGAGAGAGAACCAATGGACACATTAATAACACTCCCCACGTCTGAGGGAGCTAATGCTGCTTTAAGTGCTGATTAAGGCTGAGAAGATCTGGGCGTGGACGAGTATTAGTTACACTCACAACACAGATCCAGCAGCAGGAAGTGTGTCTCTCTCTATACAGACCTCAGGACTACAGTTTGTTTTTAGTGTTGTTAAAAGTACAATTACTGTCACAATAAGTGCTGTTTTTCGTATAAAAAAACAAGAAAAACTATAGTCTACTCTTAGAGTTTTTAATGCAAAGATCCTTTTGTTTCTCTTCTCTTAATAGTTTAAAGACTTTACTACGATGTAAACTCACACTCTGTTGTGTTTTTCCACTTCATATAAACGTTCATCCAATAACATATGTGTCTATTAACATCTGCGCTATCTTAAAAACATGTTTACCCCACTGTTTACAACCCTTAAAATGCGGTATATTGTTATGGTTTAGCAGTATTTCCCCTAAAAATGCAGTATATTACTGTGGTTTAGCAGTATTTTCCCTTAAAATGCAGTATATTACTGTGGTTTAGCAGTATTTCCCCTTAAAATGCGGTATATTGTTATGGTTTAGCAGTATTCTCCCTTAAAATGCAGTATATTGTTATGGTTTAGCAGTATTTCCCCTAAAAATGCAGTATATTACTGTGGTTTAGCAGTATTTTCCCTTAAAATGCAGTATATTACTGTGGTTTACCAGTATTCTCCCTTAAAATGCAGCATATTGTTATGGTTTAGCAGTATTTCCCCTTAAAATGCGGTATATTGTTATGGTTTAGCAGTATTCTCCCTTAAAATGCAGTATATTGTTATGGTTTAGCAGTATTTCCCCTTAAAATGCAGTATATTACTGTGGTTTAGCAGTATTCTCCCTTAAAATGCAGTGTATTTTTGTGGTTTAGCAGTATTTCCCCTTAAAATGCAGTATATTGTTATGGTTTAGCAGTATTTCCCCTTAAAATGCAGTGATTTACTGTGGTTTAGCAGTATTTTCCCCAAAAATGCAGTATATTACTGTGGTTTACCAGTATTTCCCCTTAAAATGCAGTACATTTTAATGTGGTTTAGCAGTATTTTACCTAACTGGAAATAGACGTTTTATTCACTATGTAAATCGCTCACTCGTCTGCACCAAACCCCGTAGAGAAAATCGACGGTTTCTACGTCAAAGCACACGCGAGTCGTCGATCCACTGCTGCTTTCATACTGTCAAATGTGTTATTATGTGAATTCGGCTTTTGAAATCCTTTGTTCAGATTCACCTCAGTGACACAACGTGACCACACGAGGCAGCAGTTAGACCAGCAGCTCCTGTGTCCCCGTGAGCTAAAAATCTGTGGTTTTCTCTATGGGGTTTGGTGTGGGAGAGTGAGTTGTTTACAATCTTTACTTTTAAGTCAGTGCAGGTTTTTTTTTTAACAGCGTGCTGAAGCAGCGAACGTGACATTTTAGACTTTGTTAAGTGGTTCCAAAAGAATCTATCACTTTAAATTCACGATAGACTGATGTTTCTGCATGTTGTTGTTGTTGTTGTTGTTGTTGTTGTTCTCCACAACACTGGGTGGATCGCCGTCACTTAAAATAACCCCGAGCTGAAACCCACACTGCCTGTTTGGCCACTTTTCTTTGTCTTCTTTGTTTTAATGAGCAGCAGCAGCAGCAGCAGCAGCAGCAGCAGCAGCAGCAGCAGCAGCTCCACAGGAAACACAACAGAAGCATGTTTGCTGGTGACATCAGCACATATCTGTTATCATGTTAACACGGAATATAAATATCAACACGTGACAATAAATAAAAGACATTTTTTGGTTGCAGGTTTGTTTTTCTTCCAGGTGAAAGTGCTCAAACACAGAGTCTGTGAGACTCAGTCAAACACATGGAATCTTCCGTTTGTCCTTCACTGATCGACCGGAGCAGTAAATCCTTGAGGTCAGAGGTGAAGGATCCGGACGAAGGTGAAGTTCTGGAACATCCTCGCGTTTCAGACCTTCATCCTCAGAGAAACTTCGAGAACACGTCCAGGAAAAGCCGCCGTGATCACAGTATGTCCGGCTTGTACAGGTCGAGCTCTTTTTTACCCTTAAAATGAAGTATTTAGCAGTATTTTCCTTTAAAATGCAGTATATTATTGTGGTTGAGCAGTATTTTCCTTCAAAATACAGTATATTACTGTGATTTAGCAGTATTTTCCCTTCAAATACAGTATATTACCGTGGTTTAGCAGTATTTTCCCTCAAAATGCAGTATATTATAGTGGTTGAGCAGTATTTTCCTTCAAATGCAGTATATTACAGTGGTTAAGCAGTATTTTCCCTTAAAATGCAGTATATTATTGTAGTTTAGCACTATTTTCCCTTCAAATACAGTATACTACTGTGGTTTAACAGTGTTTTCCTTGAAAATGCAGCATATTACTGTGGTTGAGCAGTATTTTCCCTTAAAAAGTGGATCAGTACTGTGATTTAACAGTATTTTCCCTTAACATGCAGTATATTACTGTGGTTTAGCAGTATTTTCCCTTAAAATGGGGTACAGTACTGTGATTTAACCGTATTTTGCTTTAAATTGCAGTGTATCACTGTGGTTTAGCAGTATTTTCCCTTCAAATGTGGTTTAGCAGTATTTTCCCTTCAAATACAGTATATTACTGTGGTTTAGCAGTATTTTCCCTTAAAATGCAGTATATTATTGTGGTTGAGCAGTATTTTCCCTTAAAATGCAGTATATTACTGTGGTTGAGCAGTATTTTCCCTTAAAATGCAGTATATTACTGTGGTTGAGCAGTATTTTCCCTTAAAAAGTGGTACAGTACTGTGATTTAACAGTATTTTCCCTTAAACACAGTATATTCCTGTGGTTTTAGGACCAGGTTCAGAGGATCCAGACGAGGCTGAAGTTCTGGAACATCCTCACGTGCAGAAACCTTCACCCTAACCCCCCCCAAAAAAAAGAAACTCGAAGAACACGTTTCCAGGAGAGAAGCCCTTCGGCGATCACAGGATGTCCGGCTTGACCAGGCTGAGCTCCTCGTCGGACACGGTGAGGTTCCCCATGTACCAGAAGATCCACGGGATCAGGCTGAGGAAGATGAGCAGCGGCCCGGAGAACACGAAGAAGTCCCAGGAGCTCAGCGGCGCGAAGATGCCCACGAAGAAGAGGACGAGGCCGGCGATGTCCAGGATCAGAGCCAGCGACAGGAAGAGCTTGGTGATGCTTCTCTTTGCCATGGCGGCGGACGGCGTGGATGCAGAGCGTCTGGATGCAGAGCGTCCGGCGGCGACGGCGAGCGCAGGAACAGTGAATGAGCGGCTTCAGCGACGCGAGCACACCTCTGCATTTCTGACATGGCTGCAGCAGCAGCAGCAGCAGCAGCAGAACAACGGCGGCTCGTCCGTCCTCATTCCTGTGCAGGACCGACTCGTTTGGCACCTTCGGCGTCACGGTGTCTGTCGCCACAGTGACCCACGTACAGTACGCGCACGCGTCATAAGTCACCGGACGGACGTTTTCATTCATGCTTTAATGAAATGATCAGACGAGTTGAGAGATTTGACGCCACAGTGTTTACACTTCGTATTTAACCTGGGAGAAGCTCCACAGCTGAGGCCGACGCACTTTACAGTGATATTTAAGAGCGTATGAGTACAATAACTTAAGTTTCCCTTAAAATAAAGTATATAACTGTGGTTTAGCAGTATTTCCCTTAAAATGCAGCGTATTATTGCAGTGTATTATTGTGGTTTAGCAGTATTTTCCCTTAAAATGCAGTATATTACTGTGATTTAGAAGTATTTTCCTTTAAAATGCAGCGTATTATTGTGGTTTCGCAGGATTTCCCCTTAAAATGCAGTCTATTACTGTGGTTTCGCAGTATTTTCCCTTAAAATGCAGTCTATTACTGTGGTTTACCAGTATTTTCCCTAAAAATGCAGTTAATTATTGGTTTAGCAGTATTTTCCCTTGCAATATTGTATCTTACTGTGATTTAGCAGTATTTTCCCTTAAAATGCAGTATATTACTGGTTTAGCAGTATTTCCCTTAAAATGCAGTATTACTGTGGTTTCGCATTATTTCCCTTGAAATGTAGTATATTACTGTGGTTTAGCAGTATTTTCCCTTAACATGCAGTGTATTATTGTGATTTAGAAGTATTTTCCCTTAACATGGATGGATGGATGCAGTATATTACTGTGGTTTCGCAGTATTTTCCCTTAAAATGCAGTACATTACTGTGGTTTACCAGTATTTTACTTTAAAATGCAGTATGTTACTGTGGTTTAGCAGTATTTTCCCTCAAAATGCAGTATATTACAGTGGTTTAGCAGTATTCTCCCTTATAATGCAGTATATTACTGTGGTTTACCAGGAATTTACTTTAAAATACAGTGTATTACTGTGGTTTAGCAGTATTTTACTTTAAAATACAGTATATTATTGTGGTTTAGCAGTATTTTCCTTTAAAATACAGTATATTACTGTGGTTTAGCAGTATTTTACTTTAAAATACAGTATATTATTGTGGTTTAGCAGTATTTTCCTTTAAAATACAGTATATTACTGTGTTTTTTTTTAAGAGCGTACAGTACGAGTACAACAATAACGCTGATTATTGTGACACAAAAGAGGAAACTCTGTGTCATGGAAACTTCCAGGTGAGTTTGAGCTGCGACGAGCCGGACGTTTGCATAAGGCGTGGCTAACATGCGGCGGCTAACGCGGAGGATCAAACTCTGACGACGCAAAGGACAAAAGACGCTTACACACTTGTGCACTTTTCCCAGGTCACCTGTGATCCTCTGTTGAGGATTTCCATGGTTTGTTTAACCAACACCGCTGGGACAGAACCAGTCTGACCAGTGTGTGTGCGTGTGTGTGTGTGTGTGTGTGTGTGTGTGTGTGTGTGTGTGTGTGTGTGTGTGTGTGTGTGTGTGTGTGTGTGTGTTTGCACAGCTCCACTTTGCCCAGAAGCAGCAGCAGCAGCAGTTTGAATGAAATTCATCAAATACATTTGACAAATGGGAGCCAAATGACAATATTTATCCTTCCTGATCAAACACAGTAGCAACAATGGTTCAAAGCTAACAGCTAACCGCTAACCGCTAACAGACACAAAAACAACAATGTTCTGTATTCTGTGAAATGTGTTTTTTTTGTTGTGGTATTAATGACTTGAATTATGGCACAAAAAAAAAAGTAAATTCTTAAATAAAGAAAACAGTGTAGTAAAAACACAACATTGATAGAATCTAGAAGCTAGCAAAGATGCTAGCTCTCATTTTAAACACGGCTAACCGGGAAAAACAGACATTAGCTTAGCTTAATAAATATACACCTGTTTAACCCTTTAAGGTACTACTCAACCATTTGGTCGAGCACAGTATTTTCCCTTAAAATGCAGTATATTACAGTGGTTTAGCAGTATTTTCCCTTAAAATGCAGTATATTACTGTGGTTTAGCAGTATTTTCCCTTAACATACAGTATATTACTGTGGTTTAGCAGTATTTTCCCTTAACATACAGTATATTACTGTGGTTTAGCAGTACTTTCCCTTAAAATACAGTATATTACTGTGGTTTAGCAGTATTTTCCCTTAACATACAGTATATTACTGTAGTTTAGCAGTATTTTCTCTTAAAATACAGTATATTACTGTGATTTAGCAGTATTTTCCTTTAAACACAGTATATTACTGTGGTTTAGCACTATGTAAAAATAAATAAATATACACCTGCGTCTCAACCGTTTGGTAGAGGCCTGTATCTGAAATGCTGTCGGGTCTAATTAGTAAATAAATAAATATGGATTGTTGTTATTGTTATCATGAGTAAATTAAAATAAAATAGTAAAATAACAAAAAAATGCAAATAAATAATTTTTCATTTGCTTTTTTCTCGGTGCGTACCTTAAAGGGTTAAAGTCTGTGATAATAAGAACATTTATTTCACCGCTAAACAGTCTTTTCCACTCGCTAATTCTCCCACACCAAAGTCCATTCAAAAAAAGTGGTGTTTTTAGCTCATGTGGACACAGGAAACCACATGCTGGTCCACCGCTGCCCCGTGTGGTCACTCTGTGTCACTGTGGTCAATCGGAAACACAAAGGATTGGAATAAACAGAATTTGACAAATTCGCCGAAACTCGGGAAAAGGCTGTTTTTAAAGCGTGAAATCTAACGTTCGTCGAGACGTCGTCGACGTAAACGGACGAACATTTTTATCAAGTGAGTGAAATAACAACGGACAAAAAAATACCCCTGAGTCGTAGTTGTTTTTTTTTTGCGTTTTTTACAGAATCTTTGTACAAACATCGGACGATTTAACGTGTGATTTTTGAAATAAATAAATATACGTAAGTGCAAGTTGTCCCACAGAACCTGTTGTTTTTGTCTGTACACGACACAGAATGAACATTAGAAACAAAATAGAAATAAAAGCAGCCACAATAATATTTTAAATATTCTGATTATTTTAACTGATATATTTATTTACACTATATTTAATCACATCGACTACTTTTAATGGTGTATAATTGTCATACTACTACAGTATTTGTACCCTTTCTTGTTATTTGCTGTTACTATTTCCTACTCTTTATTTATTGCACTTATTTTTTTTGTTTCTACTTTAATTTAATAAAATATGTTTATCTTTAAATTGCACGATTCCGGTATATTGTCAATAATATGTATGTGTTTTTTTGTCATTCCTGTTATATTTCAATAACAGGAAGTTACTATTGTTTCAGTGTTTCCACTTTTCAAATATGGCAAAAACTATGATAATTAAATAAAAAATCATAGCAATATTTAAAATATTAATTTCCTCATTTACACCCATATCTGAGACACCAAATAATTGGTCTTAAATCTTTGGCAAATTAATTAATTAAATCTTCTACACATTTTTTTTGGGGGGCCCCACAAACTTTTCCCGTGACCCGTCTGTGGCCCCCGCCCCCACATCTTGAAACCTCCGCGACCTCATGTAAACGTCATAGTGCAACTATTTGAGTTGATTTTTTTTGGAGAATCCCGACACAAAGATTCGATTTAAAAAAAAAAAAAAATCAACCTGAAACGATCCAAACTTTGTCCTCGGATTAGTCCATCATGTCTGAAGAACCACAATCCCCGGACCCCCCGGTGGAAGAGTCCCCAGTGTGACAACCCCCGGACCCCCCAGTGGAAGAGTCCACGAAGTCCCCCACGAAGCCCTGGTTGTGGAAGGCCGAGTTTTTGCCCCACGTCACCCGGCTGGCCTTGTGCGCAGGCGTCGGCTCCGCGGGGCGTCGTCTGCCGTCCGCGTCCTTCACGCGCTTCGCGGTTCCTCCTCCTCCCCCGGGTTTCTGGCTCATCTTCCTGGATAAGGTCCTCGCGAGTCGCTCCACGACGCCGTTCTTGTCGTAGGGGTCGCTGTAGCTCTCCGACATCTGGATGTTGCCCACGTACCACATGAGCCAGAAGGCCAGGCTGATGAAGACGAGCAGGGAGCCCGTGTAGATCAAGAAGTCCCCGTAGAAGCGGCCGTCGAGGCGCACGTTGGCGAAGATGCCCACGAAGAGCAGCACTAGGCCCGTGACGTCGAAGACCAGCGCGAGCGCGAACATCAGCAGACACCCGCCGATGTGTTTGGTCACGTCCATGGCGGCGCGAGGACACACACACACACACACAGAGAGAGAGAGTGAGAGCGCGAGCGTCTTTACGCGTGAATAACGGGAGGATGCTGCATCCTTGTCTGCACGCGCACCTGTGCGCACCTGCACACACTCTGCACTGACACCGCCCCGCCGGCACGAGAAGGCAAACAAGGTGGATCACCTGCTGCTCACTGTCAACATACACACACACACACACGCACGCGCGCGCGCGCGCGCACACGCACACACAGTTCCCATAATGTGACAGTGTGTAAACAGATTTAGGTCCCCACAACATGAGGAAAACCAGAGACACACACACACACACGTGCTGGTTTTGCAGTACTTCCCCTTAAAATGCAGTATAATACTGTGGTTAAGCAGTATTTTCTTATTAAAATGCAGTATATTATTGTGGTTTAGCAGTATTTTACCTTGAAACACAGTATATTACTTTGGTTTAGCAGTATTTTACCATAAAATGCAGTATATTACTGTGGTTTAGCAGTATTTTATCATTAAATGCAGTATATTACTGTGGTTTAGCAGTATTTTCCCTTAAAATACAGTATATTACTGTGGTTTAGCAGTATTTTACCATAAAATGCAGTAAATTACTGTGGTTTAGCAGTATTTTCCCTTAAAATGCAGTATATTACTGTGGTTAGCAGTGTTTTACCTTAAAATGTAGTATATTACTGTGGTTAAGTAGTATTATCCCTTAAAATGTAGTATATTACTGTGTTTAAGTAGTATTTTCCCTTTAAAACACAGTATATTACTGTGGTTTAGCAGTGTTTTACCTTAACATGTAGTATATTACTGTGGTTTAGGACTACATGTCCTGACAAGGTCCTAAAAAGGTAACAAATACAAAAACACACCTGTGTGTGTCATTGTTGCTCCGCCTCCTCTTCATGCAAATGACCGTCGCTGCTGTTGTTGCTTCTTCTTCTTCTTCTTCTTCTTCTTCGTCCGTCATTTGTCAGTCAAAGTCATTTTCCCCCCGAGTCACTGACTGTAAACACGACTCAGCGTCTGCTTTGTTTACACATCACAACACAAGAGTGCAACATGTAAACAGGAAACTACGCCACAAACCAGTTTTCACTGAAAACCTTTGTGAATGAAGATAAATCAACATTTACATGTGTTCTTTTCCGTGTCTCCGTGTCATAAAAACACTGTATGTGTCGCTATCTTTAAATCTTTATCTCACTTTATTGTAAATTCGCGTCCGTGTCGTTGATAATAAACATTTAACCCACGTATTTTTTCTGTTGTTGGTGCAAAATGTGACAAAATCTTCAAAAAACAATCACGTTTGAGAAGCTGGAAACACACATTTATTCAATTTGTATTCAAAAAAATGACATTATAATGTTTTTAAAGGGCAGTCAGGTTCATGCGCTCACACACGGCTTCATATGACGACGTAGAAACTTCACTTTTCAACGTAGCATCTTGTTAAAAACTGCTGTTATTTATATTTTTATAAGTACACTTTTACTTCACTTATTTGTTTGTAAGCTGACATTCAACCACTTCAAAAGTATAACTAATGCCTTTGGCCACAAGGGGGCAGCACACAAAAACAGGAGGACTTATTTTAACAACACACGCAGCGAACAACGAAAAGGCATCGATTTAAAGTCGGAATTTTCTCCTGAGAAAAAGATCTTTATTTAAGAAAATAAGGACCAAAAAAAAAAAAGTTGATTTTTTAGTAAAAAAAAAAAAAGTTGATTTTTTTGTTTAAAAAAAGGTTGATTTTTTTAGTTAAAAAAAAAAAAGTTGATTTTTTAGTAATAAAAAAAGTTGATTTTTTAGTAAATTTTTTGACAAAATAAAAATAAATCACTAAAATTGGTAAAACTTAATGAACTTTAGTTTAAAGGAGCAAACTTAAGTCATTAAATAAAAGTAAAAAAACTTTTCAACCATTTTATTTTTTACAGTGCAATTCACTCAATTGTGAATTTTTTTCCTGTTAAAATTTAAAATGTCTAATTTCCACTTTCATTTTCACAGCGTTGAACACATTTCTTGTGAAAAACGCGAGGTGTGAAATAGCGAAATAACGTCGTGCGCCGTATTTTGAGATTGAATTTTAACGACGGAAATTGAAACTTCCCTGAATTTTCACCTCTGATTTTTTGTGACACTGACGAACAAAAGTGAAAAACTAAACATTGTAAATGAACTCCAGAGGAGGACGAGGACTGTTTGTACGTTTGCGAGCCGCGCCTTCCTCGCGCAGAGCTTTTCTTGATATGCAAATATTGATTTTTAAGCCGCTTTAATCACAATTCCCCCCCCGTGACGAGCAGAAGTCTCGTCATAAAACACATCAATATTTAACGTGCTATGCGGTGGAGGCTCAGTGACGAAGGTTTTTCACTGCAAATCTGCTGCGACGCCGTATTTAAATGCCATGAAAATGCGCTTTCAGGTGCACGACAGTCAAATTTCCCAGTGTCTCTTTTCCATGTTTGACGACGAACAGATTCAAATTTCCCAGAGTGCCGTCTGTGTCGTTTCTGGAAGAAAAACTAAAGCGGGAATCGTGTACGATGAGCTCTCGCCACCTTTAATTATTCATGAATTGGCCGATGCTGCAGCAAACGGCAACGAGGAAATCCCTCTCGTCCACTTTTCTCTCCTTAATATTAACGAGGAGAGTTTTGCAAAAAACCTCGTTGGCTAAACTCTGTCCGAGCGTGGGAACGTTTTGTCTTTACGTTTTCCTCGTGCACACTTTCAGAGAATCAGAGGAGTAAAAAAACACCAGGCTACATTCACGTCTCAGGGATTTTAAAGTCCGATTTGCGTTATTTCAGTGCATCGGTACGTCGTCCGACTTCAGATATACTTCTGATATGTGGCCGTGCAGCAGTGAGTGAGAACAGTACGGTGGCCCTGAAAGTGCAAATCACCGCCAACAAATAACAGATGTCATTGTGTTTCCTGCTTTGTCATTGTTTTTCCTGCTTTGATAATTGTGTTTCCTGCTTTTATCATTGTGTTTCCTGCTTTGATAATTGTGTTTCCTGCTTTTGTCATTGTTTTTCCTGCTTTTTTCATTGCGTTTCCTGCTTTTGTAATTGTGTTTTCTCCTTTTATCATTGTGTTTCCTGCTTTTATCTTTGTTTTTCTGCTTTTTTCATTGTGTTCCAGGCTTTTGTTGTGTTTCCTGCTTTGATAATTGTGTTTTCTGCTTTTTTCATTGTGTTTTCTGCTTTTGTCATTGTGTTTCCTCCTTTTGTCATTGTGCTTCCTGCTTTTTTCATTGTGTTTCCTGCTTTTGTCATTGTGTTTCCTCCTTTTGTCATTGTGCTTCCTGCTTTTGTCATTGTGTTTCCTGCTTTTATCACTGTGTTTCCTGCTTTTATCACTGTGTTTCCTGCTTTTGTCATTGTGTTTCCTGCTTTTGTCATTGTGTTTCCTGCTTTTATTATTGTGTTTCCTGCTTTTATCACTGTGTTTCCTGCTTTTGTTGTTGTGTTTCCGGCTTTTGTCATTGTGTTTCCTGCTTTTATCATTGTGTTTTCTGCTTTTATCATTGTGTTTCCTGCTTTTATCTCTGTGTTTCCTGCTTTTATCACTGTGTTTCCTGCTTTTGTCATTGTGTTTCCTGCTTTTATCACTGTGTTTCCTGCTTTTGTTGTTTTATCATTGTGTTTCCTGCTTTCGTCATTTTGTTTCCAGGTTTTATCATTGTGTTTTCTGCCCTTCATCATTGTGCTTCTTTCATTGTGTTTCCTGCTTTTGTTGTTGTGTTTTCGGCTTTTGTCATTGTATTTCCTGCTTTTATCACTGTGTTTCCTGCGTTTGTTGTTGTGTTACCTGCTTTTATCACTGTGTTTCCTGCTTTTATTATTGTGTTTCCTGCTTTTATCACTGTGTTTCCTGCTTTTGTTGTTGTGTTTCCGGCTTTTGTCATTGTGTTTCCTGCTTTTATCATTGTGTTTTCTGCTTTTATCATTGTGTTTCCTGCTTTCGTTGTTGTGTTTCCTGCTTTTGTTGTTGTGTTTCCTGCTTTGATCATTGTGCTTCCTGCCTGTGCCTTTGTCGTTGTGTTTCCAGCTTTTATAATTGTGTTTCCTGCTTTTGTCGTTGTATTTCCTGCCTTTGTCGTTGTGTTTCCTACTATTGTCGTTGTGTTTACTGTTTTTTTGTCATGTGTTGTTGCGTTTTCCTGTTTGTGATGGTGATTTGCACTTCAGGGCCACCGTAGAACAGGCATATCATATACAGTCCATGCAGCTTTTTCCACGAAGCGCATGCGGCCGAGCGCATGAACTCAAACGACACTGTGACTAACAAAATGGCTGCCAGTGAGGACACACGTGCACGTGCGCGTACGCTGCTTTAGCTCACTGCTAACTTCTCCGACTGGAAGCGCAGAGACTCGTTCTCCCGCACAGAAAATCCACTGAGAAAAATCTGTGTTTTTAAGTCACGGGGACACAGGAGCTGCTGGTGCACCGCTGCCTCGTGTGGTAGGTTTGTGTCACTGCTCAGTATGTTTTCACACACAAGCTAAGGCGTTAGCCAGACTAAGGCAGGCAATCGGACAACTTGCAGAGTCCAAGAAAATTGATTTATTGACCGTGTACGTCTGACTCCGCCTCCGTAGGTGGCGCTGTATCTCTCTTTAAGCTAGTGGGTATTGAATCGTATTTTATCGTATTATTTATTGCACCAACGATGAAGATGGAAACAGAAACCGAGTGTTAACGCAGATTTTTGTTCACAGCCCGAAATTCGCGATGCGGCTAATTAGAACCAATCAGGAATTTGACGTGAATAACTGCGGAAGTCGGAGGTCTGGACTGGGAGTGAAAAACATGGACACAAATGTATCTCGAGCTAGCCGTTGTTCGCGATACCATTGTTTACGAACTTTACGACTTCATGTGAAAAGGATAAAAGTGTAAATAACAATAAAAGTAGCAGTGTCTGTACGAGCGGCAGCCATTTTGGAATCACACGTTGCGTTCGGTGAGGTTCCTCCGACGTTCCGAGTCGGAAATTCCGACTTCCAAAAAACACAACTGGAACGCACCCATAAAACTCTGCCCCTGGAGTTTTCAAATGAAAACAGAGTCGGTTTCTAAAAAAATGCCAAAGCAACAGATGATTCCGGAGCAACATTTTAAACAAAAACAAAAACAAAAAAACACCGATTGTTCCCATGCTGGAAAAGTTACAATTTGATTCATCGCAGATCCCCGGAGTTCGGAATCACCCGGTCACAGATTGAACTTGGGCGGCCTGTAGTAGCTCAGAGGCCTCTTCGTGGTCGAGCGCTTCCTGTTCTCCTTGGTGATGGGGATCAGGACCACGCCCAGCACGAACACCATCAGCCCGATGGACAGCAGGGCCGGGCCCAGGATGTTGGTGACCTTCTTGCAGTGGCCGGCGAAGTACAGGCCGCTGATGATGAGGCCGCACGCCAGGAAGCTGCCCCCGGTGGACATGAGGTGTATGGGGAACCAGAAGACCTCGCATTTGCTCTCCGCCGTCTCGGCGGTCCAGAGGGACTCGCTGCGGGAGAGGCTGAACACGGTGCTCTCGGTGCGGCTCGGCGGCGTCAGCTGGTCCTTGGACTCGGAGAGGGTGCACTCTCCCAGCGGGATGTTCTCCGGGCTGTCGGACATGGCCGCCGGCGCGAGTTCTGCGGACGTGAGAGCACACGGGAATCAACGCGAGGGCGCCGTGGTTAGATCAGGCAAAACACGTTTAGACCTTTGAGGAGCCACACTCTTAGAAATAAGGGTTCCAAAAGGGCTCTTCTACAAGGTGCTGAGGTTCTAAGAAGAACTGTCTGTTACTTTCGATTTAATGTTTTCTTTTTTCTATGTGTTTTTGTGAACTATATATATATATGTATATATATATATATACATATATATTATTATAGTACACTCTAAGAAATAAGGGTTCCAAAAGGGTTCTTCTACAAGGTGCTGCGGTTCTAAGAAGAATTGTCTGTTACTTCGATTTAATGTTTGCTTTTTTCTATGTGTTTTTGTGAACTATATATACATATATATATATAAACATATATATTATTATAGTACACTCTAAGAAATAAGGGTTCCAAAAGGGTTCTTCTACAAGGGCTGAGGTTCTAAGAAGAATTGTCTGTTACTTCGATTTAATGTTTTCTTATTTCTATGTGTTTTTGTGAACTATATATACATATATATATATATATATATATATGCATACATATATTATTATAGTACACTCTAAGAAATAAGGGTTCCAAAAGGGTTCTTCTACAAGGTGCTGAGGTTCTAAGAAGAATTGTCTGTTACTTCGATTTAATGTTTTCTTTTTTCTATGTGTTTTTGTGAACTATATATACATATATATATATATATACGTATATATTATTATAGTACACTCTTCGAAATAAGGGTTCCAAAAGGGTTCTTCTACAAGGGCTGAGGTTCTAAGAAGAATTGTCTGTTACTTCGATTTAATGTTTTCTTATTTCTATGTGTTTTTGTGAACTATATATACATATATATATATATATATATATATGCATACATATATTATTATAGTACACTCTAAGAAATAAGGGTTCCAAAAGGGTTCTTCTACAAGGGCTGAGGTTCTAAGAAGAATTGTCTGTTACTTCAATTTAATGTTTTCTTTTTTCTATGTGTTTTTGTGAACTATATATACATACACATATATATATATATATGTATACATATATATTATTATAGTACACTCTAAGAAATAAGGGTTCCAAAAGGCTCCTGAGGTTCTACCTGGAACCATTTGATTCTGAAAAACCCTTTTCCCGAAGAAAGGGTTTTTCAAGGGTTCTTGGTAACACTAACGGTTCCAGTGAGAACCATTTTGATCCAGAGAACCCTTTAAAACCCCTTTACTGAATAAAGGGTTTTAAAAGGGTTCTTGGTGGAACCCTCCAAAGGGGTTCCAGGTGGTCTCCTATGAGGACAAGCCGAAGAACCTATATATGGTTCTCTGAAACAGCTGAAGCTCATTTCAGACCCAGTTATTTATACGTAAATTCTTCCATAAACAAACAACTAGAACGAGGGAACGTGATAATGATGTCAATGCTGTTTATTTACAAACGCAAATGTTCTATTATCGCACAACGAGCAGCTGTTTGTCGACGGACTTCGTCGCAAAATCAACACGGGACCGAGGTGTTTGTTTCTGCCACGCTGTCAATCAGAAACTGGCCCCGCCTTTCAGTTGACTCCCAGAGAAGCTGAGCTTCCCCGGAAGTGACGCGGCTCGAGCGGTTTTAACGCGGCGGCTGCTACGGGAATACAAAAATCACGTAAAAGACGATCCGTCGTCTGCGATAAACAGCTGAATCGGCTCGGCTGAACGGACCACCGATTAGCGTTCCGATCGACATTCTAGCGCACGTTTAGTATTGAAATGTAAACACAACGCAGAAAAGTCCAAGTTCAAGAGCACATGCATGTAATTTAATTATTTTGTATTGTCACCATTTCACCACAGATTGTTTACAAAATAAAACATCATGTTCTATTGACGAAGAGCCGAAACTAGCGACCATTAACTCCATTAATATCGAGCTAAAACAAGTTATTGCTTTGTTTTTCTTATGAATATATTGATTTTGCATCATAAATACATTGACTTTTTTTCAACTATTAACTCTTCCATCTCAAAACAGACACTTTAATTTTGAAATTCGGCCAAAATATCATCATAAACATCCATATTTCGAAATCACAATGAGATATCGTGATGTCATTTCGACCTCAAATCTCCCACTTTACACTTCACGGTGTCTTTTCGCAGTGACTTTGGTTTATTGTGAACATTTTAGCTCTTTAATACACACATTTTTTTCCCCAGATATTCGTTTACTGCAACGTTTTAAATCTTTTTGCAGTCACTGCACTTTGACTGAGTTGCCGTCGTCGCCTCCTGTCACTTCCTGTGTGCAGCACACGGCGCAACGTCAACAATGTCGTGAACTCTTTTGACAAACGACAAACTGACTCGTCGCGTTTGAGAGTTACGTACTACACCTTTAAGCGTTAAATTATACAGTATCCTGACGATACATCACACTGAAATGGAAGAAACCACCCGGCAGCCTTGAGAATTGTCGTAGTAGTCGTTTGCCGCTGAGGAGACGCGTAGAATTTTAAGTTAAAAAAAAACGTACCTTCTAAATCAGGATCGACTTCTTTCCTCAAGGGTCAACGGAAAGTTTGGAACAACAACATCAACCGCCGCCAAATAAAAGCATCCAGAAAAAGTGACGGAGAAGCTTCCTCCAGCGTCCGAGCAGAGAAACAACGAAGTCAAAGCTTCACAGCAGTGCTTCACATCATCCTCCCGTCCTCCTCGAGAGTTCTCCGTCGAGCTCCATCCTCTTTACCATCATCCACCACCGCACACCACATCCAGGGTTTGAGGAGGTCCAGTTTCCTTTTTCCGCTCCCCAGAGGATTTCACGAGTACAGTAGACCCCTCCCCAACCCCAACCCCAACCCCAACCCCGACCAAAAAACCACTCAGACTGACGTCTCCATCATGATTCTGACTTAGTTTCTCTGGGTTTTTTTTTTCTTTTCGCCCAGCGCTGGAACAACGAGAAGGAAATATGTGTGTGTGTGTGTGTGTGTGTGTGTGTGAACGGTGTGTGGCTGCTCTTCCCCCCCCACAGAGAGCACGGGGCAGGGCAGCGGCTGGGAAATGGCTCTCTGGGAAAGGATTGATGCACCGAGCGATCACACACACACACACACACACACACACACACACACACACACACACACACACACACACACACACACACACACACACACACACACACACACACACACACACACACACACACACACACACACACACACACACACTTTCCAATACAGACTGATACGTTGGCAGCGCATCGATCCCAAAGTAGCCCAGAGCAATTATCTGCAAGTTGCATAGTTTTGTTCGCCCCAAAAACACGAGGTCGATGGAATGAAAACCCCAATGCACAGTTAGACCCTCAGACAGCAGTGTGTGTGTGTGTGTGTGTGTGTGGTTGGGGGGGGGGGGGGATTTTAACGGGTCAATTTTTTAGAATTTATCTGCACGCTGGTCTGTTTGTGATTCAGCTGCTTCTGCCTCAGATGCATCATGGGGGATGGGGCCGGAGCGCTGCTGCAGGAACATGACACTTGTGCGCCCATCAAACGGCCCTGATGTTGCATCTGTCGCATTGTTGTTTTCGTTGTTGTTGTACGCGCGCTCGTTTCCGTGCGAGGCTATTGATCGGAACAAGATCTCTTAGACACTTAGACACGCGCGGCGGCGGCGGCGATGATGGCGGTGGAAATGAAAACCACTCTTCAGCTCCGCTTCTCCTCGTGTGATCGGTGAAACGCCCTCCAGGCCGATCTCATCACAAACAAAGTCACTCTGTTTGCAGACGACACGGTCGTGTTTCTTTGTTCTGTGGAGGATCGACTATGTTCGATATTATTAAACAGAACAGCAGTGTCTGCGCTGCACGCACAGTGACTGACTGCGCTAGTAAAGCGAGCAGGCGAGGCGGCGTGAGGTGAAACGAATGTCCGGTGACAACTTCAGGTTAAGAAATTAACCCGCTTCTCGCAGTCACTTTCATAGAACCAGGAATTATACCTGGTTCTATGAAACACGGAGCGATTTAGGTTAAGGAAATAACCCAGGTTCTCTGAATCAGGGGAAACCTTAGGTTAAGGAATTAACTAAGGGTCTTTGAAACAGGGAACACTTTAGGTTAAGGATTTAACCCTGGTTCTCCGAAACAGAGAAACATGTAGGTTAAGGAATTAACTAAGGTTCTCTGAAACAGGGGAAACTTTAGGTTAAGAATTTAACCCTGGTTCTATGAAACATAGAAAACCTTAGGTTAAGGATTTAACCCTGGTTCTCTGAACCACAGAAAACCTTAGGTTATGGAATTAACCTAGGTTCTCTGAAACAGGGGGAACTTTAGGTTAAGGATTTCACCCTGGTTCTCCGAAACAGGGAAACCTGTAAGTTAAGGAAATAACCCAGGTTCTCTGAAAAACCAGGAGGTGAAAGAAAACTTTAGGTTAAGGATTTAACCCCGGTTCTCTGAAACATGAGTCTCCCTTGTGGTCCTGACACAGCCTTGTGTGTGTTCTTGTACTTGCAGCATACTGAGGACCAGTGAGGGTTTTAAACCAACAAAGTGAGGTCGTTTTGACGAAGTCAGGACATTTTGGCCGGTCCTCACTTTGTTTTCATTGAAATCACTTTTTAACAGAGCTCCTCAATTTGGTACAAAAACCCTGTTTCCAGCCTCGGTGTTTCACACACTTTTTGCTCTGGGGCTCCACCTGCAGACATTTTATGGTACTGCACCCAGTAGTTCTTTATAGATGTCATTCACAAAGTAAATATTTGTAATTGTGTTGATTTACAAAGTAGAAATACTAGTCCTCACTTTGTCAGCAACCCGGTCCTCAGTATGCAGCAAGTACAAGTGTGTGTGTGCAAAGCACTGATCAATACATGCGATGAGCCACAGAATCCAGCAGAGGGCAGCACTCGCATGTGTTTTAGTGTTTATGAGCTGCTTCAGTTCAACTGTGACATGAATAACTGTGAGTATGAGGGTTTTTTTTTGTTTACTTTTATGAGTTCATTGTGGATTAAGTCTTTTATTTTGGTGACAAATTATCACTTTTTGATTGTCTTTTATGGACCTGTTTATGGATTGTTCATAGTCACGTGAGGGGAATTTTCACTCTGCTCAGTAATAAAAACCTGGTTTTCCATAAAATTTTGAGTCATAGAGATTGATTTATTTTAGTTTGAAACTTTAAGGGAAAGATTTTGCAAAAATAAAGTTTTTTTGGTAACAAGTTGGATCTGAATTGTGGAACTGAAGCTTTAAAAATGTTTCCTGGCTTATATTTTAGTGGAAGTTGTAACACATTGTTTACACATATATTTTTAGTTTTTGTCCGTTTTCTTTGCATTGTTTTTAAACTGCAGATCAGGTTCATTGTCCTTATGTAACCATGATGTTATCTCTCTGTGCCATCAATGCTGTGCAGTATAGAGGCCGTAAAACAGGAGATGTAACCTCTGGCCCAGTGTCTCCACTGTCTCACACTGTAAATACATATTTTGCTGAGATGACGAAAAGGCCTTTATGTTTTCTATCGAAAATACTTCAATGTCATGTCATTTTCTGTATTCTTAAAATAGTGTAAAATACGGTCTCTTCTCAATTTTTTAACATGCGCCTGTTCTCAATCCTTCAGCGAGTGCTGAGATAAAACTAAGAATACAAACTTATATTTAAGGCCTGGCAGTCAGTATCACAGATAAAGACTTAAGTCCAGAGTCCAGTATGATCCATTTTTTTTTTTACATTTACTGCTGCCTTTACTGACGACTCTGGACCAAACGTTTATTTCACTTCATGTTGTGAATCAGAAGCAACATGGAGAAGATCAGCGAATACCTCAGCAGCTACAAGAACTACAACTTTATCACCGCCATCACCGACGTCAAGCACCTGGATTCACTCCCGAGCTTCGAAATACGAGACTCTGATATTTTCCTGGTCACTTATCCAAAGTCTGGTCAGTGAAACGTTTTTTTTTAAGTTCTTATGTTCTGAAAACTTGACTGAACTGTGACTTCCCTCACTCCACAGGCACCATATGGACTCAGCAGATCATCATCTCCATCTGCGAGCTAAGCCACAGCCTGAATGAATATACGAACAACTATGAGAAGATGCCGTGGCTGGAATATCCTGAGGGTCGTCCAGATTACGCTCTGAGAGCCTCTCCGCGACTCTTTGCCTCTCACCTCACCCCGGCTCTCATGCCTCCGGACGCCAAGGACAAGAAGCCAAAGGTCAGTGGTTTATTCTGTGGAAGTTCACGTCTTTAGAAGAGCTGGTTGAGTCATGATTCAACCGACTCTTTAAACCCGTGTCTTTAAATTAACCCATGAGTCGCGAGTCACTAGCATCATTAACCCGGATCAGTTGAGTCGTACTACAGTTTAATTTAAACAGCGCCACACACACAAACATCTTGCAACATTAGCTACTAGTCCTAGCCGTCTTAGCTGTCAAAAGTTGTAAACTGACAATTTCGAAGGCAACCACGACTCCACAAGTCAACTAAGTCAGAGATGGGAACCTCCTGCAGAACCATAAACAGCCGCGACTCGCGCTAATCAGCAGGTTACGTTAGCATGAGCGGATGTGTTTCCTAGCTAGCAGACGAAAGGTAGGCTATTTCTCCGTGAGTCAGCAAATCCACAACAAAAGCCATACTTTCACTTCTGAAATAGCATGTTTATAGGTTATAGGCCAAGGTTTGGTGTATAGATGTAGCATATAAAAATGATGTCGGTCGAGATGTTAAATAGCCTAATAATAATAATAATAGGCTAATAATATTATTAATAATAATAATAGGCTAATGCTAGACAGACTTTTCTATTGTTAGCAAAACAACAACAAAGTATGAATTATTATAATATACTAGGACTGAGTTTTCTTGGCGATTTAGCAATACTGACTCAAGTGACTTGAATAACCCGGATCATTTGAGTGAGTGAAAATGTTTTTTTCGCTATGTAGGGTTAGGGTTTAGGATTGGGGTTGGGTTAGGGTTATTCCTGGGTTAGTGTTAGGGATAATTCTGCCGTTTGTCTGACGCCGTGTATCAAACCCATACCCCGGTTGTTGGTTTGTTTCTGTTCCAGATCATCTACGTGATGAGGAATCCGAAAGACGTCGTCGTCTCCTATTACCACTTCAGCAAAGCCTTGACTGACTTGGAGACTCCCGAGAGCTTCGGGAGTTTTTTTGAGACGTTTTTGACGGGCGACGGTGAGACGCGTCGTCCACTCAAACACATCTATATTTGTAGAGGATGAAACTGTAGATAATTGCTCTAAAGCATTTCCCTCTCGAAGGCTCAGGCTAGCGCATGGGTATCGCCCCCTGGTGGCTGGCTGCAGCTAAAACTCAAATTGCCCAAATAGTAGCAAATGAAACAGACCAAACAAATATCCATAAGGTTCTCCTAACCTCCGAATAACCCATCACTTCATTTAAGATATGGGGCTAGCTTTGCGTTGGTCACCTCTGCAGTTTCACCATCCACCATCAGATGTCACTATTTCTAACCACTTCTTGTTCGACCATCGTACAGTTTTCGCATCATCGTGGTTTGACCACATCAGGGAGTGGCATTCAAAGAAAGACGAGTACGACGTCCTCTTCCTGACCTACGAGGACATGATTCTGGTGAGAAGACGTCCACTATCATCTTCACACTGTACGGTAAATGAAAAGGTCTCGATTGTCATCGTTGGACCTTGTGTTGCCTTCTAGGACCTGAAGGGGGCAGTGACTAAGATCTGCAGCTTCTTAGGGAGAACCCTGAGCGAAGACGCCATCGATGGAGTCGTAGAAAAAGCCACATTCAAGGCGATGAAGAAAGACTCGAAGGCAAATTACGAGTTCATGCCAAAAGACAAGTTCAGCGGAATCTTCATGCGCAAAGGTAACGAAAACAAACAAACAAACAAACAAACGAACGAATGAATGAAGAGCTTTCTGTGTGGAGAGATGATCACGTCTAGTTTGTGGTTTTCTCTGCAGGTCAGATCGGTGACTGGAAGAACGTCTTCACCGTTGCTCAGAGTGAAAGAGTTGATCGGCTGCTTCAGGAGAAACTGGGTGATCTGTCTCTGAAGATCATCTGTGAATAAACCGCGACAATCCAACGATGTCTTGAAAACCCTAAAAGTCAATTTGAGGATTCTTTCTTCTCTTCTTTTGTCTTTAATTCTGTGAATGAAACAATAAAAAAGACACAATTTGTTGACAGTTTTGTTTGAAAGACTTTCTCTGCCAAAAGTCCAAATGGACATCCAATTTTGGATCAAAACATGTTTAGACAACCAAGGGCGACCAAAGTGCTCTATATAATGACATCAATAAAACAGCAAAGACCAAAAACAACACAGTTACTGTACACAACACAATAAACCCCTCAAAAATAAGGTATTTAAAGAGAATTTGAAAGTCTCAAGAGTCAGGACAGACGATTCCAAAGCTGAGGGGCTGACGATGCAAAGACTCGGTCACCTCTGGTCTTTGGTCTGGTCTCAGAGACTTCCAGGAACATCTGGTACAGCTGTATTGGATGGTTTAGAGGATGTTACATTTAAAGATTTGTTTGTAATGGAGGAACACGCTGTACTGTGATGAAACACCATCAGTCCAGAGTCCAGTCCTCTCCCTTTCTTTTTTTTAAATACTGCCTCTCTGAATGATTCAGGACCACATTATTCCTGTTGTGAATCAGAAGCAACATGGAGAAGATCAGCGAATACCTCACCAGCTACAAGAACTACAACTTTATCACCGCTATCACCGACGTCAAGCAGCTGGATTCACTCCCGAGCTTTGAAATACGAGACTCTGACATTTTCCTGGTCACTTATCCAAAGTCTGGTCAGTGAAACGTTTTTATTCTCGAAGTTCTTGATTTATCTTCTGAAAACTTGACTGAACTGTGATTCCCTCACTCCACAGGCACCATATGGACTCAGCAGATCATCATCTCCATCTGCGAGCTAAGCAACAGCCTGAATGAATATCTGAACAACTATGACAAAATGCCGTGGCTTGAATATCGGGGCCCACGTCCAGATTACGCTCTGAGAGCCTCTCCACGACTCTTTACCTCTCACCTCACCCCGGCTCTCATGCCTCCGGACACGAAGGACAAGAAGCCAAAGGTCAGTGGTTTATTCTGTGGAAGTTCACGTCTGCAGGGACAATAACATTTTGAAAAATCATTGGATGAAGGAACCAAACAGGTTGTCACCTGATTGCAGAAGTGTTTCTTCGGTTACACGGACGACATGTACGGCCATTATTAGAGATTATTGGGTACCAGTAAGTTACAGAAACATGCGAACAAGTAGTGGGTTTATTTCCATGCACGGTTAAGTTGAGCTACTTGTTTTAGCTATGCTAGATGATGATATCCCCCCCTCTTTTTGTTAGCGTGGTAGTTTTTAGCACTTGGATTTCGCTATGTAGGTATAGGGCTTAGGGTTAGGGTTGGGTTTGGTTGTATATATGCATTTTGTCAGACGCCCTGTATCAGACCCATCCCCCGATTGTTGGTTGTTTTTGTTTCAGATCATCTACGTGATGAGGAATCCGAAAGACGTCGTCGTCTCCTCTTATCACTTCAGCAAAGCCTTGACTGACTTGGAGACTCCCGAGAGCTTCAGGAGCTTTTTTGAGAAGTTTTTGACGGGCGACGGTGAGACACGTCGACTCAAACACATCTATATTTGTAGAGGATGAAACTGTAGATAATTGCTCTAAAGCCTCAAGCTAGCGCATGGGGTTTGCTGTTTTTTTATCCAACATCTGGATTGCCCCCTGGTGGCTGGTTGCAGTTAAAACTGAAATTGCTCAAATAGTAGCAAATGAAACAGACCAAACAAACATTCATTAGGTTCTCGTAACCTCAGAATAATCCATCACTTCATTTAAGATATGGGGCTAGCCTTGCATTGGTCACCTCTGCAGTTCCACCATCCACCATTAGATGTCACTGTTTCTAACCACTTCTTGTTCGACCATCGTACAGTTTTCGCATCATCGTGGTTTGACCACATCAGGGAGTGGCATTCAAAGAAAGACGAGTACGACGTCCTCTTCCTGACCTACGAGGACATGATTCTGGTGAGAATTTTCATTTTTAAGTGTTGACGGTAAATGAAAAGGTCTTGTTTGTCATCGTTGGACCTTGTGTTGCTTTCTAGGACCTGAAGGGGGCAGTGTCTAAGATTGGCAGCTTCTTAGGGAGAACCCTGAGCGAAGACGCCATCGATGGAGTCGTAGAAAAATCCACATTCAACACGATGAAGAAAGACTCGAAGGCAAATTACGAATCCCTGCCAATTGTCAATTTCAGTGGAAAATACATGCGCAAAGGTAACGAAAAACAAACAAACAAATGAATGAATAAAGAGCTTTCTGTGTTGAGAGATGATCACGTCTAGTTTGTGGTTTTCTCTGCAGGTCAGATCGGTGACTGGAAGAACGTCTTCACCGTTGCTCAGAGTGAAAGAGTTGATCGGCTGCTTCAGGAGAAACTGGGTGATCTGTCTCTGAAGATCATCTACGAATAAACCTAAAAGTCCATTTGAAGACGTTTTCTTCTCTTCTTCTGTCTTTAATTCTGTGAATGAAACAATAAAAAAGCCACAAATTTTTGTTTGAAAGACTTTTTTTCTCTACCAAAAGTCCAAATGGTCATCCCATTTTGGATCAAAACATGTTTTGACAACCAAGGGCGACCAAAGTGCTCTTTATAGTGACATCAATAAAACAGCAAAGACAAAAACCATAAACCCCTCAAAAATAAGGTATTTAAAGAGAATTTGAAAGTCTCAAAAGTCAGGACAGGAGATTCCAAAGCCGAGGGGCTGACGATGCAAAGACTCGGTCACCTCTGGTCTCAGAGACTTCCAGGAACATCTGGTTGGCCGTTAAAACATCACAGTTTACAGTAACATCCACCTCACAAAAATAAAACAGTAGACCAGTAATACCAGCAGAGGGCAGCGTCTCTGCAGACAACAAGAACAACACGACCACTCTCTTCTTCATAGCTCATTAAAGGGTTAGGGTTAGCGCATACGTGGACATACGTTTTTCCGAGGGTCTGTGCGTACTCGATATAGCATCGATTTCTCAGCAGGAATTCATCCTCACTCCTGTGTCTTTGTTTATTTTGAGCGCTGAACCTTCGCATATGAACACAGGCAAGTTTTCAAGTTTTTCATGGTCACCAAACCAAAGAGAGGACTTGTGCACACACAGATGATAGAGTGACTCAGGCCTATGGAAGATTGACAGGAATTAGTTTTGGATGAAAGTTTTTTTTAATCCAAATTGATGTTTAAAAACTTTAAAACTCAACATCAGTAATGTTCTGAAAAAGACCCCAATACGCCCCACGTCACAACTCCAAAGTTAAAAGTTGAGTATATCCTCCATACATCCAGGTATCGGTCTAATCCGGTTTGCTAACACAAACACACAGAGGTTTGCCCGCGGATTAGAGCTAATGAGGCTGATCTTGAGTCAGCGCGCCGACTTTGTTGGTGTGACAGCGGTTTTTTAAGACGGGATTCAAATGAACTGTGGACTTTAACGTACGGCGCACGCACATCCTCCGCGTTAAAGCTACCAGAACTAAGATGCTCTAACAACTCCCACCCTTGTGTGTGTGTGTGTGTGTGTGTGTGTGTGTTGTTTTTGCGGTGGATTAAACAGGAATACTTTTTGGCCAAACGAAGCCTCGCCACAAAGCCTCGTTAAATCCTGAGCAAATACCAATAAAAGCCGAGCGGCAACTCATCTGCAGACCAGTGTCACTACAGGTGATACACACTGCTGATTTACTAACACACACACACAGTCATATTTCTGTACAGATGACCTTGGAAAACTAATTAATCTGCTTTGCATATTTTGTTGAGTAATCCCAGAGGGGAGAGCACAACAATCGGCTGCAGCATAAAGAGTTTTTGCTGTTATTCATAGTTTAGCCATCAAACTAAAACCTAACGAGGAAATAACAAAACAGCTGCAGGAAACCGTTTTGAACTTTTGTCTGAACTTTTTTTTTCAGTCAACCTTACAACACAACACTGTGACCTTTAGTAGAAGTTTGGACCACAGAACAAACAAAAGGAAGATGGAATTGTCTGTGAGTCCAACTTACGTTGCGTTTGCAGTCACAACGGACATAAAGCTAAAGTCTGTCCTGTTAGTCTGACTAAGGCCCCATCCCCATTCCTGCCCTAACCCGATGGCGATTTTCTCCTTAAAATCAACCCTCAAAATATAGTGAGCTCTGATGCGGGCTTAAAAAGAAGTGGAAGATGAAATTTACCCATGATGCTTTGCGGATTTAGCAAGCTGACTGATATTTTTCAACAAAGATGGCGGCCACTTCTGCCCGAGGAACATTTTCGTTGTAATATGTTTTCGCAAATAAGCACTTTACAACGTCGAAATGTGTTGGAATATGTTGGTTTGATAAACATCCAGAGGACCGTTGAGCTTTGAACACTAATGTCAGAAAATAAGTGACCATTTATGAAAGCAGATAGCTAGCTAGCGAGCGAGCGGCTACCCCCCGAGCTCCCTGAGAGAGCACGCCGACCACGCAGAGCTGCATGACGGGCAAACGCCCTCGAAGCACCCGGCAAACAGCCGCCAGCTAGCTCTGCTACATCTGGGTAGTTCTGTCAGTGTTTTGGATGTGTGTAGCGGCGTTCACTTGAACACGAATACCCCGGACTTGTCAGATTTCAATCACATTCTTGATATAAAGTTTACGAGGACGGAGAAAAACAAACAGCTGATCTGCCGGCATTTTTCCTGAATGTAAATAGTAACGCGCTCCACCGGTAGAATTGTCAACATGTGACGTAGGTTAGCGCGTTCGTTACGCTCACTAGGCTAATTTGCTTGTAGTGGTGTCTCCCAATACCACTTCCCTCAACGAGGGGAATTTACGGTCGAGGGCGCTCAAAACCAAGGGGAAATTCTAAGCGGGAGGTGTTGGGACGGAGCCTTAAACTCTCAAAGTCGGACCCGTTGAACTTCTGTTGCACGTTAGCATTCAACTGGACCCAAACCGGTGAAGGCGCTCCTCAGTTTTTACCGGGAAATATTATATGTTTGATGTTAGCGTATGGTAGCATGGCAACAACTGAAGATGTTTTTGGTTTGTGACATCATAGGTCAACCCCACAATGTCTAAAACTGACAACATGATAAGGGGCAACGTAGCCACGTAGCACAGGACAGTTTCAAAAACACTATGCTAAAAGTTTGCCGCTCTTCTACAGGCCCTAAAATATGTTGCCTTCTTCTGTGCAGGGTTTAGTGACATCTAGAGGTGAAGTTACATCACTGCAACTATTGTTTGCGGCATGCTCCCTCCCTGTCCAAGTGTAAATAAGAAAATATGGCATTATAAGAACACCAAGGACGCCAAATTCCGAGGGTTATTGTGTACTAAGAAAGAGGATTTAGTGACATCTAGAGGTGAAGTTACATCACTGCAACTATTGTTTGCTTCATCCTCCCTGTGTAGATAAGTGTAAATACGAAACTATGGCATTATAAGAACACCAAGGACGCCAAATTCCGAGGGTTATTGTATACTAAGAAAGAGGATTTAGTGACATCTAGAGGTGAAGTTACATCATTGCAACTATTGTTTGCTTCATGCATAAGTGTAAATAAGAAACTATGGCATTATAAGAACACCAAGAACGCCAAATTCCGAGGTTATTGTATACTAAGAAAGAGGATTTAGTGACATCTAGAGGTGAAGTTTCTTATTGCAGCCCTCCCCTCCCTGTTCAAGTGTAAAACAACAACAAAAAATCAGTCTTAAACACAATTATTCACAAATTTAATGTGAATTTCAACCCCGAATACATAATGAACCTATATTCTGGACCTTTTGATTGTCCTTTTGATTCTGGTGAATCCACGGTGAACAAACACACACACACACACGTTATTCTCCTGATGACCTCGTATTTATTCATTTATTTAGGACAAACAGGACAGAAGACAGTGAAGAGTCAGGATCAGACGTGTGCTGTGTTATCTGGGTCATTTATTTGACAGGGTTTTTTTAAACGGATTCTCCCGTCGCGGAGGATCCTCGTGTCGTGTGCACGAATCCCCCGGCTTTGATGATGGCGGCGTCCACACGTATATGATCACACAAGCGCACATCACACAGCGCACAGGCGTCCGTCCACAAATAGATCACACATCACACACAGAGGAGGAGAGGGTTTACGTACCCGCGGACCTCGTGTGACGTCAAAGGTTTCCCTCCCCGCTGCGACATGTCAGCGACCGACAGGCCAAAAGGACAGAGTGCTTTTATTTGCTGCTGAGTGTGTGTGTGTGTGTGTGTGTGTGTGTGTGTGTAAACAGATCAATAGCGCAGCCACACATCTCATTTGCGACAGATTTGTTTTCCCCGGCTGATAATTGGGCCGAGAACAAAGTGTGCCACACTCTGGTTGATTTGATGGTTCACGGCCTCCGGCTGCCTCGCTGCTGCCTCGCTGCTGCTTTACTTTCTGTTATTTTCTTCTTTTTCAAGGCACTGATGATAAAAAGGCGCTGACAGACCGACCCGGTGGACACAGATGTGAGGCCGTGTGCACGGCCGACTTTATCTGCAAAGGCAGGAAACGTCCTTCAAGTCACTCAAGGCCCTGCTAATACTTCGGCGCGAACACTAACACCGCTAGGCGGAGCATTTAGCCTCGCTCACCGAGCAGGAAAAAAATATTTCCTCGCCGCACAAGGATATTCCACCGTCTTTAGGCTTCAAACTGAAGTTGGGGACACACTACAATATTTATATACCCGATTTAACCCACGGTTCACAGTTGAGAATAGAGTCAGGGCTAGCTGGGAACAGTTAGCATGGCTAGCTGACACAGAAGAGAAGACTCAAATCGGCAAATGTGCGATGGTAACAGAATTGACCCGACCTCAGTCGCAGTCAATCAAACACGTTCAAACTTCAAACTAAATCTGGGGACACACTACAACATTTATTTACCTGATTTAACCCACGATTCACAGTTGGGCAGAGTCAGCGCTAGCTGGGAACAGTTAGCATAGCTAGCTGGCACAGAAATATGATAGCATGTGAGGGTTAATGACTCAAATTGGCAAATGTTTGAAAGTAACAGAGTTGGCCCGACCTCAGTCGCAGTCAATCAAACATGTTCAAACTCCAAACTAAAGCTAATGCATGTTTATTATTTATCTTTACTGTCTTACTGCTGTAATGATGTACATTTCCCCTCTGCGGGACGAATAAAGGACTCTCTTATCTTACTACAACATTTATTTACCCGATTTAACCCATGATTCACAGTTGAGAAGAGTCAGTGCTAGCTGGGGACAGTTAGCATGGCTAGCTGGTACATAAATCTGTTCGTATGTGAGGGTTAAATACTCGAATCGGCAAATGTACTACGGCAACAGAATTGACTCGACCTCAGTCGCAGTCAATCAAACATGTTTGACTTTCAAACTAAAGCTGGGGACACACTACAACATTTATTCTCCCAATTTTACCCATGATTCACAGTTGAGAAAAGTCAGTGCTAGCTGGGGACAGTTAGCATGGCTAGCTGGTACATAAATCTGTTAGCATGTGAGGGTTAAAGACTCAAATCCGCAAATGTGTGACAGTAACAGAGTTGACTCGACCTCAGTCGCAGTCAATCAAATGTTCAAACTTCAAACTAAAGCTAATGCATGTTTATTATTTATCTTTACTGTCTTGCTGCTGTAATGATGTAAATGTTCCCACTGCTAGACAAATAAAAGACTCTCTTATCCTACTACAACATTTATTTACCCGATTTAACCCACGATTCACAGTTGAGCAGAATCAGCGCTAGCTGGGGACAGTTAGCTTGGGTAGCTGGTACAAAAATATGTTAGCATGTGAGGGTTAAAGACTCACATTGGCAAATGTGTGACGGTAACAGAGTTACTCTCTTATCCTACTACAACATTTATTTACCCAATTTTACCCATGATTCACAGTTGAGAAGAGTCAGCGCTAGCTGGGGACAGTTAGCATAGCTAGCTGGCACAGAAATATGTTAGCATGTGAGGGTTAAGCACTCAAATTGGCAAATGTTTGAAAGTAACAGAGTTGACCCGACCTCAGTCGCAGTCAATCAAACATGTTCAAACTTCAAACTAAAGCTAATGCATGTTTATTATTTTTCTTTACTGTCTTGCTGCAGTAATGATGTAAATTTCCGCTCTGCGGGACGAATAAAAGACGCTCTTATCCTACTACAACATTTATTTACCCAATTTTACCCACAATTCACAGTTGAGCAGTCAGCGCTAGCTGGGTACAGTTAGCATGGCTAGCTGGCACAGAAATCTGTTAGCATGTGAGGGTTAAAGACTCAAATCAGCAAATGTGTGACAGTAACAGAGTTGACTTGACCTCAGTCGCAGTCAATAAAATGTTCAAACTTCAAACTAAAGCTAATGCATATTTATTATTTTTCTTTACTGTCTTGCTGCTGTTATGATGTAAATTTCCCCTCTGCGGGACGAATAAAAGACGCTCTTATCTTACTACAACATTTATTTACCCAAATTAACCCACGATTCACAGTTGGGCAGAGTCTGCGCTAGCTGGGGACAGTTAGCATGGCTAGCTGGTACATAAATCTGTTCGTATGTGAGGGTTAAAGACTCATATCGGCAAATGTGCGACGGTAACAGAGTTGACTCGACCTCAGTCGCAGTCAATCAAACATGTTTGACTTTCAAACTAAATCTGGGGACACACTACAACATTTATTCTCCCAATTTTACCCATGATTCACAGTTAAGAAGAGTCAGCGCTAGCTAGGGACAGTTAGCATGGCTAGCTGGTACATAAATATGTTAGCATGTGAGGGTTTAAAGACTCAATTTGGCAAATGTGTGACGGTAACAGAGTTACTCTCTTATCCTACTACAACATTTATTTACCCAATTTTACCCATGATTCACAGTCGAGAAGAGTCAGCGCTAGCTAGGGACAGTTAGCATGGCTAGCTGGTACATAAATCTGTTCATATGTGAAGGTTAAAGACTCGAAATGGCAAATGTGTGACGGTAACAGAGTTACTCTCTTATCCTACTACAACATTTATTTACCCAATTTTACCCATGATTCACAGTTGAGCAGCGTCAGAGCTAGCTGGGGACAGTTAGCATGTCTAGCTGGTACATAAATCTGTTAGCATGTGATGGTTAAGACTGAAATTGGCAAATGTGTGACGGTAACAGAGTTACTCTCTTATCCTACTACAACATTTATTTACCCACTTTTACCCATGATTCACAGTTGAGAAGAGTCAGCGCTAGCTAGGGACAGTTAGCATGGCTAGCTGGTACATAAATCTGTTAGCATGTGAGGGTTAAAGACTCAAATTGGCAAATGTGTGACGGTAACAGAGTTACTCTCTTATCCTACTACAACATTTATTTACCCAATTTTACCCATGATTCACAGTTGAGCAGCGTCAGAGCTAGCTGGGGACAGTTAGCATGGCTAGCTGGTACATAAATCTGTTAGCATGTGATGGTTAAAGACTGAAATTGGCAAATGTGTGACGGTAACAGAGTTACTCTCTTATCCTACTACAACATTTATTTACCCACTTTTACCCATGATTCACAGTTGAGCAGCGTCAGAGCTAGCTAGGGACAGTTAGCATGGCTAGCTGGTACATAAATCTGTTAGCATGTGAGGGTTAAAGACTCAAATTGGCAAATGTGTGACGGTAACAGAGTTACTCTCTTATCCTACTACAACATTTATTTACCCAATTTTACCCATGATTCACAGTTGAGCAGCGTCAGAGCTAGCTGGGGACAGTTAGCATGGCTAGCTGGTACATAAATATGTTAGCATGTGAGGGTTTAAAGACTCAATTTGGCAAATGTGTGACGGTAACAGAGTTACTCTCTTATCCTACTACAACATTTATTTACCCACTTTTACCCATGATTCACAGTTGAGAAGAGTCAGTGCTAGCTAGGGACAGTTAGCATGGCTAGCTGGTACATAAATCTGTTCATATGTGAGGGTTAAAGACTCAAATCGGCAAATGTGTGACGGTAACAGAGTTACTCTCTTATCCTACTACAACATTTATTTACCCACTTTTACCCATGATTCACAGTTGAGAAGAGTCAGTGCTAGCTAGGGACAGTTAGCATGGCTAGCTGGTACATAAATCTGTTCATATGTGAGGGTTAAAGACTCAAATCGGCAAATGTACAACGGTAACAGAGTTGACTCGACCTCAGTCGCAGTCAATCAAACATGTTTGACTTTTTTCAATCCCTTAATGACAAACCAGGCCCCAAAAAACAGAATAAAATGTCTACATTCAAAGAGGAAACAGCAACAGAAGAACACTGAAGACAAACTGAGACACAGAGACTTTATACAGCAGGTGGAGACGATTGGAAGCAGGTGTGACACATTAGTGCAGGTGCAGGTAATCAAAGAGGTGGAGAAACACAGGAAACAACGACGGACGTTTCAAAATAAAACAGGAAACCAAACAAAATGGTAGTCGTTTTTTGCTTTTCCGTTTCTTTTTGGTAGCAAATAATTAAACGTGCTCTACCTTTCTAATGCTATTATTTTTAAATCATACATATGTATAAAATATATGTATATATATATTTATATTTATTCATGATTCAGCACAAATGAGCACAGGAAAAAGAAGAGTAAATTGCAAAAAAGTGTCTGTAAATACACTCATAAATGATAAATATAATTGTTGATATTGCACCATAGGAGTTTTGCGCCGTACAAATTCAGTTTTAACTGTGAAGCCCAATTTATACTTCTGCGTAAAGTGCTCTGCGTAGGCTACGTAGAGACTCTGCGTCGACGCAGAACCTGTCGAAGAGCCTCTGCGTAGTCTCCGTCTGCACGAAATATTTTTTAAGTGTCCGTCACTCCGTCAAGGGACTACGGAGACGGCAAGAGCTGCGATTGGTCCTCAGGACAGGCCGAGCTAAGCTGCTCTGTGCCGGCTCTCAGTGCGCTCCGGGCGTCCTGACAGGCAGAGCTGATCCCCGCCGATAACGCCGCTGCCGAACTATAAATACGTCATATCTTAACACACACAGCACATGTTTAGACTCTAAATGGCCAATTTCTCGCCTCAAATTATCTTAAAACTGCGTTCCGTGACACAGAAAAGTGAGAAACGGCCACTTTTTCAACAACAACAGTCTTTCTCTCTCTTTCTTTCTCGGACGCCATTGCTCACTGTAGCCAGAAGCACAACAACCTTGCGCAGCGACCCCTACTGATCGGGCGGGAAATTGCAGCGAGTGTCCGTCACGACGACGCAGAAGTATAAATGCTCGAGGCGTCTCCGTGGTGACGCAGACGGATAACGCATACGCAGTCGGAGAAGTATAATGTGGCCTTGACTTTTGGTGTGAGATCAAAAATAAATGGTTTTGGTTTTCCAGAACTTTCATTGAGCACAGGTTTCAGAGCAGATCTGGATCGTTTTTGATGCAATGACGGTCGACAAGTGTAATATATTTGCTGTGTAAGAATACCATGCCATAAGTTTTAGCATTTTTATTGAATAAATCTTGAATTTAGTGCGCGGTTAAAGGGACACTGAGCGCTCTGAGCAACGACCTTTACTGCAGCGAAGTCTGAAACTGCAGAATCGCGGTCGAGAAACTTCGCTGCTTGTTGTGTCCGTTAGCACGAGCTAATTTAAAGTCGCCGCGGGGGGAGTTCCTCCAGGTAACTGCGCCGTATTGACGTCGCGGCACAGCCAGACGACACTCGCTTACAGCATCTAAATCGGCTCGGAACATTCGCAAAACAACCTCGTCCGTCGCTAAATTGACGCCAAACGGTCGCGTTTACGCAAAACGTGGAAGGAGTCGAGAACGGAGGGGAAAGAAGGGATCTTCTTCTTCTTCTTCTTCTTCTTCTCGTACCCTCCTGACGCGCCGGGCGGATCGACGTCATCGATGGCTCCCTCCTCGCCTTTAGCATCTGGCGAGGAACTCCGTGCACGGCTGCGATATCACGTCGATATCACACTGGGCGTTCTCTCAGTCAGAGGTGGAATGTGCCGCAGCCTTGACCCTGTGCCTCTCGGACACACTGTGCAGCTTTACAAGCCCAGTCGCCACGGTAACCTCAGCATCGCGGAGGAGCCCACTCATCACAGGAGGATGGGGGGGATGGGGGGATGGGGGATGGGGGGGTTAGCTGTGGAGTAGCGTAGCCTTTATCCCTTTGACCTGAGCGTGATTGCTCTTATTTCCCATGGTTCAGGAAGTCAAGCCCTGGTGATATATGAAGTGAGATGTCAGTGTGTGTCAGTGTGTGTGTGTGTGTGTGTGTGTGTGTGTGTGTGTGTGTGTGTGTGTGTGTGTGCTCAGGTCCGGTCATAACTTGCTGTATATTGCCTCATACGGTTTGTAACCTCTGTCGATTGCACTGCGCTCTGTTTCAGGGCTGACGTCGTTTAGATTTTTATTGCCTCTAAGAGGACGATAGAAAAGTGAAGGTTTTGCACCGAGGAAGTTTCTGTCAGAGTTTCTGTCTTTTCACCACTTTCTTTTGTGATTGGTCAACGCAGCAATGATCGCTGAATGTAGAATATATCAATTCAACATTTAATAATATGTAAACGTTGCATTATGTAATAAATCATAAAATCCTCCTAATATGTCACAGAGACTCAGGAATAATGTTCATATAAAAAACTGAACTCACCAACAACAACAGTACAGACAAAATATTTGCATTAAAAAAATTTTTTTTTTTGCAGACTGCAAATCATGTTTATGTTTTTAAATCATGTTTTGGCGTCATGTGGCGCCACCTACTGCCGTCTTCCAATCATTGCAGTCAGTAGAGTCTCAGCTGCCGAGCAACCACGGGTTGAACCAGTTACGTCAGAAAACGAAACCTAAAAGACCTCTGTATTTTGAATTTGAATTTAGTGACCGTTTTTGGCCACATTCTTACATATGGCGCCTTTAATATATGAACAATAAGAATTGTCTACATGTTACTTCCATTTTAATGTTTTCTGTTTTTTGTGTGTTTTTGTGAACTATATATACATTTATATTATTATAGTACACTCTAAGAAATAAGGGTTCCAAAAGGGTCCTGAGGTTCTACCTGGAACCATTTGCTTCAAGGGTTCTTGGTAACACTAATGGTTCCAGTAAGAACCATTTTGATCCAGAGAACCCTGGATCCCTTTTAAAAGGGTTCTTGGTGGAACCCTAACCTTAAAAACCTTAACCTTAAAAAGGTTCTACCTGGAGCCAGAAAGGGTTCTCCTATGAGGACAAGCCAAAGACCCTTATATGGTTCTATTAAGCACTTTTAAAACCCTTTATTCAGGACAGGGGTTTTAAAGGGTTCTCTGGATCAAAATGGTTCTTACTGGAACCATTAATGTTACCAAGAACCCTTGAAGCAAATGGTTCCAGGTAGAACCTCAGCCCTTGTACAAGAACCCTTTTGGAACCCTTATTTCTAAGAGTGTAGCATCTTTGTTTCATGCTAACTCTCCGGCTCGTTTACGGAGGAAACACCAGGATGTTTTAGGTCACAGTTTTTGCATCAGTTTCAGTTTTCGTTTGAAATGAACCACTTGTTTGATGCTGAGCTTGTTTTCCTTCATCCTCATTATAATAAATAAATAAATAAATAAATAAATAAAGCGGGTCAAACCTTTTAAGTCGTGGATCCGACACTGTGGAATAAAACAAATGAGGTGCAATTTATCTCAAAACACTGTTTGTAAAGTCTGTTCCAGCGAGTGTCCTTGGTGAAAGACCACGTTGCTGTTTTCCAGCAGAGAAAATCCATCGCATTATCCTTCATTTTCAGTCCGTGATGTTGACGTTGTAAAAAAAAATAACCCGCGAACTGCGATCGCCGGCTCGCAAACAATCATCGGGCTCTGGCCTCTGTGAGGCGATCTCATTAATCTCTGATGGCACGCAGCACTGCCATGAAGTCAAAGCAATTCACTCCAATTACGCGTCAACTCTGAGGCGAACGTGAAGCTGCCGCCACGCAGCGTTAGCTTTCTGCTGATGTGATAAAACCATTTGGTTATGATGCTTTATGTCGTCGGGAAAGCCCGATTAGTCACCTTTACGTCGAGGTACAACTTGTAAGGATTGTGCATTCGTGGAACTAGCAACACAGCTAACTTAGTTGTGATGGTTAAGGTTGGCTTAGTATTACTGTATGACAAAACTCCAAGTCCATCCATCTTCTACCGCTTATCTGAGGTCAGGGTCACGGTCGTAGCAGCTCGAGCAGAGAATCCCAGACTCCCCACTCTCCGGCCACATCGTCCACCTCTTCCCGGGAGAATCCCGACAGTCTCTCCAGGCCGTCCTGGGTCTTCCCCCCGACGTCTGCTCCCAGTGGGATTTGTCCAGAACATCTCACCCAGAGAGACGTCCAGTTCCCTAAAGCCAACTCTCTCTGGAGCTGAGAGTCAGATCACCATGGTCCTCGCCTTCGGGCTCCACCCAACTCACACTGCGCCCGAACCTCCGTGACCCCTTTGGTCTGTACCATGCTTGGCCCCATGGGTGCAGACCTGACCACCAGGCACTCCTGGCCATTGTTCCACACCCCCCAATCCGGGCTCCAGATTGGGTGAGCTGCATCCAGGCGAGTCCTTTTCTTTGATTCTTTATCTGTGGTCTTTGAACAGGTCTTTGTCTGGACCCTCATCTAGGACCTGTTAGCTTTGGGAAAACCTACCAGGGACATAAAGTTCCTACGATCAGCGGGACACCACGATAAGGTGGCGGCTCAAGATACTTGTATTTATTACCTCTTTAGGACCTTTTCTGTCATAAACACTGACCTTGCCAGGACCAGCAGTCCTCCTGGAGACCAAAACCTGGTCCTAATGAGGCAGAACCTCATTTAGATTTGAATGGAAGTCGATGCAGAGTCCTTAAAAGGACACACAGTTTGTTTGTGTACTTTTGTGTAAGGTCAATATATATACAAACCACATCTGTGGGGACATTTTGTCCATGGGTCCCACAGGGTTTTTTCAGGGTTAGGACCTGGTTTAAGGGTTAAGGTTATATTGAAGTCAATGTCATCGAAACCAGACTGTGTGTGTGTGTGTGTGTGTGTACTTGTATTTATTACCTCTTTAGGACCTTGTTAGGACCTTTTAAGGACCAGTAGTCCTCACGGAGACCAAAACCTGGTCCTAATGAGGCAGAACATCATTTATTTAAGGTTTTTTAGGGTTTAGATTTGAATGGAAATCAATGCAGAGTAAAAGGACACACACACACACAGTTTGTGTGTGTGTGTCCTTTTGCTTGTATTTATATCTCTGTGAGGTCCAAATATACAAACCACATCTGTGAGGACATTTTGTTCATGGGTCCCATTACTTTAAAGGGTTTTTTCAGGGTTAAGACCTGGTTTAAGGGTTAGGGTTAGAATTAGGATTGAAGTCAATGTCCTCTGAAGTCATCCAAACCAGACTGTGTGTGTGTGTACTTGTATTTATTACCTCTTTAGGACCTTGTCAGGAGACCAAAACCTGGTCCTAATGAGGCAGAACATCAATTATTTAAGGTTTTTAGGGTTTAGATTTGAATGGAAATCAATGCAGAATCCTTAAAGGGACACACACAGTTTGTGTGTGTCCTTGTATTTACATCTCCGTGAGGTCCAAATATACAAACCACATCTGCGGGGACATTTTGTCCATGAGTCCCACAACTTTGAAGGGTATTTTTCAGGGTTAAGACCTGGTTTAAGGGTTAAGGTTAGAATTGGGATTGAAGTCGATGTCCTCTGAAGTCATCCAAACCAAAAGGTGTGTGTGTGTGTGTACTTGTATTTGTATTTATTACCTCTTTAGGACCTTGTCAGGACCAGCAGTCCTCGTGGAGACCAAAACCTGGTCCTCATAAGGCAGGACCTCATTTGTGACTAGACAGGAAGTAGTTATGGTTAAAGTTAGGGATAATAACTGTGTGTGTGTGTGTGAGTGACATCAGGCTTTGCATGTGTGGACATTTCATCAATGAGCTCCTCCTCTTCCTCCTCCTCCTCCTCCTCCTCCTCCTCCTCAGACGCTTGAATGATGCGACGTATTGATAAAGATTCATCTTTTTGGAGGAGGAACTCTCTGCTTCCTCTCGCTCAAAAACATTTCATTCAGGTCTAAAGATTTCATTCAGCGCGTCTCAGACAAACAAGCGCAGGAACACTTACTCCCCGGGATAATGTCGATGAAATTGATTTTTTTCCCCCTGCTCCACCTCCTCCTCCTCCTCCTCCTTCATTTTCATCTCTCCATCGAGACAGCCATTGATTTTTTCTTTTTTTTTCTCTTTCGTTCTTCTTCATTTTTATTCAGAGGAGGAGCGAGAATAAAGAATTACAGCAGCAGCTCCGCGGCGTCTGTGGATTCATGATTGTGCAAGTGTCTGCTTTTATTTGTCACCTCCTCCTCCACCTCCACCTCGTCCTCCTCCTCCTCCTCCTCCGGCGTTGACAGTACAAACACGTTCTTCATTCTCACAAAACTCAGGTTTACTCGTATATTTTTGGCTTTTTTGTGTGTTTTTGCTCTAAACTGCCACGTTTAATTACCACAGACTCGCACAGGAAACACAGAGAGCTTTGACCTTATCGAGGAAATCTGAGTGTGTGTGTGTGTGTGTGTGTGTGTGTGTGTGTGTGTGTGTGTGTGTGTTTTGGCTGCAGACAGTTGAAGGGCCAGATAAAGTGAGTTCACAGAAAGCGACGGCTCATATTCGCCGCAGTATAAACAACACCAGCTAAGGTCAACGGTCTCTGGAAACTCTCGTACGTTCAAATCGGTCCACTTTTTTTTGTTGTTGTTTCATTTTAAATCGTGAGAAAACACGTATGTTACGCCATTTAATTGTGTTACCGTACACGGTTTGCATTTTCAAAACACTTAAAATACTTGCAAGTGGTTTTCACCGTGGCATTTTCTGAAGAATTGAGTCTAGAAAGTCTGGAAAAGTTCAATTTATTATAACTCTTATTATAACAACAGTGTCTACATGTAGAACAATAAATAAATACATAAAACATGTGTGTGATTTTAAGAAGTCTGAGCTAATTTAATTAAAGCACCAATCTGTGTTCTCACGACGTCGTACGTACTTTGATACGAAATATCGAAGGTGTTTTCATCGTCTCATTAAAGGCGCCACATGTAAAAATGTGGCCAAAAACGGTTACTACATTCAAATTCAAAATTCCGAGGTCTTTTAGGTTTCGTTTTCTGACGTAACTGGCAACCCGCGGTTTGCTCGGCAACTGAGACTCTACTGACTGCAATGATTGGTAGACGGCGGTAGGTGGCGCCACATGACGCCAAAACATGATTTGCAGTCCGCAAAATATATATTTTTAACGCAAATATTTTGTCTGTACTGTTGTTGTTGGTGAGTTCAGTTTGTTATATGAACATTATTCCTGAGTCTCTGTGACATATTAGGAGGATTTTATGATTTATTACATAATGCACCATTAACATACAAATGCCAAAAATAACCCCGTTGACACAGAAACCCTAACCCCATTCTGTGTCCACAGCGCCACCATCCATTCATTTTAAGATATTACATTTTTCTTAATTCAAATCTTTGGTAGAATCTCAATCGCCAATTCCGGGTTTCAACTCAAATCAGTGTCACTTGTGATTGTGCTGATTCTAGACTGTATATAAGAAAAGGACGTAGCATTGTTTCGGTGTTGAAGAGTGTGGGACAATAAGTATCAGTTAGCCACCAGGGGGCGCTGTCGCAGGTTGCAAAATGAAATTAAATGAAGGGTTTGAATGGAAAACAAACTTCTTCAACAGCACGCGATGTCACGTTTTGTAAATTATGTCCACGTTTAGAAGACATTTGGAAGATAAAACCATGCCTCCAGTGGACACCGGTGGGATTGGCAGCGTCCAACCACGAGCCTGAGGTGACCTCTGGTGACCTTAATGAATTCCTGGTTTCAAAAATTGTTGGTTTTTGCGACCGAAAGGCCGAAAACATTTTATATATTTCACAAGAAATTCTAATCTTATTTATCTCCTTCTCTCCAGAAATGAATTGGACTTAGACTTGGACTCGATTCTGACTCTTCAACGAGACCCAGACTCAAACGTCGAGGACTTGACTCGGGTTTTAGTGACTCGATTGCAACTGGAAAACAACCGCTGTCCCCTTTAATGTCGTTACTATTATATAATGTCATTATAATCTACAATCTCTTCTCAGCACATACTGTGAAAGCCTTTATATTTATCACTGTGTGACACATTCAGCAGATTATTTACAATATAATGTCGTAAAACTATCGGGAAAAAAGTGTGAGTTCTGTGTTAAACAGAACACCAGGAAGTGGATTTCTGGTGCTCTCGGCCCCTCCCCCTCCCACTCTTTGTGAATGGAGGTAAAGAAAAAATGTAATAGTGACAATGTTGTGAGTCCTTCGGTGGCGTCTGTCCATCAATACTCAGCTTCTCTCCGCTAGCGTTGCAGATTCGGTTAAGGTCTGGAATCCGTCTAATTCCCTCTAATCCAAACTGGGGAAAAACCATTTCTCCGCGGACGCGGTCCTGAGCGTCGACATAAACAAGCGGCGCTGAGCGGGGAAATTAACTCTGTTTTTTGGCGAATCGCTGGAGGGAAGCCACCGTGTTAATTGGACGGAGCAGTTAGACCTGGATTCTCACGGCCCAGTAAATCACACGCTGCAACGTTTCATCGAGCAGTTCATGGAGTGTGGTTGTGTTCTCTGTCTCTGTCTCTGTCTGAAATTAATTAATGAATCAACTCGTGGTTGAGCAGGACTGACTCACGTTTACGCCGAGGAGGAGCATCCAGCCTTTTCCCGAACTGCATTGTGGGGCAAAAGTTGAGAGCGAGCAGTTATGCAACGGTGGCATATGGGTGTACCAACTTTAACCATTAACCAACCGTTATTCTCTTTCTTTGGTGTTTAATGAAATTGGAAAATCAGTCAATCTCTGGAAACTCTGCAGAGACAGAGCCTGATCTGAAGGTGTGATGATGATGATGATGATAACTGGCCTTAGTGTACTAAGTCAGGATTTAGTCAACCCTAAATTCAAATGGATTGCACCACTTTTACGAGCAATTGCATCTTAGTAACCGACCACATGACCTTCTACAGGATTAGGGTTAGGGTTGGTGGATCACAACGAGCTGACGATCCAAACTTTATCGTCTTTCTATCTTTGGTGTTTAATGTAAATGAGTCAACACTTTGGAAACTCTGGGGAGAAAGAGCCTGATCTGAAGATGTGGTGATGATGATCGTGTGTTAACTAAGTAACCTTACTAATAGCATAAGTGTTGTGTACTAAGTCAGGTTTTAGTCAACCCTAAATGGATGGAACCACTTTTACAAGCCATTGCGTGGACCTTAGTAACCTACCACATGACCTTTCTACGGGATTAGGGTTAGGGTTGGTGGCTCACAACGAGCTGACGAGACAGAGCCTGATCTGAAGGTTGCACCGTCTTTACTAACCTCAGTAATAGCATAAGTGTTGTGCACTAAATCAGGTTTTAGCCAACCCTAAATTCAAATGGATGGGACCTTCTACAGGGTTAGGGTTGGGGTTGGTGGATCACAACCAGTGGACAATCCCACCTTTATTGTTTTTCTCTCTTTGGTGTTTTTTTTTGTGAATGAGTCAATCTCTGGAAACTCTGGAGAGCCTGACCTGAAGGTGTGATGATGATGACAGTGTGGTAACTGACTAACCTTAGTAGTAGTAAGTAAGTAAAGTAAATTCAGCCAACCCTAAATTCAAATGGATGGAACCACTTTTACGAGCAATTGCATGGACCTTAGTAACCAACACCATGACTTTCTACAGGGTTAGGGTTAGGGTTGGTGGCTCGTTCCAACCTTTATCTTTCTTTGGTGTTCAATGTAAATGAGTCAATCTGTGGAAACTCTGGAGAGAAAGAGTCTGATCTGAAGATGTGAAGATGATGATGATCATGTGTTAACTAACTAACCTTAGAAATAGCATAAGTGTTGTGTACTAAGTAAGATTTAGGTTTAACCCTAAATTCAAATGGATTGCACCCCTTTTACGAGCCATTGCATGGACGATCCAAACTTTATTGTCTTTCTCTCTTCGGTGTTCAATTAAAATTGGTAAATGACTCAATCTCTTGAAACTCTGGAGAGAAAGAGCCAGATCTGAAGGTTGCACCACCTTTACTAACCTTAGTAATAGCATAAGTGTTGTGTACTAAGTCAGGATTTAGTCAACCCTAAATTCAAATGGATGGAACCACTTTTACGAGCAATCGCATGGACCTTAGGAACCATGACAGTCCCACCTTTATTGTCTTTCTCTTCAGTGTTTAATGAAATTGGTAAATGGGTCAATCTGGAAACTCTGGAGAGACAGATATGATCCAACCTTTACTGTCCTTTAAATAACCAGGCTTAGTAATAGCACAAGTGTTGAGGACTAAGTCAGGTTATAGTCAACCCTAAATTCATCATTTGGAACTGTACAAATGGAAAAGCAGGAACAGTAAGTTTTTCAGTAAATGTTCCAAATCATACCCAAAAGACGACCTAATTGAAACCAACTTTATAACAGGTATGAATGTAACCTGGTTATTAGGGCGTTGTTCCAGTTTAAGAGTCAGGATCTGCTCTGTGTTCTTTCCTTCACACTGTTCCAGATCACACGGCTCCAGACACAAGGTACAGTTCTTCCTTCAGGCATAAGGAAATAAATCAGGGCTCTGTAGGTTACCCCCCCCCCACCCCCACACACACACACACACACCCCTCCATCCTGTAGAAATCAAGGTCACACGGTGTCTTTTAAATCTGGGACAGTTCGTCTCATGTGACAGGTCCGCTCACACACACACACACACACACACACCTCACCGTGACTCTGTGGAAGTTTGTGTTTGTGTAAGTGAGAAACTATATCCTCGTGTAAACACGGACGCTCGTGTGCACACGCTGATCCGACCACAGCTTCCCCCGTCTCGGCGTTTGGGCCCCGTGGAGCTTTCGCTGCTGTTGACTGATGACTTTGCGCTGTGAAATCTTGACACAGTCGATGAGCTGGAGTCTGGAGAGCTGTTTACTGCAGAGGAATTGATGAACCGCGGGGACTGTTTTTCTTTTTCTTTTGTGTGCTTTACTGCGTGTCCTGCAGCAAAATCCTCCGAGAGACTTCAGCCTCGTTTGCCCAGGTTGAAAAACCTGCTGCTGTACGCCGACTATTTCAGACAGTGCTTTCAAACTGACGCTCACTTAGAGTGATAGTTTGGGTTCACCTGCTAAACTCTACGCCAAGTTTAAGTCTACAATATGTTAAGAACGCGAAGGTCTCGTCTTTTTTTTTGGTGAACCGATAACGTCCAAACGACCAAACCCCAGAGAGAAAATCAGCGATTTTACATCGCAGCGCTCAGGAGGTTGTTGATCCACTCGTGATGCAAATATCAAGGTCAAATATGATGTTTCTTTACTTCGTTGTTTGAAATATTTTGGGTTTTATTTACCTCAAACGAGGTAGCAGAAGACGAGCAGCTCCAATGTCTCAGCGAGCTAAAATAGCTGTTTTTTTTGCACAGACTTTGGTGCAGAGGTTTCCTAAAGCCTCTCGAGAACTCATGATATCTAAGTTTTAAGTACATTTTAAAGGTTTATTCAGAGTAATAACATCTTTGGTGTTCTTGGTATCTAACAGATTCCCTTAACCTCTTCTTCATGGTTGCCCCCGGTACTGGGGGCAGCGTCAGACGCAGCGACAAAAGCGTCATAAAACAAAAAACAAAAAAATCAAATACTATAATATTTGGATCATGCAGTATAATAACTATTGCTTCCCTTGTTGCACATCCTGTTTGCTTGATCTGGCCGAATGCAGGAGGTTGGTCAGGGTCTGCAAGGGGCTCAGGTGCATCATTGTCAGCACAGAGCTCTCGTTATCCAGATTTGGTGATCCTGAAAAGTTTCTATCTGGATCAGATTGATCCAATCCGATTGAAAAACCGGCTCAAAGTAAAATGGATTAGGTGATCATGGATAGCAAAAAAAAAAGAATTAAACCTTTTGAAAAACTGGGCCCAGAAGATTCAGGCCTTTGAGATGAAATCGTACAAGAGGCTACTTCACATCAGCTCGACTGCACATCGCACAAACTACTTCATACTCGAGAAGCTGGAGGAGGAAAGAAGCTCCAGTACTTACCTCATGTCAGCTGAGCATTTCTAAATACATTCTGCAAAGAAAATCGAGGATAAAAAAGGGATAACGTTGGAGACTGGATGGAAAAACCTCTGCACAGATAGAGTTAGAAACAGGTACGAATGGAAGAGGCTGATGCTGGAAGCAACAAGAACTCCAGACCCTCCAGCAAATGACGAGTGGGACTCGTTAATCAGGTTTTTCTTCAGGCAAAAAAAGCCGTTTAGTTGCTGCTGTCTCGTTAGCTGAGCTCAGAAACACGAGTACCGTTCTGTTCAGTTGTGTTTGCGACGTCTTCATCTTCTGAAGCCGTTTGACAGTTTGAATAACAATCCGTTCAATTCACACACGTTAGCTTACATGTGGTCAGGTGAGTGTTTTCAGCTGAGGCAGTCAGGCGTCGTCACAGGTGAGGTCGAAACCAGATTATAATCCAACCTTTGACCAGGGTTTTATTGTCTCTCTTTCTTTCTTTGGTGTTTAATAAAATTGATAAATGAGGCAGTCTGTGGCAAAGCTCTGGAGAGGCAGAGTCTGATGTGAAGATGTGATAAAAGCCTGAGGCTGGTTGTGTTTACTAACCCTTAGTAATAGGACACGTTTTCATGAAATGAGAGGAAATGAAATTCAAACGGACTTACTAGCAATTGCGTAGCGCGTAGTAATTACTTAAAGCGGACCTAGACAGGAAGTTCCAATTAACGCTGTTTTTTTAGTGTGTATCTGCGTCATTACCTTGTTTACGAAGCCCTGAAGGTTCTAAACAAACAGTTCAGCTACTGCTGAGAACGCTGTGTTTTATTGTAATCTCGGGCTCAGCGAGATCTCTGAAAAAACCCGGAACCGGTTACTTAAACAGCGGTTCTCCTGAACAGCAGATCGTCCTGCTCCGGGCACTAGTCCGGGCACATCAGGTTGCATACACTGAACCGCAGAAGAAGAATAACGTCCGTTGTGGAGGTGTTTCACGAGCGACAGTGTCTTCTGACTCCGGGTCAAAGGTCGTCAAAGGGACTGCGGCGGGGAGTCGTGAAGAAGCTATTTTTAAACACTGTTAAAACAATGTTTTGATAACGAGTAGCAGTGCATCCACCGTTCCAGAGGGGGGAGCTGTGCTTCCGAGAGCGGGTGTGCTGAATATGTCACTTCCTGGTACTGGCCAATCACAACACAGTCTGTCATCTGGGTGCGAGCGTTGAGTCTGAAATATCGCAGCTGGGAAACAGCGTCAGAAAAGACAGATTTCTATCGGCTCGTTTACAGCAACTAGGAGGTTTTTGAGCATAAAAACAAGTGAATGTATGTAAGTAGACCTCCATAACTCACATATATGTGCAACAGGACCACTCTATGTGACCTTTGATATGTACCCCTACCCCCCATGACCTATCTTTTATTACACGGTTGTGTCAGGTGGTTCTTTTTTTAAATGGCTCTGATTTGGTTGCCAGCTTTTTACAAAGAATTTACTAGACCAATTTGGCCTGGTGCAAACTAGCTCGTAACTCTAAAGGCTTTAGTCGTGGTTTAGTAATGACTAAATCCTGAATGTAGTAGAGATTTGGCGCAACCAGTGTCTTAATTTAACTTATAAGGTCCAATTGACTCTGACCAGAGGATTAAAAATAAAAAAAAAACATATTTCTCAAGGTGAAGAGAGAGGAGGACGATCGAGAGTGAAGTCCTATCTGTGTGTGTGTGTGTGTGTGTGTGTGTGTGTGGAGACTAACAAACTCTTGTTATCCTGGAAGCAGATGGAGACTGAATTGTGTCTGTTTTGTGATTAATGGAGGTGCTCGTCAATAAGACAATGCAGGCGGGATATTAATTTGTCAGTCTGGCAGGAGGCGCTGACTGTAATTGAAAAATGCCGTCGCTGAATGTGGAGCAGAGAGAAACTGGACTTTTTCTATTTCTGGGGATGAAGCTGGACTTTTGTCTTCAATGTCAACGTTAAAGTCTGATACCATTATATATATATATATATATATATATATATATATATATAAATGATAAAACTCATATCTCATCACAACATCAGCGATGAACACAGTAGTATTATTGAGCACTTATTAGCATGCTAACATGCTAAACCATGATGGACATTGGCTATTACCGCGCAGCTAATTGCCAGCGTGCGCAGTTATTAACTCGTTCACGAGCGCGTCGGCGTGCTAATGCGCTAAACTGTGATAGACACTGGGGGGAATAGACCAGCTAATCGTCGGCATAGAGTGTGAACTCTGAATTAAACGAGCCTGTTAGCGTGATAATGGTTTTGGCTAGCTCAGCCTGGTTTCTTTATCATTCAATAAACGATAGCATGAATGAGTCATTTTTGCACACACACACACACCAATTAGTGATAGTGAATTTGACCTCTGTATTTAACCCAATCTTATTACACACCAGTAGGGCAGCACTTATCTGCGCCCTGGGGGGAGTAATGGTGGATTGGGTGCCTTGCTCAGGGGGGCAACCCATCGCGAGGTTGAACCAGCAAAACTTCCAGATACAAGTCCACTTCCTTACCTTTGGGCTGCCCATGGCCAAGAGGATTTTGAGGTACAAAAATTGTTGTTTTTAGTCAACAATGGTGGAATCACTCCAATCAAAATTACAATAATTACGCCCCCTATTTGAACATTAGAATGTGTAAGTGAGTGATGGAGCCATGACTTCTTCTGTGTTTCGTCTGTTTTTGGGAATTACTATTATTTGGATGAAGCTGAGGCTTTTCCCGTGTAGAAGAAATTTGGTTTTCCATATGGATCAGGTCATGACAAGGCTAACTCCATGTAGCTTTAGCCCTCTGTTTTAAAGCTGACCTAGACCGGAAGTTCCAATTAACGCTGTTTTTTTTAGTGTGTATCTGCGTCATTACCTTGTTTACGAAGCCCTGAAGGTTCTAAACAAACAGTTCAGCCACTGCTGAGAACGCTGTGTTTTATTGTAATCTCGGGCTCAGTGAGATCTCTGAAAAAACCCGGTCCGGTTACGTAAACAGCGGTTCTCCTGAACAGCAGACATCTTCCTCCTGCTCCGGGCACTAGTCCGGGCACATCCGGTTGCGTACATTGAACTGCAGAAGAAGAATAACGTCCGTTGTGGAGGTGTTTCACGAGCGACAGCGTCTTCTGACTCTGGGTCAAAGGTCGTCAAAGGGACTGCGGCGGGGAGTCGTGAAGAAGCTATTTTTAAACACTGTTAAAACAATGTTTTGATAATGAGTAGCAGTGCATCCACCGTTCCAGAGGGGGGAGCTGCGCTTCTGAGAGCCGGTGTGCTGAATATGTCACATCCGGGTCACTGGCCAATCACAAGACAGTTTGGAAGCCTCTACGCTGGCTGTCCAATCACAACACACTCTGTCTTTTGGGGGTGAGAGTTGAGTCTCAAATATCGCGGCTGGGAAACAGCGTCAGAAAAGACAGATTTCTATCGGCTCGTTTACAGCAACTAGGAGGTTTTTGAGCATAAAAACAAGTGAATGTATGTAAGTAGACCTCCATAACTAACATAATATGTTAGCTCGTTAGCATGTTATATTATATGTGCAACAGGACCACTCTATGTCCTCTTTAAGCATTGACATGTACCCATAGAGGTGTAAGGGTGAACTGGAATCTTCCAATGGAGATTTTTCAGGGTAAACTTTTCCCAGATTCACCAACTTCAAGAAAACTGATGTCACTCCCAGTAAACTAACATTGGTTAGCATGTTCTGTAGCTGTTTCCAGTCTCTTGTTTACACCGCAAACTTGTCCACCGGTGATTTTTTTAAGAAAATATTTCCAATTTGCTGCAGGACATCTGCTGAATAAATTGTCAAAAATTCGGTCAGGAAATGATTCGCAGGCCAGCGACGCCGTCGTTCGCTTCTCCTGCCTGATTATACGGCACGGCGACCTGACGTGAACTTCATTAAAGGAGAACGTTTTCATCTCGGCCGAGTGTCTTTTTTGTTCGTCTCCCGTCGTTGTCTGATGCGTCGGCGTCCTCTGCCTTTCATTTCTCTGCAGAACTGCCATAAGAGCTCATAAAAAGCTCCGGAAAGTCATAAAAGTGAATTGGAAAAATAAAAGTAAAAGAGGAGGAGGAGGGAGTAGCATCAGGAGGAGGGAGAAAAAAAACTATCGGAGACACTGAGATTGTCTGTGTTGCAGAGACACACCAGTCAATGTTTGTGTATTTTCCTCTGTAGACTCTATAGTTTCACCATTACACTATTTTTTTTACCCCCCTCTTCTCATTCTACAACTATCCATTCCACTGCAGAAACACTGGGGGCCATCGCACCAGGCAGCTCAGCTATTGACTGCTCTCTTTTAAGCAGTGGTGAAGGCAGTATGTCAGGGACCGATCGATATCAGCCGCCGACCAGAACCACACACACACACACACACGCACACACAGTGAGGAACGCCTATTAGCTGCATTCATCATCAGAATCCCTTGGTGGCGCCGTCACCGCTGAACGCCGCGGTGTTTACACTCTCAGGCTCCTGAAGCACCCGCCTCTATTAAAACAGGCCGCATTTACATGATGCCCCGGCATCCATCGTGTTTCCTTTCCCCCCCCCCCGGAGGTGAGCAGCGGCGACTGCGGACCATAAATAACACAAATTGTCCAATTTCTGCCCAGGTTGGATGTTGTTGGTATAATTGCAGTTCAGATAATGGGCTTCCGTTTCTGCTCGGGTGGTTTGTTCAGCGGCGAGCGAGCGACTCGGAGCATTCATTACCGGATTATTTCCCTTTTAGACCAAACTAATGTAAAACGGGGGAGGGGGGGGGGGGGGGAGGTCTTCGGATTTAAATATCGCTCACTTGCCCACGGACTTTTACAGAGCAAGTGTTTAAAACAAAGATAAACAACGAGACAATTAGAGGAATAAACATTGAGCGTTTCCCTCTTATACTGAACTCATTTCACAGGGAAATATTCCACATTTTCATCCGTCTGAAACAACTCTTATTGATGTAACTGCCAATAATGTTTAGGAAATCCTGAACAAAACCGAGGCACGCTTCATGAAATAATGTATGAAACTGCCGGAGAAAACTCGATATGAGTGAAAACTGAATGATAAAAACACATTTTCAATAAGATATGATGCTCAAACCAAAACAACAGATTCAGTATCTTGGTTTTCATAGCGGTTTATTGATGTACTTAAGTGAATTTTAGTTTAATTTACGCTGCTTTAGAGCCTCCACTGTTGCTCCAAGTGCCCTCGTGGTCACTTTATTAGGTACACACACACGTACAAGGGTCCACGACGAGCTGCTGAGGTTCAAACTGAGCATTAATAATGACTTTTAATGGTTAGAATGGTCTGAAAAAGAGAATAGGACATCATCTATCTGGGGGGGGGGGGGGGAAATATGCATTTTTCTTGCAAAAACGTCAACAGAACCTAAAGTTCGATTGCTTTGGTCCGGACCAGTCAGAAAAATGTTACAATGTGGCAAACACACGTGGGTACGGTTTGCTTTCACATACGCAGAGTTCTAAAACGTACCAAAGTAGACCATCGGCACCGGAACCGGACCAACCCCCGATTTCCACCGGGCGCGCCACGCCCAGTGGAAATTCGGGGGTAATCCCGTATCTCATCTCATCCCCATAATGCATTAAACTCGACCGTTTCGTCCCATTTGCTTCGGTTGCTTTCACACCAGTGGAACCGTACAAAAGTAGGTCAGATAAAACGGTCCGAAACCTGCCTGAAGGGGTGAGCTTGGTGCGCACCAAAGTACCGAGATTACTCTCACACCTACACGAACGAACCAAACCAAGGGACCAAACACATTTGGTGCGCACCAAATATACCACCTTAAATAAGAGCTCATTACATTAAAGCTCACATAGAGTGGTCTTGTTGCACATATATGTTAGTTATGGAGGTCTACTTACATACATTAACTTGTTTTTATGCTCAAAAACCTCCTAGTTGCTGTAAACGAGCCGATAGAAATCTGTCTTTTCTGACGCTGTTGCCCAGCCGCGATATTTGAGACTCAACTCTCTCACCCAGAAGACAGAGTCTTGTGATTGGACAGTATATTCAGCAGCACATCCGCTCTCAGAAGCACAGCTCCCCCCTCTGGAATGGTGGATGCACTGCTCCTCATTATCAAAACATTGTTTTAACAGTGTTTAAAAATAGCTTCTTCACGACTCCCCGCCGCAGTCCCTTTGACGACCTTTGACCCAGAGTCAGAAGACACTGTCGCCCGTGAAACACCTCCACAACGGACGTTATTCATCTTCTGCGGTTCAATGTACGCAACCGGATGTGCCCGGACAAGTGCCCGGAGCAGGAGAACCGGTGTTTACGTAACCGGACCGGGTTTTTTCAGAGATCTCGTTGAGCCCCGAGATTACAATAAAACACAGCGTTCTCAGCAGTGACTGAACTGTTTGTTTAGAACCTTCAGGGCTTCGTAAACAAGGTAATGATGCAGATACACACTAAAAAAACAGCGTTAATTGGAACTTCCGGTCTAGGTCCGCTTTAAAATGTATGAAGAAGAACCTCCACCAGTCGCCACACACTTTATCACAGTCCCCGTGTACCTAATAAAGTGGTATATTGGTTTTTCTGTGGTCCCTCACGTCCTTTTGCGCCGCGTTTGAAGCATCAGTCGATCAGAGCGACACTTATCCCTCACGCGGCTGTGACTTCTGATGGGATTTGTTTGGCAGTGAGATGTTGAAGGTCAACTGCAGCCTTTTCAAGAGAAAGAAGAAGAAGAAGAAGAAAAAAAAATCCTTCTACCTTTGTCAACTCAGCTGAGAATCTGAAGAATAATAAAAGACAACGGGAAAAGTTCAGGCTTCTTCCCCGAGGTCTGCGTGGTTTTTTCTTTTTTTAACGTAAAGGTCATTCCTTTAAAAAACAGAGTGTGAGACAGCAGTGATCCACACTGACTGAAAAGAAAAGGTGGTTATTTCATTTTTACTGACGGACCGATGGACTTGTAGATCTCTGATAAGAATATAAACACAACCTCAACCTTTTCCGGATGGTAAACGATCACCTGTGTGTGACGATCTGGGTTTAATTCGCCCGATAAGGAGACAAAAAAAGAGCAGAATTAAAGTGTCGAAATGGCTAAAAGAGAAAAGCCTTGACCGTACGATGCTCCTCTATTTGAGCCACAGTTGTCCAAAATAACCTTGTTCAATTTTTCCATCTAAATGCAAATGGACAAAAGCAGAAGGAAGTGGAAACTGCTGCCTTCTGCTATCTCTCACATTTGTGTGTGTGTGTGTGTGTGTGTGTGTGTGCACTTTTGTAAGCATAAGGTTTTGTTTAAGGCAAAAAAAAAAAAAAAAAAAATGCATTTCACTGCTCTGTGAATTTCAAGAGACGACGCCATGTGGAACAGAAGGGCATTAACACACGTGTCATAGACGTAACAGGAGTCTGGTTGTGGTTTTGTTTACGGCGTCAGTGACGAGGAACACGACACAACACAACGCTTTGAGCAGCTGGACAAAGAACAACAACAACAACAAGGGGAATAAAAAGAGCGGTGGATGTTGAGGCAAAAAACATCACATGAGGACGTGACGCCGTGCTCGAATTTGACCAAACAAGGTTTATTTGTGGTCACGTGGTCTTCAAAATACATCAGTGTTGCAGCACTTGGGCGCCCATGGTGTAGAAGATAGAAACCCTAGAAACCCTAACCCTGATAGTCACAAACAGGCCTCAACTGCACATATGTGACCCGCCACGGACCAAGCGGGAACAAGTCAGCTCAAATTGACCGTCCATGCATCGGAAATATTAGTTCCACAGCATGGAACTGACGGTCAATTTCTCATCCTGGGTTTGGGAAATGTTGAAGAAAACCAGCTCTGTTGATCTGTTGATCTGCTGCAGAACGTACCAAGTTCTCCTGCGACATGACCAACCCTGGTGGTGGCACCAAAACCCTAAATATCTCAAGTTTCTGCACATAGTAAGAAAACCTAAACACCCTTTACATCATAAAGAGCAGAGAAAACACTGGGCATCACTGGAAAGAAAAATAAGAAAACAAATCTCTGACAGAACCAGACTCAAACATGTGCGGCCATCTGCCTAGACAGGTTGGGGTGAAAGGAAAAAATGGGGTATAGAGGAGAGGAAAGGGTGAGAGAAAGTGAAACAGGGAGCTGAGGTCCACTCTTAGAAATAAGGGTTCCAAAAGGGTTCTTCTACAAGGGCTGAGGTTCTACCTGGAACCATTTGCTTCTGAAAAACCCTTTGCTGAAGAGAAAAGGGTTTTTCAAGGGTTCTTGGTAACACTAATGGTTCCAGTAAGAACCATTTTGATCCAGAGAACACTTTAAAACCCCTTTCCTGAATAAAGGGTTCTTGGTGAAACCTTTGTAAAAAGGTTCTACCTAGAGCCAAAAAGGGTTCTCCTATGAGGACAAGCCCAAGAACCTTATATGGTTCAACTGAGCACTTTTATTTCTAAGAGTGTCGAGATAGAAGAGAGAGCTGCTGTGTCTTCATTTTTTAAGCTAACCCAAACACCGACCCTTAACCTAACGCTAATATTAAGATATTTGTAATGTCTTCATTTTATTTCTCTCCTGAAAAAGGAATAATTTGCATTTCGTCCACTTCCTGTCGCTGACGTGAAAATAAACCCTAACTGCTTCGACAGTGGGTCACACGGTTGGAATAGTGGTGGGCACTCTCGCCTTTGCAGCAAGAAGAAACCCCGGTTTGATACCCAATCAGAACAAGGGCCTTTCTGAGTGGAGTTTGCATGTTCTCCCCATGTGAGCGTGGGTTTTCTCCGGGTTCTACTCCGGGTTTCCTCCCACAGTCCAAAAACATGCAGATTTGGGGATTAGGTCAATGAAACGCTCTGAATCGACCGTAGGACTGTAGGTGTTTGTCTCTGTGTACCCCGCCATTTATATATATACTGTATTATTATGTTTGCATGCACCCAGTGTAACGTCAGGGTTTATCTGCCAACCCCACGAGAGCCTTGAGATCCAATATTGTCAATTTTCAGAATCCGTTTTTTGGAAGCTCCTGCCCTCAGTTTTACATATTTCCTGGTCCGGCCTCAGTTGATCGACTGTTTTCTCCGGCGTCGACTGCAGCTGTCGAAAAAGCTGCTGCAAAGCGATAAGTAAAGAACGCCACGTGACGCGCGGGGGTGTGGGGGTGTGGGGGTGGGGGGGGGGGGGGGTTGTGGCGGGGGTTGGGGGTGCAACTTCTGGTGAGTCTGAAACTCTTGCTGCACCAATGACTTCCCATTTGAGCAGTGTCACGGTTGACCGATCACCTGGGAGCCCAGTGTGTGTCTGTACTGATTCTGCACACACACACACACACACACACACACACACACACACACACACACACACTGGGGAGAAACCTGCTCTCTGCAAACTGCTTTATCCTGGAGGAAACTCTGGGGAAAACTTTTCCAGTGTTGATATTGTTGTTGGACATAATCACCGCGAGCCGGGACCGGACTCACACGGCATCTTCACCGACAGTATGCTAACATTATGCTAACATTAGAAAAAGGTTGTTATTGTATGTAAATGGCTGTTCAAACACACACTGGAGTCAGTTCTTTGAAAAAAGGAGCACATTTGCACGATATTTGGTTCATTTTCCACGAGTTGCTTTGTTTATTCCGTGCCCTCGGGGCTGATTTCATCCACACTGACAGATAATTGACTTTGTGCTACGTCGTTAAAAGCCTCACTTGAAACTAGTTTATAAAAAATAAAAAAAAACTACTACTTTTAGGCTTTTAACCAAATGACCAGTTCAGCCCACGCTGAAATGTGTGGTGAAATCAGAGCCGTGACAACACAAAACCAAAGCGTAACCATATTTTAGGGAAAAGGATTTAACCCTTTAGAGTTCATAGGGACATTTTGTGCCAGTCATGTCAAGCCATGTTGTCTGTGTTGAATGAATATAGCACAGATTTGAGTTTAGTGTAAACATTCTGGCCTTAAATGGGTTAAAATCTCTGAAAATAATCAATATTTGATATGTATATTTCAGGCTGAAGTAATTGAGAACTGAGACGATGCCAAACATGAACAAGGAGGTTTTAGCAGTTGGGCGTCTTCTGTCCGTCTGCCTGTGAATCCCAGAGTTATGGTCTATCTAAGGTTGTTGCTGCCGAGAATCTTGGGGAGGACAGTGGGGGTTAAGGCCACATTATACTTCTCCGACTGCGTAACCACGGAGACCCCTCCAGCCTTCATACTTCTGCGTCGTCGTGACGGATACGCGCTGCAATTTCCGGCCCGATCATTAGGGGTCGCTGTGCAAGGTTGATGTGCTTTTGGCTACAGTGAGCAATGGCGTCCGAGAGAGAACGACTGTTGTTGTTGCCGTTTCTCACTTTTCTGTGTCACGGAACGCAGTTTTGAGGTGAGAAATTGGCCATTTAGAGTCTAAACATGTGCTGTGTGTGTTAAGATATGACGTATTTATAGTTTGGCAGCGGCGTTATCGGCGGGGATCAGCTCCGCCTCTGTGGACGCTCGGTGCGCACTGTGAGCCGGCACATAGCAGCGTTATCTCGGCCTGTCCTGAGGACCAATCGTAGCTCTTGCCGTCTCCGTTGTCCCTTGACGGAGTGACGGACACTTTTGTGTAGTCGTAGACGATGCAGAGACTCTACAACAGGCTCTCCGGAGACGTAGAGGGGTCTTCGTAACCTACGTAGAGCAATTTACGCAGGAGTATAAATTGGGCTTAAGTTACTGGTCCTCTGCCCCAGTTAGGTTAGGTTCAACAAAGATAGCCTTTGTGAGTTGAGTTGTAAGGTTTGCTATTAGATAACTATACATTTTTCTCCTGCAATGGGCAGATCCTGATGTGTTTGACGATATTTGATAATAAACTTTAAATGAATTAATTATCTGCTGATATCTGCATGGACATCCGCTCCCCAGCTCTGGGTCCTACCAAGGTCGCAAGGAACTTGGGTGTTCAATTCTGATTCTGATTCTGATTCTGATTGGGTGAAACTTGGGTGATCATGTTGCCTATGTCGCTTTGCACTGCTCAACAGGCTAACTCAACAGGCTAACCCGGTTCCTAGTGCAGGTTTTGGTCGTCTCCCGCCTTGATTACTGCAACGCCCTGCTAACAGGCTATCAAACCGCTCAATCAGCCTAAAAGGGCACACGCCACCCCTTCGCCGCCTGATCCAAGCTAGCATCAAATCACTGACGCTAGCCTACAAAGTGCTTCATGGGTCTGCTCCAGCCGACTTACATGATCTCCTAAAGAACTTATGTTACCCCTCGACTGCTCCGTTCATCAAAGGATTATGGTCTGGGTTCGACCATGCAGACTCTTTTCACGCGTCGTGGAATCTGGACGTACCGAGCGATACCAGAGTCCTATCTTCAAGAAGCTCTTGAAGACCCAGCTCTTCCAAGAGCATCTTCTGTCCTAGCACTTACCTTTTACCCCTTCAGTCCTCTGTTCTTTCCAATACTACTACTACTGCTTTTTGGATAAAAGCATCTGCTAAATGCTAAAAGGTTAAATGATACCGATATCATACGGATAATATCGTGCATCCCCAGTCCCTTCGAACAGTCAAGCCAAGTTCCCTTTATATTTTATACTATTACTGATAAATGATTTGAAAACAAACACAGAAACAGTTTGTATTTTTGTTGTTTTGAAGCCTTTAAATGAGTCTCCAGTCGTGTGTGCAGTGACACAGACGCAGTTTCATTCACACCACACTGAGCTGCGTTATAAAACAAAACAAAATAGAAGGACAACAAAGCCTCGATGGCAGCAAATGAGCACCACGACATTTCTTAAGGAAGTGGTTATAGAGTTCTACTGCATGAACAGGAAGTATTGCACAAAGAGAGAGAGAGAAAGGCTGTTGGGATGACATCATTATTATTCATTAATTAAGAAGCAGAAGTTTGTGATCGACTCGTCTACGCTCACCCACGCACACTCATTAAATATGTACAATAATGACAGTTAATTATCAGCGAGGGTAAAAGACAAAAGCTCTAATTGACATCATTTAATTCAAATGACAGTCACACATTGAGAAGTTTGACTACGTTTGGCCGATTCTTCACACTTTGATAAATAATCATCACGAGAAACAGAAACAAACAGAACCGTGTGAGAGACGTTTGACAGACATCAGTGGATTATTATTATTAAAGATCGTCATAATCTCGCGATACACGTTGTTCATGTTTCACACATTGAAATCCTCGAAGCTCTTGATCAGGGAACTCGACTCAGATCTTTACCTGGAACTCAGTCGTCCTGACTTGATTTGTTCTGGTTTTTCATTGAAAGAATTTAATCTGGAACAAATTGGCTCTGAATCAGCGTCGATACCTTAATTTAAGACCTAATCTAAAGTATCGTATCGCTCAGTCTCAACTTGGTGATGATTTGTCGTGACTTAGATGTGACTGAGTTGTCTCAGTTGGGACCTTCTAGTTTGACTCAAGGGGTTAATTATCTGGAATTAGTGGGACTAAATTGTCTCGTCTTGGCACTACTCGGCACAGATTCACCTGACTATGGACTTTTCTAAGACACCACAGTCTCGCTTTTCAAGTCTTGACTTGTTTTGACTCCGGATGTTAACCTGTGACTCTGATCATCTCTTCTTGGGGACTGAATAGTCTTTACATGGGACGATTCAGTACTGATTTACCTTCTGATTTACCTAAATCAGTACTGCGTAGTCCCATGTAAAGACAATTCAGGACAATCAAAGACAATGACTTGCCTTCAAGTCATGACTTGTGACATGACTTGATTTGAAACTTTGACTTAGTTTTTCTTTCTCAGGAGTGAATTGTCCCGATGTTGGATTCGTCTTTGACTTGACTTTGGATACTTGGTTTGATTTGAGTTGGGATTTTACTTGGTCCTGATGTTGACTTCAACCTTAACCTGTGGCTCAATGACGTTGCCTTAAAATCTTGACTTGTTGTCTTGGGAATTGACACTTTGATTTGCCTTGATTTGAGATTTTAGCTGGATTAGGGTTAGTGGGATTTACCCTAACCCTAACCGTTCCCAAGTAAAGTCCCACTAGGTTCTTTGCTTGGGAAATAATGATGTTGAAATTATCTTGAACTGGGACTTGGAATTTGAATTTTAAATCTCCCTGATTTGGGATTTTGAGTTGGGATTTGAAGTTTGGCTTCAACACCAAGACTTAAGACTCATTTCACTTATTCAAAACAATGTCACTGTTGATAATCTGGATTTTCAAACCAAGCAATGTATATGTCAGTGTTTGATAAATAAACTGCGACTATATATTTTGCGACCCCCAAAAAGATCTCCCACGAACCAGAACTTTGGTCCATTGGACTTCAGGATATTACCATTCCAACGATTGTGTCCAACTCAGCACTCAACCAAGATGAATTTGAGCGTTCAGGTAAACATGAGCGTTCGGTATCATCCGTCAAAGCAGAGTTTTCTACAGCCGGTTCTCGTCTATCGTCGCTAATGTTGCACAAAAAGACACAAAGAGACAGGACTTTAAACGTGATTGTTTGCAATTAAGAGCACGTGGATTCCGTACAGTAAGGCATTACTTTAATGAAGACACCCGGAAAAAAAAAACAGTTCACAGTTTCAATTAACGCTCGATTGACTAGCAGTGTATGGCGCCCTCTGCTGCAAAACAAGTACTGATTGTTTTATTGTCATCACAGCAACACAAAACTACGACTGGACCTCTTCTTTTTGTTTTGTTTTTTTTTGCTCGTCAGTTCCGACACAGAGCACCTGATATGTAGAGATGGAAGCAGCAGCAGCAGCAGCGGCGGCGGCGGCGGCGGCGACGGCGGAGAAAAGGTCATTGCATCGCTGACAGACGCCAGGTACGTGAACCAAAACATGAACCAAGAGGATTCAAAAAGCCATGGAGACGGGGATTCATTTTCAGCTCAAGACGCCGATCGAGTGAACGCTTGTTTTTGCACATTCTACGCTACAAGCACAGTTTAAAAAAACAAGAAAAAAAACAAAGAGAGAAAAAGAAAAAAATCCCCCTTCTATTTATTAGATCCACAATTTCACAGACATCTGTGGAAATAACACTAACCTGGGTTCTTTGACTTATCTAAAATTAAAGATATTAATTGTGAATCCGTTATAGATTCTACGTGAGAGGAGAAAAACAAACAAAAATAACGGGCCAGTGTGTTGTTGTTGTTTTTTAAACTCTCTTTTACTGCCGCTAACGTAGCCTATGTACAATCATCTATTGTATGCAACAGACTCAGAGTCTGTTTTTCACTAATAAGCTGATATGTTCTGACCGCTTAGGAAGGAAAAAAAGAACGAAAGGAAATGGAAATGAACCAAAGCAAAAAAAACAAAATAAGGGAATTCATTAATTGTGCTTTTTAACCCACAAAATCCCCTTCGTCGCTGAAATGGGACAGATTTTCATTTCCGAGGCATTTCCTCCTGAAGTGCTCGCTCACGTCAGTCGGTAAGAATCTCTAAAGCTATAACAAGGACTGGAAATACAAATAGTAAATATAGTGTATTTATATATTTATAAAGTTGACACAATTCCCCCCCCCCCCCCCCCCCCCTTTTTTTTCCAGTCCGACGTCCAGTTCGGTTTTAAAAAATATTCTCTTCACGCCGCCAAAAAAACGTCCAGACGTGAAGGATTCCGACGCTCGAAGCCCTTGTGACGCTCTACGAGAGGAAAGTCTTTGATTCTGGTTACACCCCCGGGAAAAAACATGGATGACACAGGAAGCTTGTGCTAAAAAGCAGGAAGTCCTTGAACTGCCTCGCGGGGAAGGAACCCTCTCCGCGGTTAAACAGTTACCTCGTTCTTACTGGCAGTGCGGTATGTGTGGTGGTGGCCCGGAATGTACTGTAGGTGGTCCACCGTGTGCGTCCGCCGCGAGGCAAACGCCTGCCTCTTGGACGTGCTCGGCTGGTGGTTGACCGTCAGCGTGTTGTAGGAGTCGCTGGGGGCGGCGGGCTGCGAGTGCATCTTAGTCACCTTGTGGCGGTCCATGACGGGCGTGGTCGGCAGCAGCATGTCGGCGTGGGACATGGCCCGCGCCATCGCCTTCTCCCGGAACTTGTCGCGCCGCATCGCCGGCGACAGCAGCAGCGGATCCTGCGAGTGGAGGCGGTCGGCGGACAGCAGCTGCTCCTCGGAGAGGTGGCGGCTGCTGCCGTACGCCGTCGCCGCCATGACGCCGTAGGAGGACAGGCCGTAGTCGCCGCGCCGCGGCGTCCTGGGGGGAGACAGCACGTGGTCCTGGGACATGGCGCGCTGGACGCGGCGCGGGCGCTGCCGCTGCTGGTGCTGCTGTTGGTGCTGGTGCTGGTGCTGGTGCTGGTGCTGCTGCAGGGGCTCGGCGCTCAGCTTCATCATGTGCGTCGGTCCCCGGCCGCCAAAGTCGGCGTGATGATGCTTCCTCGTGTAGTAGTCGTCAACGTCCTTATCACCTGAGTGAGGAAAGACAACAAATGAGCTTTGGGAACTGGGAACGACCTCTAGCGCTAATAGCTCCTCACAGACAGGCAGCTTGTGAACAGGCAGGGCAGGCAACTGCTTGGGGCCCCGAGCCCATAGGGGCCCCCCCCCCGACACTCGGAGCCTGAGGGCTGTTTTTACTGAAATGTGCAGTGAGCAGCTGCCTCCCCGTCCCCCTTAAACAACAATGACATCTCAGTAGGAAACCCCCCCTAAAGGGGCCCCACCTCACTTTAACCTGTGTGAAGTTATCGTTCTGCAAGTTGGGAAATGAAGAGGATTATTTACAGTGTAATGCATATCTTTTTTACTCGGTTTATATATGTTTTATATTATTATATATTATATATTATATTTATATTCTAGAATCGCCTCTGAGTCTTCAGTCTTATTTTGTTTCACAGTAAATTGTCAAATTACCGTTAATTTTTTTTTTTTATCCGCGAACATGTTGCTACGCTGTTTGTGTTTGTTATTGACTGGTATTGCTAGCCCATTTTTCTGATTTCTAACCAACATAACTCCGACTTTTTCGAGTTCCGATGTAAAGGCAACGCAGATGGCAAGAAAAGATCCACAGTCTGAGAAATAGTGACATCTAATGGTGAGACCGCAGATTGGAACAAACTGACGTGTCCTCTACGGTGGCCTTTGGGGACCAGATAAGACGTTTTTTTCTCGTTTTTTTGTTGTTTATAGTTCAGGCTGCTGTCGAAACACATCAACGTAAGATGACAAACGGAATGGAAAGTCTTTCCTACGTAAAGTCCACGTAAAAGCAGGGTTGATCTCAAGTGGGCTGGATAAGTAAAATTTTGTTTTTACATTAAATCAATCTTTTCACAAAACCTGAACATGCTATGCCTAAGCTTAGCATTTAGACCATGGATGTATTATATGAACTGGATAGAGCTCCGCCCCTTTGCTTCCGTTCATTCCTATAAAGCTGCATATGCCAAAAAAAGTTCTGCGTTTATTTCCGGGTTATGGGGCCCATAGAGCATGCGCAGTAGTACCACTACCATATAAAGATCTATAAAAGTCCGTGTCCATGTCTCCAGGTGTCCTGGGGACACTTTTACAGGCGTCTCTTTTACTATTGTGGTCAATGGGAAAATTGCTTTTTGGGCTTTTGGGATTTTATGGGGTTTTCTGTTGCAGTACCCACAGTGGCCACCATGTAAAAATTGTCTTCAAGGCAGAGGGCGCGGTGATCTATCCAGTTCATATAATACATCCATGATTTAGACATGTGCATTGCTAACTCTGCCCGTACACTGGCTTCTCTCACTCTCTGAACATATTCTTAAAAGCATTCTTAGAACAGCACAAATTCATCTTGCGGGCTGGATTGGACCTTCTGGTGGGCCAGAACTGGACCACGGGCCGCATGTTTGACACCCCCTGAAGTAAAGGCTCATTTAAGGCCAGAAAAACCAAAGGATTTTAATGCAAAGATATCATACAAACATATACAGACTAAGGCGAAGAGTGATCGATGAGATCAGACGGACATTAGCAGCAGTTTGTGCGTTTGTGCAGGTTCTCTGGTTGCTAACCATACTAAAACCAATCATGAGCTTCATTTTGACCAAAGTCGTTGTTTGGGTGCATAAAATAATCAAAGCCACAGATTTGTGTCCAAAACTCCCTCATTTATTTCATTCCCAAGAAACTCTTTTTAAAGCTTTATTTTGAAAAACCCACAGAGAACAAAATGTGTGTGCTGACAGTTTGACTGTGAGGAGATGATCTGATCTCTTATAGTGGAGCCACCTGTGAAGAACCAATCAGCTCGCAGGATCCACCTTCACACACATGTCAGTCATCAGTCAATCAATCAGACACACCTGCAACTCATCACACACACACACACACACACACACATTCTTGTACTTGCTCCATACTGAGGACTGGGTTGCTGACAAAGTGAGGACCAGCATTTCCACTTTATAAATCAACACAATAACAAATATCTACGTCATGAATGACATCTATAAAGCACTACTGGGTGCAGTACCATAAAATGTCTGCAGGTGGAGCCACAGAGCAAAAAGGGCTGGAAAACTTTTTTGATTTTTTTTTGGGGGGGGGGGGGTCCAAAATTTGACAAAAACGTCATACTATACTATGTCGACCAAAATTTCTAAAAAAAAAACGGACCAAAGATTTTTGGTCCAAAATTGGATAAAAAAGTCATACCATACAATGTTGTCCAAAAGTTGAAAAAAAAATTGAAAAAAATATTTTGGTCCAAAATTTGACCTAAAAAAAGACATACTATACTTTGTCGTCCAAATTTAGATTTTTTTTTTTTGACAAATTTAGTAAAGCATGTTATAGCAACCAATACTCTGAAGCAGTTTTTACAAAAGTTCCATAATGTGTAATATAAATGATGACCCGAGCTAATTTGTGCATAACGTATCGACTCATTTTCAGCCATGTCCGTCAACACCTAATTTCCGAGAGGTAAATTAATTAAATCTAAACATTTTCATGCACATTATATTATTACACACTATAAAGGGTTGGAAAAATTCCAATCCAGTCTTTGGGAATCGTTAAATGATCTCATGCCCTACAACTTTAATAAATGACAGAATAATTACAATCTGAAGCGTTGGATTTCAGCAGAATCTCCGCCGAACCCTCGACGCCTACAGCGATGCGGTGATAGAATATTATCTTAACACCTGCAGTAGCAGCTTCCCTTGGACCAGCACATTTTTTTAATAAACCTTTTAAAAATGCTTTGTTTAATATGTGGCTGCGTGGTTTCTTGGGAGTTGGGTAAAGAGAAAAGGGGAACGCTCTTTCTTCATTATTGCTCACACTTGAAACACAAATTGCCAGGAAGAAAACAATGTGTCTTCTGTGCAAAAGGGCTTTCGCTGTAAAACTTCATCTTCTTTATGTTCCTCCTACTGTAATTGGTATCTCCCGTGATTCTACCAACGCTCGTCTATGTTTCTCAATAACAGCCGGTGGCGCTCGGGGCCCATTCCGACAGATTTGTAACCACAATTAGGGCGAATGGATCATTTCCTCAATTTCAAAAATTCATAAAAGTTATTCCTTAAGAGGTTTGCATATATTTTAAATGGATCCTTGTTCAGGATGATGCTGACTTTTATTATAGAAGATTTCAAGTCACTTCAAGATACTTTTTATTTTTTTGAAGAAAGTCAGCTCACTGTCAAAGTGCATCAGGGCAAATGGATAATTTCCTCAATTTCAAAAATTCTTTATAATTATTCCTTAAGAGGTTTGCATATATTTTAAATGGATCCTTTTTCAGGGTGATGCTGACTATTATTATAGAAGATTTCAAGTCATTCTGAGATACTTTTTGTATTTGAATAAAGTCAGTTCACTGTCAAAGTGCATCAGGGCGAATGGATCATTTCCTCAATTTCAAAAAATCATTAAAATTATTCCGTAAGAGGTTTGCAAATATTTTCAATGGATACTTGTTCAGGGTGATGCTGACTATTATTATAGAAAATATTAAGTCATTTCAAGATACTTTTTGTTTTTTTGAATAAAGTCAGCTCACTGTCAAAGTGCATCAGGGCAAATGAATAATTTCCTCAATTTCAGAAATTCATTAAAATTATTCCTTAAGAGGTTTGCAAATATTTTTAATGGATCCTTGTTCAGGGCGATGCTGACTGTTATTATAGAAGATTTCAAGTCATTTCAAGATACTTATTTATTTATTTTTAAATAAAGTTACTTCACTGGGATCAAGTGCAAATGTATTTGCTCAATTTCAAATAATCATAAAAGTTATTCCTTATGAGGTTTGCAAATATTTTCAACGGATCCTTGTTCAGGGCGATGCTGACTATTATTATAGAAAATATTAAGTCATTTCAAGATACTTTTTGTTTTTGAAGAAAGTCAGCTCACTGTCAAAGTGCATCAGGGCAAATGGATAATTTCCTCAATTTCAAAAATTCATTAAAATTATTCCTTAAGATTTTTGCAAATAATTTCAACAGATCCTTGTTCAGGGTGATGCCGACTATTATGATGGTAAATTTCAAGTCATTCTGAGATACTTTTTGTTTTTTGAATAAAGTCAGCTCACTGTCAAAGTGCATCAGGGCAAATGGATAATTTCCTCAATTTCAAAAATTCATTAAAATTATTCCTTAAGATTTTTGCAAATAATTTCAACAGATCCTTGTTCAGGGTGATGCCGACTATTATGATGGTAAATTTCAAGTCATTCTGAGATACTTTTTGTTTTTTGAATAAAGTCAGCTCACTGTCAAAGTGCATCAGGGCAAATGGATAATTTCCTGAATTTCAAAAATTCATTAAAATTTTTCCTTAAGAGGTTTGCAAATATTTTCAACTGATCCTTGTTCAGGGTGATGCCGACTATTATGATACTAAATTTCAAGTCATTCGCAGAAACTTTTTGTTTTCAAGACTAAAGTCAGCTCACTGTCAAAGTGCATCAGGGCAAATGGATCATTTCCTTAATTTCGGTGCGATGCCGACTATTATTATTGGTAATTAAATTTATTTGGTTAGGTTTGCACACATTTCACCAAACAAATCTCACACAAAAACTTCAGTTCATGCAGAAGCTTTGCAACAACAACAAAAAAGCCCCCGCAGGAGTTTAAACATCACAGATGTATCTGCAGTATTCAGGAAATCACTTTTGTTCGCCAAATACTTTTGCTTTCCGAAACTCAACGGAGAAAACAAAGACTGTAAAAAAACGTCACCGCATCATTTTTTCCATCATTGTCGTGTAGCAGCGGATTCTCAAACGCCTGCAGACGAGATGAAACCCAGGCGGCTCCTGCTGAGAGGAGGCTCCTCATCACCACCACGACCACGAGCTTCTCCTGGCTTTAACTGAGACTGTTTGGACTCCCTCTGAGGGAACTCTCATTAAAGAGCTTGATTCGCCGGCTGCTCGACAGTGACTCATTACTGGGAGATTCCCCGTGGACAAAACGCCAGTGTGTGTGTGTGGGTCAATGTTTTCTCTAAAAAATCAAGACTTGCCTTCAGAGTTCGCTGCAAATGAGCTTCAGACAAACTGTACCTGAGTTTAATTGAGGCGAAATAAAAAGACTGCTGGCATTTTCACAATCATTTTTGATCAGTTTCAGTCTCATCTGGAATATTTCAAATTGGAAAAAAAGTTGGCAAAACCTAAAGATTTAAAACTTTGTTGAATATTTATGTCACTTTTCTCCGTGGTACAGATTGGCTACTTTAACAACAGTGTTGTAACAATGTTGTCATGTTGCCAAATTCATGCTTTTACGAGTTATTAACCCTAACCCGACAGTAATCTGCTCTCTTTTAGTCTCAGAAGTTGGGGATGTGAAAATACTTAATGTCCATGGATCTCTAGTCATCCCTCGTCCCAATATTATCGCTTATAGCTTAATGTCCGAGTACGTCTATAAGAAACAAAGACCCTTGTTTTGGTTTTTGGTTTTTGGAGAGGTGAAAGTGGACTTGTCGAGACATGCCCATGAGAGATTTGGCGATGGTCGATCGCTGTTTCCGGACATTAAGCCTTTTTTACGAGTAAGCGAATGTTTTCTAATGTCCCCAAAATTCGCATTACGTAAAAACTCTCCTCACGAGTGCGTCTGCAAGTTCACAGATAACTGTTCGTCATTACTTGATTTGACATGTGGACGTTGTGGAGACAAAATAAATGACATAATAGGCTACGATACACACACACGGACATACTCGATTTGAGACCATTCGCGCAAAAGTGGTTGAAGAAAGACGTTGGTTGAAGAAGCCAAAGACAAAGACGACGATGACCAGGGACGCTTGCCCTTATCCCTTGGAACTTTGGGAACTGGATATGTGGTTAACATTTACTCCCACACACCCTTCAAGAGCAGCAGATTTAACAGAAAACGTCTTTAGCACCTGAGAAATTCTAGTGGACCAATTTATGGTACGTACAAAAGACTGCCAATATTGACGTAGGTGCACAACATGAATAAGAATGAGTAATTATTGCACACACACCAGCAGTGGGGGATTGGGTGCCTTGCTCAGGGGCACCCCAGCCCTTGGCCTGTCCCAGGATTGAAGGTTAGAAGCCCAATTCATTGCCTCTTCGCCATGGCATGGGCTGCTAACCAATGTTGGTTCCTTTGGCATTGGTTAAAGGGTTAGGGTTCAGAGTATAAAGCCGAATAGTGACACAGGATTGAACCAAAGACATAGAAATGGGGCCAATTCCTATTCCTATCTTAACCCTCAAGCTCAACCCTTAATCTTAACTGTCCTCAAAACCAAGTGTTAAGGGTTTTTTTGTTCACTTAGAAATGGGACACCCCTTAAATGCAGATACGTCTTCAGACTGTAGGGGGCAGAATAACGCCAAAGCTGCGTCCAGTCTGTCAACTCCAAAAACGAAGAAGAAGAAGAAGAAGAAGAACACATTTACGTCAGGATTATTTATTCTGATCCGTTTGTCAGTCAAGTTATTAGGTTGTCAGTTAGTTATAAGATGATACTCATACAAATATTCAGATGACAGTTACCACACACCACGACTTATTGAAAAGTAAACCACACCGGCCGACTATTGACAAAAGATCGTAAAATAAAAATAAATGTTACGCAACAATGACGTCAGTAATCCATAATATGGGCCTAAACTAAGATAATACAATGGTTTACATCAAAGAAAATACTTCATTTGTAGCGTACTCGTTTCTCTGCTTTCGGCGCCATCTTTGTTATGCCAAAACACGCAGTGCATTCTGGGTAGCCCTTGCTCCCAAGGGTGGTCTCGGAAAATCTCAATATTGAGGGCGATACAGCCCTTAAACTTGGCCTCAACTTAATTTTTCTGAGAATCAGGACAGAACTTGCACTAGAGGGAGAGCATTTTTGAGATTGAGGGTTAAGCAAGGAATTGGAATTCATCCATCGAGGCAAACTGGTGAGAAATCACGGTCAATGGAGTGTAATATGGGACTGAGGACACATAGAAAGACATGGAGCTTCACTATAGTCTGAATGGAACCGCAGATATGGAACCTCCTCCACCTGATCCTAAAACCATTCAAACCGTAAACATCTCTCTCTGCAGAGTTCTGTCTCCCTGTGTTTTATATTTTTTGTGCAGCTCTGTGGACTCGAGGGAGTGATTCCACTGACGTCCCGTGATTAACTGCCGCGGCTCAGGTGTCGTCACCTGTGCAGCAGTTAATTAGCGAGGAGCAGTGAGGTCAAAGCTCTGTTTTGAGGGCCGTCGCTCGCTCTCCACAGAGCCACAGAGGACTTTAACGACAGGACTTTGTTTGTTTGGACGCTCGGGGAGCGATGATCTCACGCCTGGACACAGAAGGTCACCTTATCGTGCCTCCATTAGGGCTTCATGTCCACCGCTCTGTGCATTTCTAATGAAGTCAGTTCGTCTCTGGCCTCGGGGGCAGTGGTGGTTTAGGATTTTTCCTCCTGGGAGGGAATTGGTTTAGAAACGACATTATGGCGGAAAATGTCAACCAAACTCAACCAGAGGCTACGAGTGCGCTAGCAATCAACAGCCGAGGCTCGTCGCTCCATGATAGGTCAAACTTAAGGACATTGATTCCACTGAACGCTCAGATTTTCATTCACCTGCAGAATGTTCTCACAGGTGTGGAAGTTACTGTTGAGGGCGAATGGAAATAAATCACGACCATTTGGGACTTGATTTTAAAACACTCCAAAACTGCAGTAATATAAATATATTACAAACTGTAGTTGTAATATACTGTATTTTATGGGGAAATACTGCAAAACCATCGAAATATACTGTGTTTTATGGGAAATAATGCTAAACCACATTATATTCATGCATTTTATAGGAAAACACTGCAAGACCACAGTAATATACTATATTTTATGGGAAAACACTGCGAAACTCCAGTAATATAATGTATTTTATGGGAAAACACTGCTTTACTGCAGTGATATACTGTATATTATGGGAAAATACTGCAAAACCAAAGTAATAAACTGTAGTTTATCGGAAAATACTGCTAAACCACAGAAATAAACTGTATTTTATGGAAAATGCTGCTAAACTGCAGTAACATACTGTATTTAATGAGAAAATACTGCTAAACCAGAGTAACCTACTGTATTTTAAGGGAATACACACCTAAACAACAGTAATATACTGCATTTTTACTGCTAAACCACCGTAACATAATGCAATTTATGGGAAAATAAAGCTAAACCACATAAATAAACTGTATTATATGGGAAAACGCTGCTAAACTGCAGTAATATACTGTTTTTTCATGGGAAAATACTGCAAAACCACCGTAGCATAATGTATTTAATGGGAAATTGCTGCTAAACCACAAAATATACTGTATTTTTAGGACCAACACTGCTCGTAATCTGTTAAACATGGGAGCCAATAAACACGGCTTTGGATTTGAAGGATTTTTTTTACTCAATGAAAACTCTGTCGTTCTCTGTAAACAGAAAATGAAAACACCACAGAGTGAAGTGGGCTGCAGCGACGTCAGCAGGTGCAGATTAGCAAACAGGGAGTCTTCTAACTAAAATACTGTCAAATATAAAAGAGGAGGGAGACGAGAGCAGCTTCTCTCTGTCATTCAGGCAAATAAAGACACCATTAGAGGATTTACTGCAACATTACTTATCCACACACACACACACACACACGTTTGTGCAAATACAGCACGTCTTTCCTCCGCCGAGCCGCACAGTCTTGATTTAAGCTCTGGCCTTTTTTATTTAAAGTGTTTACACTAAAATGATTTAAGAGCGGTGATGCATGTTTGCCCGAGCGCGGCGTCTCTGCGGTGCTGCTAAAAAAAAAAAAAAAAAACACGCAGCACTTTACAATTAACGTGATCGTGAGCGGCTAAAGGCTCCCGAGCGACGGGCGCGGCTACAAACGCAGGAAATTGCTAACGGCGGCTGATTAAGGCCCCGACTCCCACTCTGCGAGATTACATTCAATAGAGCCGCGGTATTTATGTGTCGGCTATCGATCGCAGAGGACTGTAATCATATAATGCACCGACACTCGTGTAACTAGTGGAACATCAATTATAAAGTGATCTTTCCAGAGCATCGGAGCAGGAGAGGTGGAACTTAGAACCCGTTATACGATGTCTTTTTTTTTACCTTTTTCTCGGATTAAAGATTCTTTCTGCCTCTTAATAAAAGGCTGAACTAATAACATCCATGTTCACTGACAGGAAACTGAAGATGACTGACCACCGGGGGCAGCAGTGGACCAGCAGCTCCCGTCTCCTCCATAAGCTAAAAACGCTGATTTTCACATCACCTAAACAGACGACTGTTAAGATTCAAGGACGGCGAGAGCAGCGTTTACGTGTGTGTGTGTGTGTGTGTGTGTGTGTGTGTGTGTGTGTGTATAAACACAATGCATCGCTGCAAATTTAGCATCGTTGCTTTTGTTGCAGAGAAAGAGAGAGAAACACAAAAGCTCCGAACTCAAAGCTCTAACGGTCGCTCGCTTCCGCCGAGGTTTTAAATCTCCAGCAGCTTCTCAAGGCTAAAAGAGGACGTGACAACGACTTCATTCACCTGCAAACACACACACACACACACACACACGGTCATTTATACTAGCATACTATATTTGTACTGCTAAACCACAGTAATATGCTGTATTTTAAGCAAAAATACTGCTAAACCACAATAATATACTGCGTTTTAAGGGAAAATACTGCTAAACCACAATAATATACTGTGTTTTAAGGGAAAATACTGCTAAACCATAACAATATACTGCATTTTAAGGGAGAATACTGCTAAACCGCAGTAATATACTGCATTTTAAGAGAAAATAATGCTAAACAACAGTAATATACTGTATTTTAGGCAAAAATACTGCTAAACCACAGTAATTTACTGTATTTTAAGTAAAAAATACTGCTAAACCACAGTAATATACTGTATTTTAAGGGGACATATTGCTAAACTGCAGTAATATGATGTATTTTAAGGGGACATATTGCTAAACCACAGTAATTTACTGTATTTTAAGTAAAAAATACTGCTAAACCACAGTAATATACTGTATTTTAAGGGGACATATTGCTAAACTGCAGTAATATGATGTATTTTAAGAGAAAATACTGCTAAACCACAGTAATATACTGTATTTTAAGTAAAAAATACTGCTTAACCACAGTAATATACTGTATTTTAAGGGGACATATTGCTAAAACCACAGTAATATACTGCAATTTAAGAGAAAATACTGCTAAACAACAGTAATATACTGTATTTTAAGAAAAAACACTGCTAAACCACAGTAATTAATGTATTTGAACAAAAAACAGTGTATACAATTTATATGATTTTCCTTAACCGCAATAATATACTGTATTTTGAGGGGAAATACTGCTTAGCCACAGTAATATACTGCATTTTAAGGGGAAATACTGCTAAATCACAGTAATATATTTAATAATAAGACAAAATACTGCTAAACCACAGTAATATACTGTATTTTAAGAGAAAATACTGCTAAACCACAGTAATATACTGTATAAACACCGCAGTAATACGTGGCGTGGAGAAGTTACAGTGACTCCTGTTACTGAGTCCAGTTTAAAGTCAGAAAGACGAATGAAGTCAAACTTGTTTTTACTCTGACGACGACGTTTTAATCTCAGCATCAGCGTCTGAAAATGTCAGGGCGGAGATAACGATCCGTGTCATCGCCGAGACGTTAAAGCACCGCCCTGTCGCCCCGTCGGCCTATAGGAGCAAAAAAAAAAGTGCCGTTTAAAATGTCATTAGCAGACATTAGCGGCGTGACACGCGCCAAAGATGGAGCCAAATTACACGGCAATTAGACAACAGTCGATGTGCCGACGCACGAGTGTGAGGAAATATGATGTGAGACGCCTGGAAAACGTCACGCACTTAAGGAGGAGATTTTCCCTCCTTTTTAAAAAGGTGAGAGCGTGGACGACGAACATCTGGAGACACTTAACGCTCGTCTCCGTTAATGGACATTCAGACCTTTCATCAGGACAGACATCGCTTATGCACAGGGCAAAGAGGAGGAAGAGGAAGAGGAGGAGGAGGAAGAGCAGTATTTACTTAGGTCAGACTGCAGGGCCAGCTCGTAGGACGGCGGCAGATGGCTGAGGTTCTGGAAGGATCTGGAGAGCGAGACGTCGTACGGCTCCGTGGCTGAGGTCAGGATGTTGTTCATCCGCTGCTGCGGTCGCTCTGCAGTGGACAGACGAGGAGGAAGTGGAGCAGCACAGTGGTCAGAAACACAGACAGACAGACAGACAGACAGACAGACAGACAGACAGGCATGAGCGGCAGCTCTCAGGTCAGCCATCGGCCTCACCAGATCGGCTTTTTTTGGGGGGGAATTTCTCGGGATGGAAACTGCATGCAGGAGAAAAGTTTACAGCTTCTTCTTTTTTTTAGGTCTGCGCTGAAGTCCAAAGATTCTCCTCAGGGACTGACTATGAGACTGTGAGAAGTCAGTCTGGAAATTCTCAGTTTAAGGTCCATATGAGATCATCATGTGATGAACTCTGTGGAAGTGTGTAATCTGGGGACAACCCTATGTTCTGAAATACCTATGTTCCAAAATCCCTATGTTCCAAAATCCCTATGTTCCGAAATCCCGATGTTCCGAAATACCTTTGTTCCGAATTCCCGATGTTCCGAAATCCCTATGTACCGAAATCCCGATGTTCCAAAATCCCTATGTTCCGAAATCCCGATGTTCCGAAATCCCTATGTTCCAAAATCCCTATGTTCTGAAATCCCCATGTTCCGAAAGCCCTATCTTCCAAAATCCCTATGTTCTGAAATCCCCATGTTCCGAAAGCCCTATCTTCCGAATTCCCTGTTTTAAATCCCTATGTACCGAAATCTCTATGTTCCGAAATCCCGATGTTCCAAATCCCTATGTTCCCAAAAGCCCTATGTTCCGAAATCCCTATGTTCCAAAATCCCTATGTTCTGAAATCCCCATGTTCCGAAAGCCCTATCTTCCGAAATCCCTATCTTCCAAAAGCCCTATGTTCCGAAAGCCTTATGTTCCAAAAGCCCTACGTTCCGAAAGCCCTACGTTCCGAAAGCCCTATCTTCTGAAATCCCTATCTTCCGAAATCCCTACGTTCCGAAATCCCTTGACCCTAAATCCTTATGTTCCGAAATCCCTATGTTCCGAAATCCCAATGTTCCGAAAGCCCTATGTTCCGAAATCCCTATGTTCCGAAATCCATATGTTCCGAAAGCCCAATGAGGTTTGACCTCCTTACCTTGTTCCGACCAGCGTTTTGCGATTACAATGTCGTAACCTCCACATTTCAAATACTGGCCTTTCAGTGGACGGCTTTTTCGTGGCGCTGACAAGCCCGTGGTACGTTCCTGACGGACCCGGCATCAGTCGATGACTGTTAGGGTTATGGTTATGGTTATGGTTAGGGCTAGGGTTAGGGTTAGCATTTTGATCTTTATTGATTTTTGTCCTCGTTCACATTCAAACATGTGATGGTTTCTCCCCATTTTCCCGCTGACTAATAAGCGTCTGAACCTCAAAACGCCCTGACCTCCATCCCCCACACATCTGGACCATGATCACATGAGTCTCTTACCACCGGTGGACTCCAGACTACTTTTCAGTCCAGTAGCCCAGTGCTCGCCCAGTGGATCGTGTCCCTGAGCGTTCACCAGACTTCAGATATGGGTCACTTTTCAAAGACAATGTTAGAAGGTTTGTCCAAAATTGGATCAAGACTTGGCAGTCAGTTTAATTTGTATTACGCCAATTCACAACAGACAGCCATTTACATGTCGTTATTCTGGTGTCCTACACTGGCACTATTGAACTTCTGGTTTCAGGTCCAACTACATCATTCTACACAGAGCGAAAGGATTTATAAGCTGGGTTGAAACCGTCTTCTACCATTAATATTATAACATAAGCTACTCAGGGCTCCCACAGCTTGGCTGACATCAAATTCAAGGACCTTCCAGGACCAATTTCCTCAAATCCAAGGACAAGAATCTACTGACAGAGCTTAAGATGCGAGGACAACGTGTAAGAGCTCGTCTTCGTCCACGATGGCGTCCTGTTCTAACTTTACTCGCTCATTGTTCTGCAACCGATCTCACGACCACGGCGGAGATAGAGCACGAGTACACGTGACTCCACGTTTGTCCTTGTGTAGGCCACCTACGTGTGAAACAGTAGGTGGCGTCTTCATTTTCAAAAACTGGGAACCCTGGCTACTCTACCTGGTCTGGCACATGCTACCAAAACAATACCGTTTACCAACCGCAGGGGGGCCCTGAGAGCAAATTCTGGTGGCTAAATTCCCCCCCCGGTGGACGTCTGGTGCAACCGTTTCCTGATCTGTTGCGTGTCTGGAGTCGCTCAGGTGATTTCCCCGCACTGCGTCGAGCTCCTGTGGATTCAGTGTTTGGTCGGGGACGGCCCAGTCATGGGTCATGAGGCACAGATAGTGGGGGGGTGTGGCGGGTGTGGGGGGTTGGGGGGGCCCGGGACAGGGGCAGCGACTCTGGGTTTAAAAATAGGACCGAGCGACTACTGCAGCAAAGGAGGACGGGGACACACAACACCGCCGAGCATATGGTGCAGAGAGACTGAGTGTGTGTGTGTGTGTGTGTGTGTGTGTGTGTGTGTTCTTGTACTTGCGGCATACTGAGGACCAGTGTGGGTTTTTAACCAACAAAGTGAGGACATTTTTACAAAGTGAGGACATTTTGTCCGGTCCTCACTTTGTTTTCATTGAAATCACTTCCTTAGGTTGTAAACATGCTAAACTCTTTTAACTTTCAACAGAGCTCCTCAATTTGGTACAACAACCCTGTTTTCCAGCCCTGGTGTTTCACAAACTCTGGGGCTCCACCTGCAGACATTTTATGGTACTGCACCCAGTAGTTCTTTACAGATGTCATTCATGAAGTCGATATTTGTAGTTGTGTTGATTGACAAAGTGGAAATGCTGGTCCTCACTTTGTCGGCACTTTTACCCGGTCCTCAGTATGCAGCAAGTACAAGAATGTGTGTGTGTGTGTGTGAGACTAAAGGTCATGTATAATCATTATAAGGCAGCGGCGGGAACTTTTGTCACTGCAAAAGAATACACAAGCGCTTTAAAAAAGGTGTGTGTGTAAATACGTGAAGAGATGAAGCTAAAATACACATAAACACAAGCGTGTGCATGTGCATCACTTACCGTATCTCATTTGTCTGTGGGCTAACGTATCCAAGTGAGAAAGAGAAGATCAATCATTGGACACAGCACGTTTTTTTATGAAAGCACACCAGAGTTTTCCACCTCATTCGTAGCCAATATTGGACGAATGCTGCCGTAATTCAGGGTTTGGTTGTAGGAAGTACTGAGACACAACGTCTGTGATATGATAAGAACGTGTTCATGACTTTATTTTCAACGGGAAACTTAAGTTGTTGCTGCTCCGTGACCTGATTATCTCCCCCGCACCAAACCTCCTGCTCCGCTGCTGCCTCCGTCAGTCAGTTCAAATATTAAAATCTTCTCACTTCGGTATTTAAAAGTCTCGTTCAGGTTCACCTCAGTGACGCAAAGTGACCACACGAGGCAGCAGTAGACCAGCAGCTCCTGTTTCCCCCCCGAGAGCTAAAATCGCTGATTTTCTCTACGGGGTTTGGTGCGGGAGATCGAGGAGTGAACAAATCAACAAAACTAAGCTTTCCAGTCAAAAATATGACACGACCCTGTTATGAACAACCATAATCTCTCTTGTACATGTAAGTTTTCCAAGTTTATAGAGGTTTTTTTTGTTCATAACCCAAGTTGCTGGACACCCGAGTGTGCGTCAGAACCTCATACGAACCAAAACACCCGAATTATCTTTAACACGGAGTAGAAAAAACGGCCACTTTTGAATTATGCATTCAAAAGTGGCCTCGTCAGGAGCTAAACAGACTAAAGAAGCAGCTCTGAAGGGTTTTATTTTGGCGCTAAAAGCACTTTTGAAAGCCCTTTTCCCCGTGAAAAGGCCGCTCTGTTGAAGGGGCTGACGGCGACGGGCAGGATGTGGACCGCGGTGCTTCATTAACGCTGGGAAACCTCGTACAATCACTCAGTGAGGGTTTCAGAGAGAGAGAGAGAGACTCTGACGCCAAACATCTGCTTCTGCAGCTTTGACAGCGTCACACGGGAGGTTTTTTGATAACAAACAAACGCCCGGTTCTTTCCCTAATTACACAGCGTTTCAGGACCGCTCGGTAATCCCACACCTCTTTCATGGAAATAATCGCATTCGGAGAGAAAGAGATGAGGCGCCAATAAGAGCAATTGGGTTTTCAATAACGTCTGCAAACTGCAGATGATCCTTTGATTGTCAAACACTGCTTCTTTTAAACGACTCTCCTTTATCATTTTCTTTCTCAGATTTTAATTCCCCTCGTCCTTGAAACTGTAAAGACGTCTCCTGAATTTTCATTCGCGGACAAAATAACAATGCGTATCGTTTGCAAACGTCGAGTCAGGTCAACAAGTTCTAACTCAAACTTAAAGTGATAGTTTGGAACTATTTTCCAACTCAGCCGGTGTGATGGAGACGTCTGGAGACGTTTTCAAGAAATTTCATCCAGTTCTTCTAGTTGCCGAGTTCGCTGATGCTATGGCTAGCGCAAGTCAATGATACAAGTTAGCATGGCATTAGAAACACTCATACCGACTCCACAGTGCACCAGAGGCAAATCAATTGTAACGGCAGACAATCGATGTACATATCTGTGTTGATAGAATGTTTGAAATAAAACCAACCTTGCAATTTGAAGGATTTATGTCTCAGCAGCAGCAGCAGCGCGTCATACTTCCGGCAGCGGCGGACTGATTCCGCTGCCGGAAGTATAGTGCTGAGAAAGTAGTCCCTCAAAAACCCATGCGATGCGACGTTAGTTTTGTTTCAAATATTATTCTATCAACACAGATATGTACATCAATAGTCTGCCGTTACAATTGATTTGCCTCTGGTGCACTGTGGAGTCGGTATGAGTGTTATTAATGCCATGCTAACTTGTATCATTGACTTGCGCTAGCCATAGCATCAGCGAACTCGGCAACTAGAAGAACTGAATGAAATTTCTTGAAAACGTCTCCAGACGTCTCCATCACACCGGCTGAGTTGGAAAATAGTACTGAAAAGATGAACACGGTCGGCTCTGGTGAGCTTTTCACGTGGATATTTTGCACAGGGAAGTTTTTTAATGTCAAGGGCAACTGTACTTTTTCAGTTTTTCTTACCCAGTTTGGGCGTGAGCGCAGTCAGATCCAGGTGACTGTGCTGATAGTCGTGGTGGTGGTTCCCTATAAAGGAAAAAAGACACGGTTAATGGTGCATTATGTAATAAATCATAAAATCCTCCTAATGTGTCACAGAGACTCAGGAATAATGTTCATATAACAAACTGAACTCACCAACAACAACAGTACAGACAAAATATTTGCATTTAAAAAAAATATTTTGCAGACTGCAAATCATGTTTATGTTTTGAAATCATGTTTTGGCGTCATGTGGCGCCACCTACCGCCGTCTACCAATCATTGCAGTCAGTAGAGTCTCAGCTTCCGAGCAACCACGGGTTGCCAGTTACGTCAGAAAACGAAACCTAAATACCTTGGTATTTTGAATTTGAATGTAGTAACTGTTTTTGGCCACATTCTTACATATGGCACCTTTAGTGGTGGTTTTCAACGTGGTAGCTTCCATTTATGGACAGAAAACCAGACGTATCAGGCATTAAAGACTCTCCTTCATCACTGTTTCAGGGTCTCTTCACTCCAATGAATGAGTCAATGCTCCGTCTTGAACTTTGTGTTACGTCACGTGTCGTAGAAGTTTGCAAAAATCCTACAAACGGCAGATTGTGAATGTTCTGCCTTGGTCTGCACGGTGACCACTTCAACTGAAACTCGGCCCATTTTTTTTTGGGACCAAGCAGCAGCCAATCAAATATTCCAGTCCAGGTAGCGACTAATCCAGTCCACCGTTCACACATCTGTTCAAACATAAACAGTTTACCGCGCAAACGCTGCTGCCGGATTTGTGTCGGACGGAGTTCGAGCAACAACTGAGCACACAGTGGAGTCGTGTTGGCAACATTCACGACCATCGCCACCAAGTCGGGGACCATTCGCACGAACCTGATGCCAGTATCGGGTTTGACGCAGCACTCGTGTACTTCACGTATTCCTGAAACTACTCCAAGCAGGTCTGTGTGTGTGTGTGTTAAGATAAGCAATATAACCTGTCGAGAGGATAAAACATCTATGCACAGGAAAAGGTTTAAGTGTTATTCATTTAAATCTGTGCTCGCCTACAAAATGCGGTGTCCCATTACAAAGGAGGGCTAATCTCTGGCTGTAAATACATGAGATACTGAAACCCAACAGCAAAAGTGAAGGAATTGTCCTCACTCTTACTGTAACAGTTAGCAGGACTAGTATCTCATGTTGTATTTTCTTCACAGTAAATCGAATAGTTTCTTTTTCTGTTATGGTATAGTGAAATACACAGTACTCGGTATCTCCAAGGACTTAAAAGCATAAGTTTGCGGATTGATCTTGATCCACAGACATCGGGGGTCTGTCTCCACTGCCCCCTACTGCCTGTTAGCAGAAAAAAAAACAGCCCTCCAAGATTCGGAGGTCTTGCAAAGTCTTGGTTCCCGCGAGAAACGTAAATTGCATCACGGTCGCTAAAAACTTCTACCACAGCTGATTGCTGCTATGTAGCTGAAAAGCTACAAAGCTGCCACCATGGGTGCTAGCTGCTACTGTAGCTGGTAGCTACTATCGCTAAACACTGCTACCATAGTTGGTAGTCGCTGTGAATTCTCCTCATACGAAAAATAATGGTTCTCACAAGAAACGTAAATTATCTCACGGTCACTAAAAACTGCTACAGTAGCTGATTGCTGCTATGTAGCTGCTGGCTATTGGAGCTTAAAACTGCTACCATGGGTGCTAGCTGCTTTAGCTGCTACTGAAGCTGTTTGCTGCAATGTAGCTGGTAGCTACTATCGCTAGAAACAGATACCATTGTCGCTAGTTGCTGTGAAGGCTCCTCATACGAAAAATATTGGTCCTCGCAAGAAATGTAAATTGCCTCACGGTCGCTTAAAACTGCCACCACAGCTGATTGCTGCTATGTAGCTGCTAGCTATTGGAGCTGAAAGCTGCTACCTTGGGTGCTAGCTGCTGCAGCTGCTACTGTAGCTGGTAGCTACTATTGCTAAAAAAAAACTGCCACCATAGTTGGTAGTTGCTGTGAAGTCTCCTCATACGAAAAATATTGGTCCTCGCAAGAAATGTAAATTGCCTAACGGTCACTAAAAACTGCTACCACAGCTGATTTCCGTTTATGTAGCTGCTAGCTATTGGAGCTTAAAGCTGCTACCATGAGTGCGAGCTGCTGTAGCTGCTACTGTGGCCGTTTGATGCAATGTAGCTGGTAGCTACTATCGCTAAAAACTGCTACCATAGTTGGTAGTTGCTGTGAAAGTAGAGTAAACATCGCAAACATGGCTCCACAACTTGTGTTTCCTCGGATCTGTGGTGAGTTTTTACGACAGTATGGGTAAAGCGGTAGACGACAGATGGACGGATGTTTACGATGGTGTCGTAAAAAAAATACGTCCTCCAAAACTGTAGAGGGAGCTCTGTCGACAAAATGGCGACCAGACTTGCAAAGTTCTGCTTCAAGTAATCGTACTTGTTCTATATTAAAATGACTCATTAGAGCATGAGTGACAGCTTGTCTTTTTAACTCCACGGCCTTGTGTCTCGTTGGCTAACTGCATTTAAAACATCGTTGTTTCCACGATGCACGTCCTCACAGACGTGACACAGTTGGACGCTGGACTCGTGTCCAGGGTGTAACCTGTCAATCACGTCAGCAGAGATTAGCTTAGCTCTTTCCTGAGAGCCCTCAGAGGACGGAGACAGACTGACGTTAATTTATGCGCTCGCCGTCCCCCCCAGAGGATGAACCGTAATGATTCTGTTGATCTGAAGTGAGCAGTAAGTCGTCGCAGCTCGGTCACGTGACCGCGCGTGTCCTCGCTGCTTTGCCAAAACATGATTGATGGCGGCTTCTTTATGAAAAGGAACATGGAACATAGCTCCACCGCGCAGTGATCCATCTCTGCTGCGAGGGACTCGTTTGACGCCGGGCTAATGTCGTTACGTGTCGTTTAAAAGCTTCGAGAACAAACCAGATTCCATCAGTGAGCGACGGCGGTGGGTTTACATGATTTCCAGAGAATGAGGATATTCTCCTTGATTCAGTTAGATCTGTTTTTTTTTCCGAACAGTGGAGCATACAAAGCATGGATGTATATGACGGAGGTTCCTTATTTGCATTTAAATATGTTCATCTATCAGCCTGTTAAAGACCACCAAACACATATGAGCTGTTTAGGTCCGAACTGACGACAGGGGGCGCTGTGTTTTGCTTTTGGATCAGTGTCTGAACATGACTATTGCTCATGTTATTGTTAATAACGTATTCAAAGATGGAGCACAACCTTGACAATATAGGCTACTGATGTAAAAACTATAGTATATAGTATAGTATAAATATACTATATACTACAGAGTATATGAGTGCATATTTAGTCAGTATTCATAAGAATACTGACTAAAATATCATCTAACATTACTTTTACTTTACGTCGTTAATTCTTCTTTTTTGACAGACAGTAGTCACACTTGGCACATGCGCACAACAAATCTGGTTTCCTGTATAAATTTGTGGCTAATTATGTAGCTGCTAGCCACTGTAGCTGAAAGCTGCTACCATAGCTGCTAGCTTCTGTCGCTAAAAACTGCTATCATAGCTGTTTGCTGCTATGTAACTGCTAGCTATTGTACCTGGAAACTGTTATCATAGCTGATTGCTGCTATGTAGCTGCTAGCTATTGTACCTGGAAACTGCTACCATAAGTGCTAGCTGCTGTAGCTGCTGGCTTCTGTCGCTAAAACTGCAACCATAACTGATTGATGCTATGTAGTTGCTAGCTATTATAGCTGAAAGCTGCTACCATAGCTGCTAGCTTCTGTCGCTAAAAACTGCTATCATAGCTGATTGCTGCTATGCATCTGCTAGCTATTGTACATGGAAACTGCTATCATAAGTGCTAGCTGCTGTAGCTGCTACTGTAGCTGTTTGCTGCTGTAGCTGCTGGCTCCTGTCGCTAAAAACTGCAACCATAACTGATTGATGCTATGTAGCTGCTAGCTATTGTAGCTGAAAACTGCTACGATATTTGCTAGTTGCCCTCCTCAGTGTAGAGAATCAAACATTAGAAGAAGACACAAAAAATCCAACCCTTTTCTAAACAAATCTGGTTGAATATCAAGTTAAATTCTCCTAAAATCGTGTTGTTCTTTGCATCATTTCATCTTGTTTGTTTTTAAATCATTTCACAGAATGTAATGTAGCATAAGTGGTGAGCCAAGGTTCAAAGGTTCAGTGGTGATCTGCAGTTTCCGGGCTGACGTGCATGTAATGAGAAGACGTTTGAGTGTTATTGCTTTTATGCAACAACTGAGCAAGCACTGGAAACACACACACACACACACACACACACACACACAAACAAATAAAAACCAACGTGTCATTTGTTTGTGTAATTCAGGAGAAGACTTCCACTTCCCCTGCACACAGCGACGCAGCTGCAGGCGTGATTCAGCCGCGGGGAAACGGCGAGCAGTCATACGTGACCACAGAGCGCTCAGAGAGCTCAGTGTTTACTCGAGCGGGAAACTCCGAGAATGAGACGCTTCCGTCCCTCAAGTAAACTGCAACCGTCTGAACAACCGAGGACGACGCGGCCACGGTCGTCAACGACGAGAGCGAGATACTGTAGGCGACGGGAAACCAATCTGATGCACACGTCCAGCTCTGTCTTCTCATGCACTGCCAGGGACTAAAGTAGGCCAGAGGACCGAGACAATTATGTGAAGCTGAAATCTCTGATTTCTACTCTGACTTCCTTTTGGTCACGAGACAGTAGTTTCAGCAGATTTGTGCCACGACCCAATTTGGGAGCACGGGCTGCAGAGGAGCGTCCCTATGTTCCCCGGGTCCTATGTTCCCCGCTTTTACCTTAACGGGTCCAATAATATATAGGGATTATTTTTTCCACCATCATTTCCACAACTGCTGCATTGTGCGACATTGGTCTATGCCCTTGATGATTTGATTTCATTCAATTTAATTTTGTTAGGCCAGTTTATTTTGAAAAGTGCTGGGGACAATATCCATATGCTTACACCAACCCCAACCCTAACCCCAACCCTAACCCTAAATCTAACCCAGGGTCCATTTGGGGAACGTAGGGAACATAGGGATGATCCCGGCTGTAGAGTGTTCTTATTCTTATCACTGATGTTGTCTCGCCCACTATACATTTTGCGTCAATTTGGCGCTTAGAAAATTAAACTCTTAAGATGTTTTTACACGACATCTGGTGCAATTAGAGACATTGGTCTATGCCCTTGATGATTTCATTTAATCCAAATTAATTTAATTTTGTTAGGCCAGTTTATTTTGAAAAGTGCCGGGGACAATATCCATATGCTTACCCTAACCCCAACCCCAAACCTAACTGTAACCCTAACCCTAACCCGGGTCCTTTTGGGGGGAAGTGGGGAACATAGGGATGATCCCGGCTGTAGAGTGTTCTAATTCTTATTAGTGGCATTGCCTCGCCCACTATACATTTGCATCAATTTGGTGGTTAAAAATGTTTAACTCTTAAAGTGATAGTTTGGACTTTTGGACATAAGACCTATTTTCCAACTCAGCCGCTGTGATGGAGACGTCTGGAGACGTTTTCAAGAAATTTCATTCAGTTCTTCTAGTTGCCGAGTTCGCTGATGCTATGGCTAGCGCAAGTCAATGATACAAGCTAGCATGGCATTGGAAACACTCATACCGACTCCACAGTGCACCAGAGGCAAATCGATTGTAACGGCAGACTATCGATGTACATATCTGTGTTGATAGAATGTTTGAAATAAAACCAACCTTGCAATTTGAAGGATTTATGTCTCAGCAGCAGCAGCAGCGAGTCATACCTCCGGCTGCGGCGGACTGATTCGGCTGCCGGAAGTATAGTGCTGAGAAAGTAGTCCCTCTAAAACGTTAGATTTATTTCAAACATTCTATCAACACAGATATGTACATCGATTGTCTGCCGTTACAATTGATTTGCCTCTGGTGCACTGTGGAGTCGGTATGAGTGTTTTTAATGCCATGCTAACTTGTATCATTGACTTGCGCTAGCCATAGCATCAGCGAACTCGGCAACTAGAAGAACTGAATGAAATGTCTTCAAAACGTCTCCAGACGTCTCCATCACACCGGCTGAGTTGGAAAATAGGCAACTAGAGACATTGGTCTATGCCTTTGATGATTTATTTTAATTCAATACAATTTTGTTTGGCCAGTTTATTTTTATTTTGAAAAGTGCTGGGGACAATATCCATATGTTTACCCCAACCCTAACCCTAACCCTACCCTACCACTAACCCTGGGTCCTTTTGGGGGAAAGTGGGGAACATAGGGATGATCCCGGCGGTACAGTGTTCTTATTAGTGGTATTGCCTCTTAAGATGTTTTTACTTGACATCTGGTGCAATTAGAGTGCTGGAGTGTAAATGAGGCGGCGACGTGGCATCACTGACAGAATAAACCAGTTACCAGGAGCCGCCGTCCTGGGTGAGTGATGTCATTTCGGAGCAGTCAAAGTGTCGCTGCTGCAGTCAAAGCTGTAACTGCCGGGAAAAAAACCAAGGACCCCCTGGTGTCAGAGGGAGCTCTTCCTCTTCCTCTTCCTCTTCCTCTCGACACTTCACATCACTTTTTTTTTTATCTCTCGCGCTCAGAAGTCGCTGACATACTAAGTCCATGTGACGGCGAGCTGGCACGGCGCGAAGCACAAGCACACGGAGGCGAACAACATACCTGCTAAGTGTCGATGCATAATGCATGCAGACAGCGAGGCGTGTCACGTGGATCTGGCTGCAGTGATACAGACGGCTGTGTCACAAATGAAGCCAACGCTTCCAGGTTCCAGCGGGTGAACAGAGAGAGGGGGGGGGGGGGGGGGGGTGGATGGATGGGGATCCCACTGTGACCCAGATCCATTTTAAACGCCTCACTCTGAAGGGAAGCTGATGGACGGACGGAGAGAACCCATGCTAGGTCATTAGCCCGGCAGAGTGTGAAGCACCATGTGGACCCGGTGGAACAGATCGCCTCGTTTTTTGCCCTTGTCCGAAACCAACGTGTGATGGAGAGCGACACCGAGGCGATGCAGCAGAGACGGAAGCACGATCTCATTTTAAAGTCAAAAAAACGAAGCACTGAGACACAAACTTTAGCTTGGACTTTACATTTCAGCACAAACTTGACATTCTACTACATTCGCTAAAACCAATACGAGACATTACAACCTGCTGCTGATCCTGGGAGAATCTGAGAACGTTCCAAACGGGTTATTAGAGGAGATCACGTCGTTATATTTCCACAAATTCACTTCAGCGACAATGTATCATCATTACTTTGAAGGCGATGTTTCGTACAGATACTTGGTTTCGGCTTCAGGGACTGAAAGCAAATACGATGCATTTGTGTTATAAGAGTTTGCCGTTATTATATTATTTCTCTTTTACGTACAATAACCTCCTTATTTGACATTATCTTGATCAATAAGTCCATGATAACGTTCCAGAATAAGGAAAATGAAGAGATCTGACAGAGAAAAAACGACTTCTTTGTTCCCAGGCTTGGAGAAATCTGGGAAACTTTGACCAAAACACCAGCGACTCATCAAAAATTTAGGTAAATTAGGCAGGGTGGCGTGAATTATTGGGGTTTCTTTGCAGCGTAGGCAGGCAAAACCCCACACTGTGATCAATATTTCTGAAAAAAATACCGGAAACTACAGCGATTGAGACCATCGCAAATCATATAAATAAAAAAGTGAGAAAGCGGCCAGTTTTTCTTTGGACAACCAGCAGTATCGCCCCCTGGTGGTTATATAATATATTTTAATTTGTGCTTGGAGTCTGTGCAGACTGGAAGACTACGTCCTCTTTATACACTGAATATAGTCTACGATTTCCCCATGGTTTGCAGAAAATTAATAAGGTTTCGTTCCGTCCGAGAGACCAGAATAAGCACAAATGTGGCTAAGCTAATAATTATCAGATGACAAAACCCCACACTGTGATCAATATTTCTTTGTGGACATATAAAATGGTAATTTTGGTAAATAATAATAGGTATTATTGCATGTATAATATGCATGAGGTAAACGACAGTGTCATCTGCATACACATGAACACACACTGGGAAACTTTGACCGATCACAGAGCAGCTCAGAGAGAGAGAGGGCGCCACCTGTTGGCTCTTCTACTAACTAACAGTTGCACGTAGAGGAACCTTCAGTGGAAATGTTTCTATTCCAGCATTGGTTAGACCTGCCTACGCTGCAAAGAAACCCCAATAAAAGGAAAACAGTTGAATATAAAGTTTATGCGAGAGAGAGAGAGAGAGGATCTATTTTGAAAAATTAGCACTTTACGACCCGAAGATGCGACTCAACAATCAACTATTCTTCACGCCACCCTGCCTAATATTCATTTATGACGAGTCGCTGGTGTTTTGTCGAGTTTTCTGCACCAGAGCGTCTTAATGCCATGTTTCAGTGCACCGGCGGTATATTTTGTACGTTTATTAATTTATTTATTTATTTATTTATCACAAATGCATATTTTCCTTCGGCAGCGTTTTCCACTCTGTGCACTCAACTCAATTATAGCGTTTCTCCCGCCGCACACGAGTGAATGTTAATTCTGTTTACAAGTGAAGCACATCTGTCTGGAATCATCACATCCTGTAAATCCTGGGCTTTAAAAAAAACTCTCTCTTCGCTCGCTGAGAGGAAATCAGTTCATTTTTTTTTCCATTTCACGAGAAACAATCAGTCACCACAGCCTTGCTTCCCTCAGCTCTGGAATTATACTATATAACACAGATCCACACCAACGCAGCAGCGTCTCTGCGACTCTTACCCATGCTGCGTCACGAGCTCGACCCGGGGCGGCGTCTCCGGAGTCTGTGAATTACTAACAAGGATAAGCACAGATTTATCTGATGTCTTCTTTGATATGTCAGAAGTCACATCACACAAAGCTGCCGTTATCCTTGCCGTGAAAAAATGTCTTGACTCCACGATTCAAGAGGCCGAACACACACGAGGATCCCGGTTAATGGGTGGAGTCGAGTCTTCGGAGGGAGGAAAAAGAAACCCCAAACCCCCCGCAACCGTGATCAGAATCTGACAAAAACACAAACACCACAAAAGCTTTTGGGTGGACGGTGTTTCTGTCACCTCACATATAAAAGCTTTCACACTCAGGAGATTTTGGGGGGGCTGGTTTATGGCTGCTCATAAAATGTAAAGGTTATTCTCAGCCGTGTTGAGGTTCCGAACTCACAACCACAATTTACAAAAACGTTAAAAAATATTCCGCAGATGTCTTGCCTTGTCGTTTTTTTAAATGTTAATATGACACACGTGCCAAAACATCTCAATCATTTTATTCATCTTCCAAACCGAACTGCCACCGGAAGATCACAGGCATCAGTCGACCGAGCTGTCAATCACAGCGCTCGTATGTGCTGCGCTTAAAAAAAAACATCATTTACAAAGTTGGCGTCAAGTTTTATTGGAAAATACCTGAAACTACAGCGGTTGAGACGATTAAATCTGCAGGAAAATGTTTACAAATCATAAAAATCAAGTGAGAAAGAGGCTCATTTTTCTTTGGACAACCAGCAGCATCGCCCCCTGGTGGTTATTAAAAATATGTTTTACTTTTGTCTCTGCAGACTATGTCGTCTTCATATACTGTATATAACGATTTACCTGTGGTTTGCAGAAAATAAAATGTTTTTTCCGTCCAAGAGACAAATATGTCGCTAAGCTAATAATTATCAGATGGCAAAAACCACACTGTGATCAATATTTCTTTGGGGAAATATAAAATGGTCGTTTTGGTAAATAATAATTGGTGTAAATCATTGGTTCTCAAAGTGCGGCCCGGGGGCCAATGGCGGCCCGCAGAAACATTTCTGGCGGCCCCCGCAATGAATTACAGTTATAGTTTTAATCCAGCAGCGACTAAGCTTGTTAAATGTTTATTGGACATTACTGGATACAGACCAATAAGTGTAAACAAAAATACTGGGTATTTACCTGGTTTCTATATATGGTGAATTTTAGTGTATTATTGTGTTATAAGCTGGTAATAAGCAGGTAGCTACAGCCCCCAATTACTAGCTATTTACCCAGTAAATATATGGTAACAGAAATGTGTTACTTGGTATTAACATGTAATTAGAAGGTAAGAACAATGGCCAAAATACTGGGTAATTACCCAGTAAATTATAAAGCGTTATTATATTAACGCTTTAATTACATTATATTAACGCTTATATTACTTAACGCTAAACTGTAGAACTGCAATCTGGTCATTAAAATTATTACAAATGGGATTTCTTTCTGGGTTTTTTCCCTTTGGCGGCCCTCAGTCCAATGTTGGGTTCCTAAATTGACCCTCAGGTATCAACACTTTGAGAACCCCTGGTGTAAATGCATGAATAGATGCATCTCTGAGGATCAGGAGGTAAAGGACGGTGTCATCTGCATACACATGAACACAGAACATGTACAGGGGCAACCAGACAGTGTGATCCTGTCACTCCTCATTACCGTGAACATCAGGCAGACGACAGCGCATCGACAACATCGAGACTCCCAGGAGGGGGGAAGGCAGATGTGCGCCGAGGCGGGAACAGCTGGGACGGAGGCGGAGTTTACGAGTGACGGGGACGTACGGGTTTCAAAGGTACGAAGCGCGGCAGCAGGCGGCGACAATCGCTGACGGTTACAGTTTCCCGTGCCGCACGAGCAGAGGCAGCAGAGCCACGTCGACGCCTGAACTCGCAGGTTTCACCTCATTAACGCAACGAGAACATGTGCTCGAACAGATTTGGAGACAGATTTGCATCGACACGCCGCTGCCGCTGCCGTTGCCGCTGCCGCTGCCGCTGCCGCTGCCGCTGCCGCCGCCGACTCGTAATTAGACTCGGGAAAAAAACTTTCCGACAGTGTCTACTCGCACCTGCTGAAATAAAACTCCCACACGCGTCAACAAAGTGTCGGACAAGCGCTTCAGCGTCCAAATAAAAGCGACACTTACGCACCGTGATTCCGTGAGGTAATGATTTACGACAAAGACGTCGCACAGGAAACAGATAAAAGACGGGAGCGCGGGAGCTAGCCACTTTGAGACGGTGAGCGAAAGAAGATAAATGTTTAATTCGTTAATATTATTGTATATATATATACACATATATATATATATACGTATATATATATAGAAATTACGTTTATTTAACCAGGTTAATGGTAAAAGTTTTTTAAGTTCATGTAAATACAGGAGGGAAAATGTGACTTGCTTAAGGACAATAAAAGAGAACGACACTCGATATGAAAGCAGCTAATGTTGTTTTGGTCGACAACAAACAAACAAATGTGATATCGCCACCTAGTGTCCCGGAGTCAGACATTACGTCATTGTATAAATCCGTTCCCTGCTAGTCGTCCAATTAAATAGCCTCATGTCTCGCTACAAGACGTTTTATTGTGTTTGTTTATCGCTCTGTTTCTGGGGTTTTATACATTGTAATTTATAGTAACAGCGCCACGTACAGGCCTGGCATACGCACTACAGCATCTTTGTTTCGTGTGGATGAAGACATTTTAAAAACAGAGGGAAAATCCTGTTTCCGTTCCGCTCGACTTTTGATTGAAGGCCTTAAACTCTCTCTAAGCTAATCTCAAACTAGCACATGAGGAAAAACAGACGAGGACGTGACCTCAAACAGCTCTGGATAAGATGAGACGTTTTAAACAGTTTTGTGTTCCAGGAGCAACATCACCGTTGTCAGAGCTCCTCCCTAAACAAATGTGATATCGCCACCTAGTGTCCCGGAGTCAGACATACGTCGTTGGATAAATCCGTTCCCTGCTAGTCGTCCAATTAAATAGCCTCATGTCTCGCTACAAGATGTTTTATTGTGTTTGTTTATCGCTCTGTTTCTGGGGTTTTATACATTGTAATTTATAGTAACAGCGCCACGTACAGGCCTGGCATATGCACTACAGCATCTTTGTTTCGTGTGGATGAAGACATTTTAAAAACAAAGGGAAAATCCTGTTTCCATTCCGCTCCACTTTTGATTGAAGGCCTTAAACTCTCTCTAAGCTAATCTCAAACTAGCACATGAGCAAAAACAGACGAGGACGTGACCTCAAACAGCTCTGGATAAGATGAGACGTTTTAAACAGTTTTGTGTTCCAGAAGCAACATCACTGTTGTCAGAGCTCCTCCCTAAACAAATGTGATATCGCCACCTAGTGTCCCGGAGTCAGACATACGTCGTTGGATAAATCCGTTCCCTGCTAGTCGTCCAATTAAATAGCCTCATGTCTCGCTACAAGATGTTTTATTGTGTTTGTTTATCGCTCTGTTTCTGGGGTTTTATACATTGTAATTTATAGTAACAGCGCCACGTACAGGCCTGGCATATGCACTACAGCATCTTTGTTTCGTGTGGATGAAGACATTTTAAAAACAAAGGGAAAAATCCTGTTTCTGTTCCGCTCGATTTTTGATTGAAGGCCTAAGCTAATCTCAAACTAGCACATGAGGAAAAACAGACGAGGACGTGACCTCAAACAGCTCTGGATAAGATGAGACGTTTTAAACAGTTTTGTGTTCCAGAAGCAACATCACTGTTGTCAGAGCTCCTCCCTCCATCATTCATCACTCTGTCTTTGGCCGCCGCGCTCGGCCGAGCTCGGGAGTTTGTTTATCCGATATTTCTTATTTCTGTAAAGAAGTCACAAGGTCAGCCTGAGGGTCGGCAACAACCCGGCGTGTCGGGGAGTGCACGACGCGCCCAGGAGCTGTGACACACAATCCCCGATCGATACGGAGGAAACAAAGATCCTCGGCTGCAGGAGCTCCTTATGGGAAGTCTTCGCGTGTCACGCCGAGCTGCTCGCCTCGCTTCTCCTGCTCCTGATCCGTCCACAGAGGGAGGGCAGTTATGAAGCTCACGGAAAAAACAGTCACAAAAAAATACGGACTTTTCTGCATTTTTTTTTGAGGCGTTCGGGTGCAAAACTATGACATTTTCTCCTTCGTGGATTTCACACAAACGCTCCGACTCGAATGAAGCCAAAGTCTTGACTGAAAAAACGCTTTCCCGCCAAACCTGACGTGAAAGATCTCGACGCGAACGCTTAGCATTCCGCACGCGCCGCCGACGACCGCCGAACGCCGGCTAAAGCAGCTGAGCTCGACTCGACTTAATTGCAAATTCATTAAAAAGATCTTCCCTCGTAATTTTCCAGTTTGCGCCGCCTTTTTCTAATCGTTTCATCAGACTGCTTATCAACAGTTGCTTTGTGCCGCACTGCCAATGCAATTAAAGGAAAACGTGTAGCATAATTATGGAAAATAACTGACTGGAAAATTCACTTTTGGGGCCGTGTGTTTTTATCCAGTTACTTCTGCACGCTAATTGTTTTCTTCTCATGCAGTAAACCTGAAATTCAGGGTTTTAGCTCAAACTTATTCAATAAATGGCAAATAGAATATACCCTAACCGGTCAAAAGTTTTGGGATACAATTTGTTGTGTTTTCCATTAAAAGTCAGACTTTTATTCATCAAAAGAGTTGCAAAATGAATAGAAAATATAGTCAAGATATTGACAAGATTAGAAAGCTGTGCTAACATCTTTGCACAAGGGTTTTCAAAGGTTTTCTAATCATCCAATAGCCTTCTAACGCCATTAGCAAACACTGGAAATAGGCCTCTATACACCTATGTACATATTCCATTAAAAACAGACGTTTGCAGCTAGAATAGTCGTTTACCACATTAACAATGTATAGAGTGTATTTATGATTCATTTAATGTTAGATTCATTGAAAAAAAGCGCCTTTCCTTCAAAAATAAGGACGTTTCTAAGTGAGCCCAAACTTTTGAAAGGTAATGTGTTTGGTTGCCAAAAAATGGGTTCGCTTGAGGTGAAAAGTACGTGAAAACAGGTGCATTATGTAATAAATCATAAAATCCTCCTAATATGTCACAGAGACTCAGGAATAATGTTCATATAACAAACTGAACTCACCAACAACAACAGCACAGACAAAATATTTGCATTAAAAAAATATATTTTGCAGACTGCAAATCATGTTTTGGCGTCATGTGGCGCCACCTACCGCCGTCTACCAGTCACTGCAGTCAGTAGAGTCTCAGCTGCCGAGCAACCACGGGTTGCCAGTTACCTCAAAAAACCGAACCTAAAAGACCTCGGTATTTTGGATTTGAATGTAGTAACTGTTTTTGGCCACATTCTTACATATGGCGCCTTTAATTTCGCAAGTGTTAGACAAAAAGGGAACAGACTTACCGAACCCTAACCCTGGTGATAATTTTCCCGAAATCAAGAGTTTATTGTTTGTGAAGTTGAAGAACTCAAATCGTCAAACGACCTGTGATTAAAAGGAGACTTTCTGCAGATATATAAAAAAAAAAACGGCTCTGGTTTCTTTCCAAAAGCAGCCCTGACCCCGAGGCTCATTGTTCCTGGAGGAAAAACAAAAAGAAACAGCGCCGGCGTCTCGGGCGTTTACAGCCTCCTCTGAGGATCTTTCATCAGGAAGCGCTTGAGTTAGCAGGTGTTATTTTACTGCGGGTGGAGCAGCTCTTGGCTCAGCGCCTCAGCGCGTCTTTGTCTCCTTCACACTTCTGCCACTTTCCGCCGAGTTGAAGCAGCAAAACGCCCACTTTTCCTCCTCCCCCCGCCTGCCTCAAGAGTAACGGGGGATGATTAGGACGGATAATTACGTCTATTTACATACAAATGTGATTGGTACTTGTCCCGCAGAGTTAAAGCTTCCTTAAGCTGCCGCCGGATCCGCCCGCCGCTGATCTTGTTATAATCAATCCATAATATTTGGATCCTCCGTCTGAAGTTTAGCCCAATTAAACGATCGTAAAAACAATCGCGGATGACGCTAATTAGCGGCGGCTGAGCGGTGAGGCGGCCTCGCGCTAAAGAGGCGCCGCCGTTGTGTTCGTCCGATGGCGTTTGTTAGGAGACGCGCGATTAACGCCATCCGCGATATCGAGCCGACCTCGTGAGAATCTCAAATGAACACTCGGCCGATGATGCCAGACCTCGTTAGCATTTCAGTCGCGCCGGGACGTTTTGGAAATGTCACGGAATGTGACACACACAAACAACACAGTCTCGATTGCGAGTTCGTTTTGTTTCGCGATATGATCGACAGTGCGTCCGTGTTCAGAATATCCTCTGGCGTCAAACGAGCCCTCTGGTCCGGTCGCGCCTCGACACGTTCACAGTCAGACTGCAAATTAAAACTCTGGCCTCGAGCCCAAAGAGCCTCGGGGTTCTGTTTCGAACCGGTGGCACCACGAAGGTCTGCAGGAGCCAAGTCTTTACCATTTCGGGATGTGATGACCTTTGAAGATCTGATAAATGTCACATTGCTCATATATCAATAACTCAACCCAATCACACTTGCGAGGCGTCCCGCAAGGTTCCGCTCTCGGGCCCCCTTCTGTTCACCCTCTTCATTCGTCCACAGGACACGCCATGAGCCAAAATGGCCGACATTTACTCCTGTTGCACATATATGTTAGTTACGGAGGTCTACTTACATACATTAACTTGTTTTTATGCTCAAAAACCTCCTAGTTTCTGTAAACGAGCCGATAGAAATCCTCTTTTCTGACGCTGTTGCCCAGCCGCGATATTTCAGACTCAACTCTCTCACCCAGAAGACAGAGTGTCTTGTGATTGGCCAATACCCGGAAGTGACATATTCAGCACACCCACTCTCAGAAGCACAGCTCCCCCCTCTGGAACGGTGGATGCACTGCTCCTCATTATCAAAACATTGTTTTAACAGTGTTTAAAAATAGCTTCTTCACGACTCCCCGCCGCAGTCCCTTTGACGACCTTTGACCCGGAGTCAGACCCAGAGTCAGAAGACACTGTCGCTCGTGAAACACCTCCACAACGGACGTTATTCTTCTTCTGCTGCTGTTCAGGAGAACCGGTGTCTTTACGTAACCGGACCGGGTTTTTTTTCAGAGATTTCGCTGAGCCCGAGATTACAATAAAACACAGCGTTCTAAGCAGTGGCTGAACTGTTTGTTTAGAACCTTCAGGACTTCGTAAACAAGGTAATGACGCAGATACACACTAAAAAACAGCGTTAATTGGAACTTCCGGTCTAGGTCCGCTTTAAAACATTACGTTTTCAGATAAAAAACAAACTGCATCAATAGGCGAATCTGCAAAATATGTCGTCCCCTGACGTTTATGGTTGTGATCGAGCTCCTTTATCCTTTTTCTGTCTTTGCTGAGTTATTCTTTGTCTTTTTATTCATCTAAAGTGCCTTTGTTTACCGTTTACGCAGACAAACTTCACTTCACCGTCTTCAGTTTCATCGGTCAAACCAAAAATACTTTGGTGTCCTCAGCGCCGGTGACTCATCTCATCAACCAGCTCCTTCGATTTCAGCCGCACTGATGTGTTTGTCATCCGGAGCCAAATAACGTGTTCGTCTTTTGTCTCCAACGTGAAAAGGTACAATCATCTCGGTCTGGAGCAAATCATTAAATATATTTTTGGGCAGTTTCCATCCACTGCAGTGTTATAACAGAGTGCTGGAGCTCTGGTGGGCGAAGAATGACCTGCAGAAGTCGTCCTTCTTCACTGTGGGAGCAGCGTAGCGACAACGTTACACGGGTGGAAGCTTTCATTGAGCAGAGGCAACGCAAAGAAGTGAAGACGGGAAAGGAGAGCGATGGAATAAAAGTGGAGGGGAAACTCGGGCAAGGTCGACCTGGTCCTGTTACCGTTGGACGAGTAAATACTTTGCCCTGTCGTCTATATCTGGAGCAGAGAAACCCAACGGCTCACACGGTGATCAAAGCACGAGGCAGTAGAAGAAATCTCTGACAGAACCAGACGCAAAGATGTACATCTGCCTAGACAGGTTGGGGTGAAGGACGGAGGAAACGATTGTATGAAGTTACAGGTTTAGAAAGGACAGTCCTCATGAATTATACTATATGGTGATGATAAGATGTTCATAATAATAATAATTTAGCCTCGAAACTGGATCTGGATCCTGCAGCCTGTGAGACGAGGACCGAATTTTTCGCCCTCAACGAAAGTTTCAGCATCTTCAGCTCTGTCCAGGTCTCACTTTAAGGGCCAATTCCAATTCCTATCTTAACCCCTTAATCTTAACTGATCCTCAAAACCAAGTGTTGAGGGTTATTTTGTCACTTCGAAATGGGACACCCCTTAAATGCTTGATACGTCTTCAGACTGTAGGGGGCAGAATAACGCCAAAGCTGCGTCCAGTCTGTCAACTCCAAGAAGAAGACATGTACGTCACAATTACGGCTGTTGACAAAAGATCGTAAAAAATAAAAAATAAATGTTACGCAACAATGACGTCAGTAATCCATAATATGGGCCTAAACTAAGATAATACAATGGTTTTCATCATTTTTTTAATCTCTATTAACAAAGAAAATACTTCATTTGTATCGTACTCGTTTCGCTGCTTTCGGCCGCCATCTTTGTTATGTCAAAACACGCAATGCATTCTGGGTAGCCCTTGCTCCCAAGGGTGGCCTCGGAAAATCTCAACATTGAGGGCGATACAGCCCTTAAACTTGGCCTCAACTTAATTTTTCTGAGAATCGGGACAGCACTTGGACTAGAGGGAGAGCATTTTTGAGATTGAGGGTTAAGATTGGAATTGGAATTCACCCAAAGTCCTGAAACTTGTCTCCACCTCTGTCTCTGCACAGTTAAACGCAGGAGACCAGGAGCCGATTTACAACAATTATATGAAGTTACAGGTTTAGACAGTTCTGAACCAGGTGTAAAACGTGTTTATAGAACTACGATGTCATTTGTACAAGCAGCAGAGATTGCTGATAAAAACTATGCTAATATCAGCTTTAATTATAGCATAATAACAATGGTGATGATACGATGTGTATAATAATAATATAGCCTCGAAACTGGATCTGGATCCTGCAGCCTGTGAGATGTGGACCGTATTTCGATCATTTCTGATCCTGCTCACGCCGAAACGAGAGTCCTGAGACTGGGTTTGACCTCGGGGTTTTCAAACCTGTCTCACACATGTTTTCTGTCTCTCTCTCCTCTTCTGATGGACCATGTGTGATGATCACAAAGTCTTTAAATGATTCAGCTCGGCGTTTTTTTTTGTGCCGTCAGATCTCGGGGAACGTTTTTTCCTCCGGGGAACAATTATGATCTTCGGTGCGTTTTAGAGGGAGAGTAATTATGAAGCCAGAGCTGGAACTCTCTTTTTCAGAAAAGTCGTCCGAGACGGTAAAAAAAAAAAAAAACACAACAAGAACGCGGTCGCCGTGACGAGCCGACGCTGCAGTTCTTTCAGGAAGACGTTTAATTGACTCGTCTCTGGAGGCGACTGGATTTTTTTCGTTCTCGACGTGAGTCCGCAGTCGTCGGCCGTCGTCCCCGCTGCTCAGATCACCCCCTACTGTCCGAACCGCAGGAGTGACTCCTAATTATGCAGCGGCATGGAGGCGCGCCGCGGAGATGCTAACGTGTCAGAAATGTGTCTTTTCTTTCTTTTCTTACTTTTACTTCATGGACATGGTTTCCCTTCTTGAAATATGATTCTGACTCTTGTGTTTACTTTCTTGATTCTGCTGTTCTTTTATTTACTGTATTTCTATTACTAAGTCGAGTCAACTTCGTTTCTATCGCACTTCTAAAAAACAACCAGGGTCGACCCATGAGATCGTTTACAGGGTGAAAAGGAACAACAACAAGGTATAAAAATCATCACAACGAGATCGAGTTAAAGCCAAATCCAAATCAAATGTTCTCGACCTAAAGTGAAGGCCGGAACGAATCGATGGGTTTTTAAAAAATAAAACACCATCTTTAGCTGTGCTCTTAAATCATTTATTATCCAAAAACAACAACAACAACAACAACAACAACAACGTTGGCGCTGCACACACTGGCGTCTTGACTAAGTCAACTGCCAAGTTTGGAAGAGGGCAGCTCTAATAGAGCGAGACCCTTCCACAGAGAACTTCAATGAACCTTCTCTGGCTGAGAAAAGGTTCATTCAAAGCTCTTTATAACAGGCGAGAGTTCACCGAGAGCTCATTTTAAAGGAAGGGACAATTGTCTTTTAAATGTCCACACTGGCACAGACCATCTTCAAACTGTAGAGGGCGATAAAGAGACCGAGAAAGCAGTTGGGTGGAGAATTGTTGTGCTATTCTTGTGTGCATTCGCGTCTACGAGCTACCAGCTGACTTTAGCTCGCTCTTCTAGTGTGGTAGAGTTCTGGAGATGATACGGTTTTTTTTTTTTGTCCTCCATCGTGAAACGAACGAAATGAACATAACATGAATATAAATATGAAGATAATAAAGTAATAATAATGACAAACGTCAGCAACTGTGTGTGTGAGAGGGGATGGAATAGAGATACATGTGTTATATGACGCATTTCTACCGACGTGTCTTGCATTTTTAGAATAGAATAGAATAGAATAGAATAGAATGCCTTTATTGTCATTATACAAGTTGTACAACGAGATTTACTTGACTTCACCTTGAAAGTGCATACAGCTAACAACGAAGAACAATAACAACAACAACAACAACAACCAGTGTATGGGTCAAGGACATTAAAAAGAAAAAGTGACCCTAGTTAACGTGAGGTGGGTTTTCAGTTGCAGCGTACTACATTAAAAGGATATACAGCCATCAAATTCTTATTGCACAATATGAAATAGCAGGTCTGTAGCAGGGTTTAAATATAAAAAGTGCATTTCTATGAGACGTGACCCATAGCAGGGTATAAAAAATAATAAATAAGACTATTTCCACAGTATGAAATTTATTTATTTTTTTTTATTTTTTTTTTTTTATTTTTTTTTTAACAGTATATGAATATAGAAATATAAATATCACAGTGTGAGATATGATTTTAGCAGCATATAGAATATAAATATCACAGAGTGAAATGTAATTTTGCAGTATATAAAAATAGAAATATAAACATTTACACAGTATGAAAGTGATTTTAGCAGGGTACCATTTAAAAATATAGATATTGCACAGTTTGGAATGTAATTTAAGCAGGATAAAAATCTGTATATACAATATAAGTAGTGCACAGTATATAAGTATTGCATAGTGTGGAGTAAATTATTATCGTGTGTAGTGGTTAGCACTCTTGCCTTTGCAGCAAGAAGACCCGGGTTCCTGGGTTCGAGCCCCGTTTGGAACAACTTCGGAACAAGGGCCTTTCTGCAAGGAGTTTGCATGTTCTCCCCCGTGTGTGGGTGGTTTTTTTTCCGGGTTCTCCGGCTTCCTCCCACAGTCCAAAAACATGCGATATGGGGATTATGTGAATTGGTCACTCTAAATTGACCGTAGGTGTGAGAGTGTGAGTGAATGGTTGTTTGTCTCTATATGTGGCCCTGTGATGGACTGGCGAACTGTCAAGGGTGTGACCCCGCCTATCGCCCAATGTCAGCTGAGATAGGCACAGCACCCCCCTCTGGTGGAGGATAAAGCGGTAGATAATGGATGGATGTTAAAGTCCTCGCTGCAAACACTCTTGGTCAGTCATCTGCCAAGTTTGAAGACTTTTTGAAGACAGTTAATGGACAGAGAGACAGACAGAGACAGACAGGGACAGACAGGGACAGACAGGGACAGACCAATGTTGTTTGCATTTAAAGCGTTATAGATCTGTAGCTATAGATTTATAGATTTAAAGTCTCTGGTTTTTCCTCGTCGCCAATTGACAGCGATTCATGTTCATTTCATGTGTTCATCGTGAATGGGTGACAGGTGTGTGTGTGTGTGTGTGTGTGAGGTGGCATCGTTCTGTTCCACTCCATTGGTTCTCAAAGTGCGGCCCGGGGGCCAATGGCGGCCCGCAGAAACATTTCTGGCGGCCCCCGCAGTGAATTACAGTTGATGGTTTTAATCCAGGAGCTACTAAGCTTGTTAAATGTTTATTGGACATTACTGGATACAGACCAATAAGTGTAAACAAAAATACTGGGTATTTACCTGGTTTCTATATGGTGAATTTTAGTGTATTATTGTGTTATAAGCTGGTAATAAGCAGGTAGCTACAGCCCCCAATTACTAGCTATTTACCCAGTAAATATATGGTAACAGAAATGTGTTACTTGGTATTAACCTGTAATTAGAAGGTAAGAACAATGGCCAACATACTGGGTAATTACCCAGTAAATTATAAAGCGTTATTATATAAACGCTTAAATTACTTAACGCTAAACTGTAGAACTGCAATCTGGTCATTAAAATGATTATAAATGGGATTTCTTTCTGGGTTTTTTTCCTTTGGCGGCCCTCAGTCCAATGTTGGGTTCCTAAATTGGCCCTCAGGTATCAACACTTTGAGAACCCCTGTTCTACTCGGTAAAGTCTGCGTCTCGACCGATCGTGAGGTCGTGAAGCGGCGCTGAACGCGATTTTCGGGATTTGAAGTAGGAGGTTGCCAGGTTTGTATAAGACAAAGAAAGAAAGAAAGAAGGAGAGAGGTCAGAGAAGAAATGGAGTCGGTGATGAAGAAATCCAACGCTGCCAATCAAAGAGAATAAAAGATAGCGGTGAGAGCAGATGAAGAGGAAGAGGAAGAGGAAACAAAGACCTCAGAGGGAACGAGGACACGAGTGAGCGAGGAAACATCAAACACAGTGAAGACAACGAACTCTCTGCTCTCACAGTTTAATGTATAATAATGCAATAATGCACTGATTAACCATTTTTGGCAACACGGATTAAATCCAACCTTCATTAACTAATCAATACTGAATCATACGCTCTCTCATATAAGTTTATACGTGGATTTGTGTTAAATTCTAACTCTTAATGTTAATATAATCATTCAAACAGTTGCATTTAACACTGATCCAGAGTGTATTTGACTCTTTTAGTGTCAAATTAAACTCTAATCGTGGGTTTATTGAAGTTTTTTTTGTGTGTTGGAAGTTTAATCAGGTTATAAAACCACTGTTTTCTTCTGAATCTTCATAGTTTTTTTTTTCATTTTCAGTGAATATATAAGACTTTAAATACAAAGACTTATTTCACTGAAGGTGAATTATTGTGAGCTGATTTTCACCACAACACATTTTATTCACTTACATTAAATCTACGAGGCTATTCTCGGTGCTTTTAAAGCCCAAAGTCACGCTGTTTGTTCGCAGGAGGTTGATTAAAAAATCTCTGCTGTGATTCATATTTTCTGCCCTTTTTTTTTTACGGACGATTTCATCAGTTTAACATAAAACAACGAGGGCAAATTTATTATTCGTCTGAACTTTTGAAATCCGCCTCTTTGCATCAACGACGATTAAAAAAAACAAAAACGAACGGATAAATCTCACACACACGTCGTCAGCGTGTGATCAATCAAACGCAGAAATCCTTCTGTTTGTTGTTTTGTTGTTTTTTTTTTCTTTTTTTTCTCCTCGTTCCCGTCGAGCAGCAGTGAAATCAGAAACATTCGCGCCTCCTGCTGCACTGACATTTCAAACATGGCGTCCTGCTGCTTCCACTCAGAGAAACAAGACTCCACATCATCACCATCATCATCATCATCATCATCATCATCATCATCGCACCAGTCTTTTTTAGAAATGACTCACAACCAAACTGCACTTTTTAGTCACATCTCGTAACCTTCAGCCACTGTTTGGTCTCATGCGACGCATTTTTTTTTTTTTAATTAATTAAAGTGAATAAATATTGCGATGAATACCCACAATCCTTCACTTCTCCCGGGTTCGTCGTCGAGCAGATTAGCAAAAAAACATCTTTCACAAGCGGAAAGAAGCAGCAAAGTTTGACTTTTAGGTTTATTCGCTTTATGAATGTCTAATATTAATAATATATTCAAATAATAAATAATTATTGAGCATTTTTGGACATTCGGAATCAACGTTTTGCTGGAATAATGTTGTGTTTGCGCATATTTTCAGCATTATTTTAGAAAATATTGTGAGTAAATGGCAGAAAGAGATATAAAAAGGATCCAACATTTTAGCTATCATTCAATGGCGGCCATCTTTAAATAAAAATGGCCGCCATTTTCAACCATCTTTCATATCAGAATGTAATTTCCTGGGCCGATTTCAGTGATTCTGGTGTCAAATGTCTAATTTATAAATAAAAACACACATAGATAGATAGATAGATAGATAGATAGATAGATAGATAGATAGATAGATAGATAGATAGATAGATAGATAGATAGATAGATAGATAGATAGATAGATAGATAGATATCTTAAAGCGAAAAAACCTTTTTGAAATGTACGTGGCTATATAAAAAGGATCCAAAATTCTACCCATCATCCAATGGCGGCCATTTTTTTAAAGATGGACGCCATATTCAGCCATCTTTCACATCAGAATGTCATTTCCTGGGCCGATTTCAGTGGTTTTGGTGTCAAATGATAGGTCAAATTTCGGATTTTTAAATCAGAAATCTCTTTCTGCCATTTACTTAGAATATTTTCTCAAATAATGTACAAAAATATGCACAAACACAACATTATTCCAGCAAAACCTTGATTCCAAATGTCCAAAAATGGTCAATAATTATTTATTTGCTCATGAGGAGCTGAATACATACAACAAACAACATGTTATAACCAATTAAAACCTGAACATCAGACGTCTATAAAGCGAATAAACCTTTTTTCAAATGCACGTGGCTCATGGGATTTTTTCTACAAGACGTACATTCAGTCAAATTTTGGTGCTTTTTTCCACTCGTGAAAGATGTTTTTTTTTTGCTAATCGGCTCGACTACGAACCCGGGAGAGTGAAGGATTGTGGGTTTTCATCACAATATATCAATATCACAATAAAAAAAGGGCTTCACATGAGACCACACAACATTATTCCAGCCAAAGGTTGATGACAAATGTAGAAAAATGGTCAATGTATTTGCTCATGAGGAGCTGAATCATTTGTACAGCACAGCATACAACAAATAACATGTTATAACCAAAACAATGACCCAAGAGGTAAATTCAGTCACATTTTTGTTCTTCTTTCCACTTGTTGTCCACACTTGGACGGATTCTTCGTCGCACTTAACCCGTTTAAATTAAAATTCAATTAAATCCGCAGCAAAAAAACTAAAGAACATTAAATTGAAGACGGAGCTAATGGACGCATAAATGCCCGTCATTTGTTTTTTTTTTCCTCTCTGGATGATTTGAGGCTGCGGTGGATTTTTTTTTTTTTGGCAGCAGTTCAGCGACTGAAGCGAAGGGCGAGAGAGAGAGAGAGAGAGAGAGAGAATTCCATTTAAAGTCTTAAATGAGTTGAATTGATTCCATGTTAAGCTCGGTCACCAGAGACGAGCAGCACAAATAGAAAAGGAGGTGATTTCGTCTCCAACATTTGGGTCAGTCCTCAGAAATAAAACAAAAAAAAACCTCTCTCTGTTCCCGCTGCGTTTAAACTCACATAAAAGCATCTTTACGCCGGATTATTTCCTTAACCTCTTCTTCATCAAATGGGTTTTTAATAATTTGGTACCTAAGAAATCCCAAATGGCACAGATGGTGCCAAACTAGAGAACGCCTCGACATCTCTTTACTAAAACCTCTGTAATTTCACTCTGCTTCATTTCAGCAGCATCAGACTTTGACCTCCATGTGTTTTTAAGATCCTGCTGCATATTTTAAAGGTGATTTTTGCTTTAAGATGCAATATTTTTTTAGGCGAGAGAAACAAATCCTTCAGTTATGCTGTGTTCCATGTACATTTACTCTGACACGGTGGCATCTACAGTGAAACTTACACCTCTGGTGGAATCTGACAAGTGTTATCTGTAGTTTGATACCACGATAATCCACACAGAGCTTGTAACTGCAGACATTTACTCTATTTAGTTTGGGCATGTCATTTTCGAGGGTTCAGGGAAGAAGAGGTTAATCTTTGCACTTTTACTCCGCCGCAAACTCATTAAAGCGTCTGCGTTCAGGCGAGCGTCGAGGTGCGGCGATAAGAGGACGAGTCGTTTTGTAACGTCCGCGAGCCACAATCACGACTCGCATTAGATTAGACCGGGCTTCTTTCATTGTTCCCCGGGGACGCGTTCATCTTCTGCCAGTCACCAAAATATTGACTGTAATGGTGACGAATGCGCGGCACTGCATTGTCCAACACTTTGCAGCTCGTATTGTTCTCTGCTGTATGAACCCAGTTCATTACTGGAATTCATTATATGTGCAGGACAGAGCCGGGGACGGCGACGACGACCGGGAGAATTGAACGGCCCCAATTTTACTTTTAGCGCCGCCGTAATCCCTGCAAGGCCCAACGGGGAAACGGACGCCGGTGAATGTGGAGGCCGCGAACCTCGCGGTCTGTGCTCGCGGTGCAGCAGGTGAGGCGATGACACACTTCAGTCTCACTTTATGTAAGCCGCGTCCCGTCTGCGTGGACAGCTTCTGCACCCCGAGCCGCCGCACGCTGCCCTAGTTAAAGGTGTATTTTAAGACTTCCCCACACGGGTTCGTTTGGCCTCGTCTCCTTCTCAAGTTCAGGATTTTTTTTTTTCTCGTGAAACATCCGAGTGTGGGACTGGAGGAAGGAAGGAGTCTGTTTCCTCGGCTGCTGCACGTTCAGATGTGTTCTTCATCACAACTTGGTTATAACGTGTGGTTCATTTAACCACTTCTTCCCTGACCCTCTTTTTGGAGTCCCTGCTCGAAAATGACATGCCCAAACTAAATAGAGTAAATCTCTGGAGTTACAAGCTCTATGTGGATTATGTTGTTATCAAATTAAAGATAACACTTGTGAGATTCCACCAGAGGTGTAAGTTTCCCTGTAGATGCCACTGTGTCAGAGTAAATGTGCATGGAACACAGCATAACTGAATGATTTTTTTTCTCTCGCCTAAAAAAATATTGCATTTTAAAGCAAATATCACCTTTAAAATATGCAGTAGGAGCTTAAAAACACACGGAGGTCATGTGACAACATGTGGACATGAGCTGTGCATAGTCTGATGCTGCCGAAATGAAGCAGAGTGAAATTACAGAGGTTTTAGTAAAGAGATGTCTGGGCGTTCTCACTTTTGGCTCAGCTTGGCACCATCTGTGCCATTTGAGATTTCTTAGGTACCAAATTATTAAAAACCAATTTAATTTTATTTATATGTCACTATTGGTATAAAGAGAGCTTGTTTTGAAAAAAAAATAAAATAAAAAATAAAGTATGATAAGTCACTGTAAATCGATGCTTCCTGTGCGGTGCGTAATAACAACTCTGTGACTCTGCAGCGTCTTCAGTTACGCAGCGTCATAGCTCTGGCTTACCTTGGTCCATTAGGGTGATTGACAGCTCCGTAATTTATTAAAACACCATTTTGAATTCGCCCTTTTTTTACTCTATGTTTCATTTAAAGGCCGTTGACGTTGACGTGGCGTGAAGCCGACAGTTATTTGTCTGGTGCAGGTGTCACATGACGCAGTAAATGAAGCCGTGATTGTCTTCTCTCTGAAGACTCCCCGCTGTCACCTCTGTTCCGTCAGCCTGATGAAAAATGAGCTTGGTTTTAATTAGACGCCACAAAGAGGCTGATTCATTGTTTATTTGCATCTTCCGTTGTTCCGTGTTCTTCTCTCTCTCTCTCTGTGTTTTTCTTTTAGCTTGAACCTGACAGACATTTGTGCAATCGATGGGGAGTTGCATTTGCCCAAGGACGGAAAAACGTCCGTGTGTTTACTGCAAATAATAATACGCCCGTTGGCCGACGCGCCGTGACGATCGCACACAGACGGCACTTTATATGTAGAGGTGGAGAGGGAAGGGAAGGGAAGGGAAGGGAAGGGAAGGGAAGGGAAGGGAAGGGAAGGGAAGGGAAGGGGGGGTAAAAAAAAAAGAAAATTGCACTTCGAGGACCTGATAGATGAAGGTGAAATAAAAAGCGAGCCCGTAGCCAAAAGTGACAGATGAAAAGGCTGAATGAATAGAAGCTGCTGCAGCATCCACACTGAACCACACAGGACAAAGTGACGCCCTAACAAGCCCTCAGAGGGGGCCCCTTTTCCCACCCTTAGCTTTTACCGCTCATCACAGGTGCCAGACGCATTTCGTCTGCGGGGGTTGCAGCGGGGGGACGGGGGCGGGGTTTATGGGCTGGAATCCTACTGGGCGTCGTCGCATGGCTGGAATCCAATGTCGTGATTCGTGTCTGCCGGGAGCTTTTCAGGATCGCGGGGAGCAGTTGGTTTGGAGCGAGGTAACTGCGGCGCGTGTTTGACGACAAACAGTCGAACGGGTTGAGATGTTTTTCCCTGTGCCTGTTTTTTACCGACGTGTGTTTTTTTGTCCACTTTGAAATGACCCGAGTGAAGCTCGTGAATCCTGAGATTCTGAAAGTGCTGGTTTATGTATGTATTTATTCATATTACAGGGACAGGGGCATATATATATATATATATAGTGTATAATATAAGTTTCTGAAACCAGTATTATGTGAAATGGCCATCAGGGGGCAACTCACACTTTATATTGTTATTATATACAGGGTCTCTGCAGGTTTGGACAAGTCAAATTTAAGACTTTTTAAGACTTTTTTTAAGAGCATAATGAACACAATTTAAGACCCATTTCAAAGACATGAAGGAAAATTGGAGCCACTAATTGTTGAACTTGCAATTCTGCTTAGCTCTGCGCTTACGTTAAGTTAAGTTCTCCGCTGCTATGCTAAGCTATAACAGACCGCGGCGCGCGCACAGCTCACTAGCTAGTTAGTGCTTGATAAATTCTCCCCGGGCAGCACAGGTGACCTACTTCAGTTCCGTGTTGTAGTTATTGTTATAAGCGAGACTGAGGTTTATGCACGTTTTAAATAAAAGTAACGTTAATAGATTTTTAAGACCTTTCAAAATTGTACTTAAGACCTTCTATGAGATTTTAGGAGAATCTAAGACATTTTAAGGGAGCCTTAAATTCAAATTTGATATTGATACCCTGTATATACGTATATACTGTATGTATATATATATATATGAATTATGATTGCAGAATTGCATTAGAATAACGTTTTGTTTTTCTCTGGTTAAAACTTATTTTCTTTCTTATTTTCTCCCTTAAATGACTGATTTAACGTTGTTTGAGATGAATTAATACATAAAAATGTCAATAAATATAGAAGATTGCCGAAAAAAGACAACATCGCAACATGCAAATGAACTTTTCAAATCTGTAAATTAACGTTTTCGAACATAAATCTAATCTAAATGGTAAAGTAGAATAAAATAATTCTAATCTAATTACTGATTAGTAATCCCATATATATGTTGCCTGACTGAATTCACAAATTCTTGTTTATTCTTCACTGGTCCAATATTTGCACCTCTTTTCACCTCCGAGGTTATTAACAGCCATAGATTAAACATAGTGGGGGTAAAAAAAAGAAGCCTCCTTTAAAGAGGAGAAGGTTTAAATTTAATTAGAAAACAACATCACCAGCTCCCCAGGAAGTGCTGATCAGGGTTTGTGAAGTAATGAACCTTCATTATGACCTGGCAGGCGCCTCCTCGACTGCTGACACGCTTAGAAAGCTATTATCGCCGCGGCAAATTAAAACAATTGAGCGCAAAAAAACAAAAAAACATTTCAAATGCACAAGTCTCCAGTTTTCCAGCGCGCCGCGTTTTTGATGAACGAGAATCAGAGCGAGAATCCGGAGACGGGAGCCCCGAAAACATCAGGTCACGAGCGAGAAAATCACCCGGCGCTGTGGGAAAAGAGCGTTTTTCAAATCATATCCTGCTAATTAAATTTCTCCAAAAGTCAAGCGGAGGCCATTAAAAACGACTCCGCTGCCGTTTGAGCGGAGCGTCGCCCGAAACGGCGCTCGTGTCAAGGCGACACATTGACGATATGAAAATGAACTGAACCTCTGCTGGGTCGCATCATTAGATCAACGCTCTGCTGCTTTTTCTCCACAAAACTCAACTTCCTGCAGCTTCTCGTGCTCAGTGTTTGTTTTAAAGACGCTGTGAGTTAGTCAAAACAGCATTTGTGATGTTAAAAGACACTTTTTACTCTCTACGGAGCGCCCCCTACGGTTTGGGGGGAGTAGATGTTGTCATCGTCTACTGCTTTATCCTCAGTCAGCTCATTCACGTGCATGTTAAAAGTCCCATTTTAGTCAGAAAATAAGACAATAATTCTGTTTTCTTAATGTCATGTAAACACATTAGTCCAACTAAAATCGAGCTAGTCTTAGTCGGACTAACGTAGCTGAATGATGAGATTCATAGTCCGATTGCTCCTGCATGTGGGCTTAGTCAGACTGGAGTCAGACTTGGTGTTCTGCACCAAAAGTATTAGAGAGACGTCAACAGGAAACTGTTTCAATACGCACTAGCTTAGAGAGAGATACAGCGCCTCCTACCTAGGCGGAGTCAGACATAAACGGCCTATAAGTATATGTATACTCGATTGTCTGTCTTAGTCTGACTATGACCTTAGCTCGATTGTTGTAAAGAACGTCTAAAATAACGCGATCACAAACCTCGATCTCCTCGCCGATACCTGGCGATCCGTGTTTCTCGCAAGACCTCGCAAGATTCTGAGATCTTCGGGTTGAATGGCCCCGATCTCGCAAGGATGGGTTTCTGCTAACAGACAGTAGGGGGCAGTGGAGACAGACCCCAAAGAAGGCATTTCACCATCACAACGACTCTGAAATAGTAAAATTATGGTAAAAATCCTGCAATAGTTCTGCCTAAAAATCACAGCTGGTGCTGGAAGTCAAGTTCACCACCAAGGCAGGTCGAGACCAACCAAGTCTAAGTCAGGTGGAAACCAAATCAAGACCAAGACTAGGTCAGGGGGCAAGATGAATTTGAGACGCACACCAAGTCATGACCAAGATCAAGCCAGGATGAGACCAAATCAAGCCAGGTTGAGACCAAGTCAAGACCAAGATCAAGCCAGGATGAGACCAAGTCAAGATCAAGATCAAGCCAGGATGAGACCAAGTCGAGACCCAGATCAAGCGAGGATGAGACCAAGTCAAGACCAAGATCAAGCCAGGATGAGACCAAGTCAAGACCAAGATCAATCCAGGATTAGACCAAGTCAAGACCAAAATCAATCCAGGATGAGATCAAGTCAAGACCAAGATCGAGCCAGGATGAGACCAAGTCAAGATCAAGATCAAGCCTGGATTAGACCAAGTGGAGACCAAGATCAAGCCAGGATGAGACCAAGTCAAGATCAAGATCAAGCCAGGATGAGATCAAGTCGAGACCAAGATCAAGCCAGGAAGAGACCAAGATCAAGCCAGGGTGAGACCAAGTCAAGACCAAGATCAAGCCAGGATGAGACCAAGTCAAGACCAAGATCAAGGCAGGATGAGATCAAGTCAAGACCAAGATCAAGGCAGGATGAGACCAAGTCAAGACCAAGATCAAGCCAGGATGAGACCAACTAAAGACCAAGATCAAGCCAGGATGAGACCAAGTCGAGACCAAGATCAATCCAGGATGAGACCAGGTCGAGACCAAAATGAAAGCAGGCTGAGTTAAACTGTGACCTCCAATCAAACAATCCAATTCAAACAAGGAGTTACCTCTCTGGACATTTGCTAGCAATTTGCTAGCAAAGAAGTGTTAGCGAGTCTTAATCTAAAAATATGAGCCACTGCTACAAATCATCTGCAGCAGCAAATTACAGCAATCAGGCTGTTGGGTTGTAAAGTGTCTTAATCATCTTTATCTCTGAGATCTGTGTTTCAAACCCTCTGCTGCTGCACGTGTCTGTGATGATAAATGGGCCAAAGCACAGAAACTCGCTGCCTGTTGTTTTCAGAACTCTGTTCTGTCGCATCACGACTGTGAAGGATTTTTACCTTCTTTTGTTTTTCCTTACATCCAAACTCGGCTGTTTCCTCCTGTTTTGCTTCAGTTTTCCTGGAGTGAGAGCCGTCACTCAAACTTAATTCATGTGAGACGCAACGTCGTGTTAAGCTGTGTTGTTTCATCCTGCGTCTTAGTCTTGACTTCATCCTGATTAGTGCAATCTTTGTCAATACTTTCTTAAATGAACTGTTCCAGCTGCCTCATCCATCACTTTAAATCCCCTAATAGTCACTCTGACACTCTGTTTGTTATCTTTAGAAACAGTTGGAGCCTCAGCACAAACTTAAAAGGAAGTTTTGTGAGTTTGAAAAACTATGTTCATTTCCAGAATTTCAAAAATTCATTAAAATTATTCCTTAAGAGGTTTGCAAATATTTTCAATGGATCCTTGTTCAGGGTGATGCCGACTATTATGATGGTAAATTTCAAGTCATTCCGAGATACTTTTTGTTTTTTTGAAGAAAGTCAGCTCACTGTCAAAGTGCATCAGGGCAAATGGATAATTTCCTGAATTTGAAAAATTCATTAAAATTATTCCTTAAGAGCTTTGCAAATATTTTCAACGGATCCTTGTTCAGGGTGATGCCGACTATTATGATGGTAAATTTCAAGTCATTCCGAGATACTTTTTATTTTTTTGAAGAAAGTCAGCACTATGTCAAAATGCATCAGGGCAAATGGATAATTTCCTGAATTTGAAAAATTCATTAAAATTATTCCTTAAGAGGTTTGCAAATATTTTCAACGGATCCTTGTTCAGGGTGATGCCGACTATTAAGATGCTAAATTTCAAGTCATTCCGAGATACTTTTTGTTTTCGTGAAGAAAGTCAGCTCACTGTCAAAGTGCATCAGGGCAAATGGATCATTTCCCGAATTTCAAAAATTCATTAAAATTATTCCTTAAGAGATATACAAATATTTTCGACTGATCCTTGTTCAGGGCGATGCCGACTATTATGATGGTGAATTTCAAGTCATTCCGAGACACTTTTTGTTTTTTTGAAGAAAATCAGCTCACTGTCAAACTGCATCAGGGCAAATGGATCATTTCCTGAATTTCAAAAATTCATTAAAATGATTCCTTAAGAGCTTTTCAAATATTTTTACGGCATCCTTGTTCAGGGTGATGCAGACTATTATGATGGTAAATTTCAAGTCATTCCGAGATACTTTTTGTTTTTTTGAAGAAACTCAGCTCACTGTCAAACTGCATCAGGGCAAATGGATCATTTCCTGAATTTCAAAAATTCATTAAAATTATTCCTTAAGAGATATGCAAATATTTTCGACTGATCCTTGTTCAGGGCGATGCCGACTATTACGATGGTAAATTTCAAGTCATTCCGAGATACTTTTATTTTTTTTGAAGAAAGTCAGCTCACTGTCAAACTGCATCAGGGCAAATGGATCATTTCCTGAATTTCAAAAATTCATTAAAATTATTCCTTAAGAACTTTGCAAATATTTTCAACAGATCCTTGTTCAGGGCGATGTCGACTATTATGATGTTAAATTTCAAGTCCTTCGGAGAAACTTTTTGTTTTTTTGAAGAAAGTCAGCTCACTGTCAAAGTGCATCAGAAATGGGATCATTTCCCGAATTTCTAAAATTCATTAAAATTATTCCGTAAGAGCTTTGCAAATATTTTCGACGGATCCTTGTTCAGGGCGACGCCGACTATGATGATGGTAAATTTCAAGTCATTCCGAGATACTTTTTGTTTTTTTGAAGAAATTCAGCTCACTGTCAAAGTGTATCAGGGCAAATGGATCATTTCCTGAATTTGAAAAATTCATTAAAATTATTCCTTAAGAGGTTTGCAAATATTTTCAACTGATCCTTATTCAGGGTGATGCCGACTATTATGATGGTGAATTTCAAGTCATTCCGAGATACTTTTTGTTTTCGTGAAGAAAGTCAGCTCACTGTCAAAGTGCATCAGGGCAAATGGATCATTTCCTGAATTTCAAAAATTCATTAAAATTATTCCTTAAGAACTTTGCAAATATTTTCAACAGATCCTTGTTCAGGGCGATGTCGACTATTACGATGTTAAATTTCAAGTCCTTCGGAGAAACTTTTTGTTATTGAGAAGAAAGTCAGTCTCAAAACAGTAGAGTTTTAAACGTTCTTTAAGTCCAGCTTTTATTATTTCGTCACATTCTGGAGAACGGGTCTGTTTCCCCGCTCTCTGTCGTTTGTTTTGCCCACAATGCATTGCACAGATACTTGATGTCAAATGAGTTGCACAAAACTTTTTTAGTTTAAGTAGTTAGTGGAGTTGGCCCAATTACAGCGGAGATTGGGCACACACACACACACACACACACACAGTACATGTCACAGGGGGTCCAGACATTATTCTTTTATCTGCGCTCCACTTATCAGCAGCTTGATATTTAATCACAAGGCTGGTGATTTAGTGCCAGAGTTCAGATCGTCTGGGATAAAATGCATTTGGAGTTTTTAAAAAAAAGTCAAGATCTTTTTATTTCCCTTTAACCCCGGAGGTAATGAGAATATTTCTCACACAACGAAAAGCCTTTTTGGCCGGCGTGACTCTCCTCTGAGAGGAGCTTGCTCAGCGTTCTTTACGCTCCGCGCTTTGACCCGACCTCCCGTGACCACGTAAATCCAGCCACAATCTGACTGGAAAGCATTTATTTTCAGCCCTCACCTTTCCATTTCTTTTATTTATTTATTTATTCACTCTCGAAATCCTTCAGCCCGATAAAAAAAAAAAATATATAAACGGATTGGCCACTGACACCTGACAGAGGAGGCTCGTCCACAGACAGCTGCAGAGATTCTGCAGGACACATCCGAGGACACACATCAGCCTGATCCACACGGAAATAGGACTTTTCCTGCATAATTAGGGCCCGAGCCAATGTTAGAGCTCTATAACTGTGGATTTACGGTCGTTTTTCAGGGGATTAACGTGCTTCAAGACTCTTGACATTTGGTTTGGAGGTTGGGTCGGTGAAAAATGCTTCGTCGAAACTTCGTCAAAGTTATGAAGTAATGATAAAGTTAAAGATGATTGAAAGTAGCCTCAGCACTTTTTCGACAAAGTTGACGTTAAAATGTCAGGAAAACGACTTTAACGTACCACTTTTTGAAAGCGTTAACGCAAACAGAACTACGCGTCTCACAGTCTTCAGATATGAAAGGTTGCGTGGGGCTACATGGACACGGACATCGCTCTCTGCTTATCCCGAAGTAAGAATATATGAAATAGCCACTGGGGAGCGACACTGCTCGTTGCCAAACATGAACTCAATTTGAATCAAACTATATGGAAAAACCAAAGTTTCTTGATGATTTTTTGGGAATTTTTTGACGTCAGAGAAGTGGCTAAAAATTTAGTTAAAAGCTACATTTTACACTTTCCTTTTCTATCGTGTCTAAGTCGCACATAGTTGTTCCAATTTGAACCGAACTTGGTACACGTGTCGCTCTCATGATTCCAAACAAATTTCCAATGTACTTACTTTAGCTCCGCCCACTCAGAAGTCAGCCATTTTGGAAAAAACAAAAATGGCTAGTCTACGCATTTGAACAAACTCGTCCTAGCACATTTAAGCTAGCCGCACCAAACTTAGTCAAAGTGATGAAGTAATGATGAAGTTAAAGATGATTGAACGCTTTAAAGGATTCTCTCTTCGTCAAAAGGCGTAGCCTCATCGCTCCGACAAAGTTGACGTTAAAATGGAAAGAAAACGACTTTAACGTTCCGCTTTAAGAAAGCGTTAACGCAAACAGAACTACGCGTCTCACAGTCTTCGGATATGACTAGTTACGTGGGGTGACATGGACATCGCTGTCTGCTTATCCGGAACTAAGAATATATGAAATAGCCACTGGGGGGCGACACTGCTCGTTGCCAAACATGAACTCAATTTGAATCAAACTATATGAAAAAAAACAAAGTTTCTTGAGGAATTTTTTGGAAATTTTTGACATGAGAGAAAGTGGCTAAAATTGCGTTAAATGCTACATTTTACACTTTCTTTTTCTATCGTGTCTAAGTCGCACATAGTTGTTCCAATTTGAACCGAACTTGGTGCACGTGTCGCTCTCATGATTCCAAACAATTTTCCAATGTACTTCCTTTAGCTCCGCCCACTCAGAAGTCAGCCATTTTGGAAAAAACAAAAATGGCTAGTCTACGCATTTGAACAAACTCGTCCTAGCACATTTAAGCTAGCCGCACCAAACTTAGTCAAAGTGATGAAGTAATGATGAAGTTAAAGATGATTGAACGCTTTAAAGGATTCTCTCTACGTCAAAAGGCGTAGCTTCAGCGCTCCGACAAAGTTGACGTTAAATGGCAAGAAAACGACTTTAACGTTCCGCTTTTTGAAAGCTTTAACGCAAACAGAACTACGCATTTCACAGTCTTCGGATATGACTAGTTACGTGGGGCGACATGGACATCGCTGTCTGCTTATCCGGAACTAAGAATATATGAAATAGCCACTGGGGGGCGACACTGCTCGTACCCAATTTGAATCAAACTATACGAAAAGTCTCTGCTTCTTGCCTGTTTTATAACATCAGTAAACATTTTCCTGAGCAGTAAATTGAACTCTGTGTTTCCTCGTTGTTGCACTTGTTTGGATTTGAAATAATCAAATAAATCTAAAAAGGTCAAGTTCATGAAGTAACTTTCTTTGCATTCATTTGATTCCCAGTCAAGGGAACACTGGTACTGGTGTCTTTACAGCGTTATTATGGACCTACAAACTGTAATAAAAGCGTACGTTCATCAGTGCAAAAGTGCTTTAAAGCAGAATGATCTGTAACGGCCTTGAAATTCGCCGCCGCTCGCGCTGAATTCTCATTTCCTCTCGCTTTCTCTCGTTTCGCCTCGTCGTGACATTTTGTCACAACAGCTGTCGAGTTAAACATTTCAACGGTTCGGCATCAGTTAACAGATCATCGCAAAGCCCCAAAGAACAAAGAACAGTGACATTATTATTATTACTACAGCAGCAGCAGCAGCAGAAACGGTGAAATGCACAAGCAAATAAAACGACGCCGCACACGGGACTCATTTATTCCAGAAAACTGTCCTGACTGCACAATGTGAAGTGTTTGACTGATCCAGTCAAATCCAGCCGGAGCATCTGTTAACCTTCTCTAATCCTTTTTTTGAAACACGTCTCACTCGCTCTGCGCCCGCCGTTTGTGTTTCGTTAAGCTGCGTTTACTCCGGCGTGTTTGCCGAAGGGCTTCGAACACCGTCACGCCGCGTTCTTCACGAGATCTAATGAACTCGTCAAAAAGACAGAAGAAAAAGTGTCTGCTTTTCACTCCAAAACATGCAAAGAAAACACAGAAAAGCTCCGACACTTAACTTAAAATTCCTATGCTGCGACGCTGCAGTACCACCGACAGACAGAGAGGGAGACATAGAGAGGTACATTCAAATATAAGAGAAAAAAAACGTTTTCTCGACACGTTTGTAAAACAAGAGGTTTGACACCGGAGCGTTTTACGATAACATTCCACACAAACACGGACGAAAGGAGACTCCGAGGACTTTGGTCCCCACTAAAGCGAGAGGTCCCGAGTGTGTGAGTGAGAAAACGCACTAGAAACAGACACCGACTCACGTACGAGCTTTAGATCAGGTAAACGCTTCTGAACGTGTTTGTTTCAACAGGTTTCATTTACTTGATTAATCAGCATTTTTCTCTTCATGAACGAAGACCGAGCTGTTTTTCAGGCCGCGACGACAGATTTAAAGGTCGTTTTAAAATGTGATTTCACACTTTTTTTCATCTCAAGGACGGATTGAGCGTAAAAAGGTTAAAGAACAGAACAACAATAATTAAGCTCGCTTCTTCTTCTTCTTTTTTCTACTCTCTGGTGACATTTTGCCAAACGTTTTGACTCAGTGGTAATGTTTGTCATTAATCACACACACACACACACATTCTTGTGCTTGCTGCATACTGAGGACCAGCTAAAAGTGCTGACAAAGTGAGGACCAGCATTTCCACTTTATAAAGCAACACAATTACAAATATCTACTTCATGAATGACACGGATAAAGAACTACTGGGTGCAGTACCATAACATGTCTGCAGGTGGAGCCCCTGAGCAAAGAGTCTGTGAAAACAACAGGGCTGGAAAACGGAACATTTTTGTACCAAATTGAGGACGTCTGTTAAAAACAGAGTATAGCATGTTTACAACCTCAGGAAGTGATTTGAATGAAAACAAAGTGACGACCGGACAAAATGTCCTCACTTTGTAAAAATGACCTTACTTTGTTGGTTAAAAACCCTCACTGGTCCTCAGTATACCTCAAATACAAGAAAACACACACACACACACATACACACACACACACACACATTCTTGTACTTGCCACATACTGAGGACCAGCATTTCCACTTTATAAATCAACACAATACAAATACCTACTTCATGAATGACATCTATAAAGAACTACTGGGACCTTATCGCAATAAATATCGCACACCATAGAGACTCTTAAAATATCGTAATAAATATCGTAATAAATATCATACCATAGAGACTCTCAAAATATCGCAATAAATATCATACCATAGACTCTCAAAATATCACAATAAATATCGAACCATAGACTCTCAAAATATCGCAATATATATTGTACCAGAGACTCTCAAAATATCCCAATAAATATCATACCATAGAGACTCTCAAAATATCGCAATAAATATCGAACCATAGAAACTCTCAAAATATCGTAATACATATCGTACATAGACTCTCAAAATATCGCAATATATATCGTACCATAGAGACTCTCAAAATATCGCAATAAATATCGTATCGTACTTTGTTGGTTAAAAACCCTCACTGGTCCTCAATATGCCACAAGTACAAGAACACACACACACGCACGCACACACACACATAATAATGAATATTTTTGGAGGTTGTGGAGGGTTTGAATGACACATAATCAGCTTTGCCAGCACCAATACAAAGAAAAACGGATCATTGCCACTAAAATCTACACCTACTCAGGTCTATGAAACTCTTCAGAACAGTTTGACGGCTTAATCTCACTGTTAGACCTCACTTTTCTCAAGTTAAATCAAAGTCTTTCACTCTCCAGCGTCAAACTCCTGACAAGGACTAAAAAGTCAGTCGGTCGCGTATGAAATCGCAGTGGAGTCGACAGCACGCGAGACGTGAGTCGCTCTTTGCATAAACTTTGACGATCATTGATCTGAACTTCCAAAAAACTGCTCCTTGAACTTCACTGAATTTGACACCGTTGTTCTTAGTTTTTTTTTTTAAAGCACTTTAAAAAGGAATCGGAGAGCACAGCGAAACCTGATCTCTTAAACGCCAGGACGCGAGGCGGCGGTGAACGAGCAGCTGAGCAGCTGAGTGCTTCTTTATCCACTCTCTGTTCTCACGGCTTCTCACACCTCGGACTGTCCAGCCGTCTCCTGGCAAAGAACCGCAAAAACAAACTCCCCCGCACGCATGTACGTCTGGGAGTGACCGGTGTTTACTTCGTTCATTCACTCAACAGTCAGACTTTTACTCAATAGATCATAATTTTTTATGTCGATTTTATGTTCGCACTCATACGTATACGTAAGGGTGCAAATAGGCGAAATGGACGCCAAGATTCCAAAATGTTGAGTTGAGATCATGGTTACGGTCGACTTTTTTGTTCGTCTTGGTCTATAACATATTCCTGTCAAGTTTCGGGAAATTCGGTCAAACTCAACATATGGCAACGTCATAGGGCACGTCCTGTTTCATGCCGAAATTCGCCAAAAACGCAGAGGGTTGTCGTGACCACGCCGTTTTGAATCCACAAAACATTTTTGACAACGTTTCACCTTTGATGTGTCAAGTACAAATTGCCGTGTTTTTTTAATGTCAGTACGATAAACACGCTTGGACGAGTTCGCTCATTTACGTAGTGTTGCAAATCCTCAAAATGGACAGGAATATTCCAAAATGGCCGACTTCCTGTTGAGTTGAGGCCATGGTTACGGTCAACTTTTTTGTTCCCCTTAGTCTATGGCGTCTTCCCACCAAGTTTCGGGACATTCGGTCAAACTCAACGTATGTCGAAGTCATAGGCTACTTCCTGTTTGGCGGCGAATGGTCGAAATTCGCCAAAACCGCAGAGGGTTGTCATGACCACGCCATTTTGATTCCACAAAACCTTACGACAACATTTCACCTTTAGTGTGTCAAGTACAAATTGCTGTGTTTTTTTTTTTTATGTCGGTATGACAAAATCGCCAAAATGGATGCCAATTTTCCAAAAATGGCTGACTTCCTGTTGAATTGAGGCCATGGTTACGGTCAACTTTTTTGTTTTTCTTAGTCTATGGCGTCTTTCCACCAAGTTTCGGGAAATTCAGTCAATCTCAGCGTATGCCGAAGTCATAGGTCACTTCCTGTTTGGCGTTGAATGGTCAAATTTCACAATGCAGAAGGTTGCCGTGAACACAGAATTTTAAATTCGCAAAACCATTCGACAACTTTTCAGCTATGATGTGTTGAGTACAAATTGGCGTGTTTTTAAAAAAAAAAATTTTTTAATGTCGGTATGACAAATGCGCTACACTCATTTACGTAGGGTGCAAATCGCTAAAATGGACGCCAAGATTCCAAAAATGGCTGACTTCCTATTGAATTGAGGCCATGGTCTTTCGGGAAATTCAGTCAATTTCAGCGTATGCCGACGTCATAGGTCACTTCCTGTTTGGCATGGTCGAAATTGGCCAAAGATTCAAAAATGACTGACTTCCTGTTGATTTGAGGCCATGGTTACGGTCAACTTTTTTGTTCGTCTCGGTCGATAACATCTACCCACCAAGTTTTGGGAAACTTGGTGGAACTAAATTTTGCTGCCGTTTTCACTTTTTTAAGGGAGCGCTATAGAGCCATTGAGCAACGCATGGGTCCGGGAACTAAGCCAATATCGCATTTTCGACACACCTGAACTCCATGACAAGAGGCAAGAGTCTTTATGCACGTTAACACCCTCGAAAATGATCGCGAATACAGGGATAAAATAATAATCTGAAGGCGAACAAGGCCGCAGGAGATGGATTGGTGAGCCACATGTGGCACCACGCGACGTGAGTTTGACAACCTCCGACATCGCTGCGAAATGCCTCCAAACGGAAGGCGTCTTCGATTCCCTCCCTCGCACACACCTGATTCTTCACATAAGATTGTTTTATTGTGTCAGGAAAATGGATTCTGAAAAAGTAACGAGCTGCGTCTTCCGTCGGCGTCGAAAGCAAAGGACGGAGGACGCAGAGACGAGGGAAAAGCTGTCCTCCCGTCAACGGAAGGTCGTTTTTTATTCCACCTTTTTTCACGACAAAAGCTTTGACAAAAGCAGCCGCAGAAGAACGACACGTTTTTTTTTTATAAGCAAACGGAGGACACGTCTTTAAAAAAAGTGATTTTTCCTCCCGGAGAAGCCACAGATGTGAGTTCACGCCTCGAGAGACGGTTTGTTTCTCTGCCTCGTCCTCGGCGCCACTGCAGGGAGGAATTACACACAATAAAAAGTGTGTGTGTGTGTGTGTGTGTGTGTGTGTGTGCGTCCACAAACACAATAGCGACGCCTCCAGTAATGAGGTCATTATTATGCATATCACAGATATCAAAGGGAACGAGCTTAAAAAGCCTCTTTTTTTTAAAAAAATTGATTAAGCGGCGAGCGGACGGCCGCGGCGGCGGCGCTTCGGGACAAAGACGCCGCCGTTTTCCGCCCGAAGGTCGCGACATTTGAATGACACATTCACAAAGAGGGGCTCTGATTAAATATCGCAGATTTGGCGTCCGTTAATGAATAAACGTGGAGTTATTCTGTCACGAGATACGAGGTGGAAATGGGATTCATTCACGAGCGTTTGGTGTAAATAATGTGGATCGACTGTGGTTTCGTTGTTGTGAACTCTGTGACCTCGTCAGGGTCAGGGCTGATGTGCGGAAACAGAAAAAGCAGATTTTAGCCGATTCAAAAAAAAGGATTAGAGAGGGTTTTCCGACACAGTCATAAAGTCTCTTTCCCTGCACCAAAGTCCATACAGAAATATAGAAATAAGGGTTCCAAAAGTGTCCTTCTACAAGGGCTGAGGTTCTACCTGGAACCATTTGCTTCTGAAAAACCCTTTCCCCAAATAAAGGGTTCTTAGTAACACTGATGGTTCCAGTAAGAACCATTTTGATCCAGAGAACCCTTTAAAACCCCTTTCCTGAATAAAGGGTTTTAAAAGGGTTCTTGTTGGAATGCTCCAAAATGGTGAAACCCTTTATAACATGTTCTACCTGGAACCATTTGCTTCTGAAAAACCCTTTCCCCAAAGAAAGGGTTCTTAGTAACACTAATGGTTCCAGTAAGAACCATTTTGATCCAGAGAACCCTTTAAAACCTCGTTCCTGAATAAAGGGTTTTAAAAGGGTTCTTGGTGGAATGCTCCAAAATGGTGAAACCCTTTATAACATGTTCTACCTGGAGCCAAAAAGGGTTCTCCTATGAGGAACCATATATGGTTCTTCTTAGCACTTTTAGTCTAAATCTTTTAAACCACAGCCAAAAGTACCACTTTTGACATTAGTGATGTAAAAAGTGCTATTTTCTGACTTCTGTGTTGGAAATCCTTTGTTCAGATTCACCTCAGAGACACAATCGTACCAGAAGAGGCAGCAGAGCAGCAGCTCCTGTGTCCCTGTGAGCTTAAAAAACAATGATTTTCTCTTTAAACTTTGGTGCAGGAGTGTGAGCGGTTTAAAAAAAAAAAACTTACGTTTCCAGCCCGGAAAACGCTGTCGGACTGCGAAAAACTTAACACAATAGAGCTATGGGTTGGATTTTTTTCTCACAGTTTTTAACCAAATCTACATCTAATTGGAGGTAAAAACATGTTTAATCATCGTTAGGGTGATGGAGTCCCGACATAAAACAAGATAACTTTATGCCAAAGTGAGGTGGACTAGACGTATTTACTTTTCTACGTTATGGTTATTACGGTAATTTCAATCACGTTCTGTCCGATAGTCAACGCTATTCTGGTCAAAAATGGTCAAAATGTTGCACTTTTATGGTTAAAATAAGCAGGTTAATGGCCAATTATTGTTATTATTATTATTTATTAATCTGCCAATTATTCTGGTTTCCTCCCACTCCCAAAGGTTTTTGATGACCTGTTTCACCTTTAGTTTAGACATAATTACACATATAAATGCAAGTGTTGGACAGTAATTGGTTACTGAAGTTTATATTTTTATCATAAAATCAAGTATTGGACGGTTTATCGGTCGACCTTGAAGACGACTTTCTTGATAGAAAAACGGGTGGATTTGGGTCGATATGGAGCCGCGGTCGACCTCCATCGTCACGTACGCGGCGTCGTCGAGCTGCTGCTGCTGCAGAGTCTTAAAAACCCTGCTGCTGCTGCTGCTGCTGCTGCTGCTGCTGCTGCTGCTGCTGCTGCTGCTGCTGCTGCTGCTGCTCTCTGCGGTGCAATGTGACCTGGATGAGAGCTGGAGGATACTTTATCTAATGTGGGCCAGTGCGGATTTCATTGTATCCACGGGAGTCGCGAGGAAACTTCAGGGACCCGACATGAACTGTTTAAATCAGAACACACAGAGACGGTTGGAAGTTTTCATTTCTCCCAGACCGATCTCCGTCCTCTCAGACGACAGCCGTGAGAATCGCGACGGCAGATGTTCGCCTCCATCTGTACGTCTGTCATGTTTCCATTTGATTTCTCGCGACTGCAGCGCGGAGCAAATTAACTCAAAGATTTAAAAGTGTTGTGGCAAATTCTATTTCTTTGCTGCCCAACACGCTTTTCCTAACACAAGATAGACCCAACAGACCCAACTTTGCACCTCAATACAACATCCTGCAGAATACCTGCAATAGACAAAGGGGCGTGAAAGCACGGCCTGGAGGGGCAGACCCCTGCAACAGACAAAGGGATGTTAGAGGGGTGTTCCTTAGGTATAAAACTTCAGCTCTCGCCATGCTTTGGGTCTTTCTTCATCTTTGAATACCCGTGTGTTGACTGACCTTTTCTTTGCAAAGAAAATAAAACCTCGTCGGCCGGGAGAAGTCTCTATTTCATTCTTCACCCGCAGCAGAGAGAATCTCCACAACAGGACGTAGAGTTTGTAGTCTGTATGTATTTATTTATTTAAAGTCTTGACGAGCTGCTTGTACCTTAACAAAGGAGTAAACGTACTACGGTGGCCCAGAGGTGTCAGGACAAATACAAAAGCCACAACACGAATGCAAAAGCCACAACACAAAATATAATTTTTTCTATGATATCTGGGGGTCGGCAAATCATTTTCGAAAAATATATATAAAAAAATTTTTTATATATTTTTCTATGATTTCTGGGGGTCGCTTTATCATTTTCGAAAAATATATAAAAAAAAATGTTTTTATATTTTTCTATGATTTCTGGGGGTCGCCAAATCATTTTCGAAAAATATAAAAAAAAAATGTTTTTATATTTTTCTATGATTTCTGGGGGTCGCCAAATCATTTTCGAAAAATATAAAAAAAAAATAAAAAAAAAAAATTATATATATATATTTTTCCAAAATGATTTGGCGACCCCCAGAAAGCATCTTGCAACTCCAATTGGACAGAGATGATTTTTTTTTTATTAAATTTTTTTTTTTTAAATAATATTTCATTTTGGAAAATAAATAATATTTCATTTTGGAAAATAAATAATATTTCATTTTGGAAAAAAAAAAGTACTCTTTTTTTAAAATATGTTTTTCCAAAATGATTTGGCGACCCACAGAAATCATTAAAAAAAAATATATATATATATTTTATTTTTATTTTTTTTAATATATTTTTTGAAAATGATTTGGCTTTTGTATCCAATTGGGTTCGCGAGATGCTTTCTGGGGGTCCAAATCATAGAAAAATATTTAAAAAAAATAATAATAATTTTGAGACAGTGATCTTGTGGTGTGGCACCAGACTGAATGTGATTGGGCGGGGGATGATATGCATCAAATGTTCGCGTCGCTAGATGTCAATAAAGTTACGCACTTACTCGCTGCTGAGAAAATAGTGCGAGAGTCGTGTTGAACATGAAATATCTCTCGAGACTTCTGCTTGAGAACATATTGAGTGAAACACTCGGTAGTTATAAAACTACTTCAACACGTGTTATTATTCCTAATAAAAATAATTAGTATATTAATTAATAATTAAACTAATAATCACGGTCCTAGCCGCCGCATTGTCAAAATCCATTACAGTTAAAAAAGAAAAAAAGAAATTGTTGTGCCTTTTGTATTTGTGTCGTTACCAGAAAATTACTTTGGTAGAAGCTGAAGTCAAATAAAAGTACTTAAAGTACATGACATTTACTGTACTTATATCAAAAGTCATATTACTTAAGTTTTAGAAGTATTAAAAAAGTGAGGAGTTAGCATGGAGCCATGGTGGCTCAGCGGTAGGGCGGGTTGTCTTTCACCTGGACGGGTTAGAAAAGCTCTATATAAATACAGACCATAATACCAACTCTTCTACTTTTTTATTTGGTAGCAACAACGATACTTAAGAGGAAATGTAGTGGAGTAAAAGTAAATAGTTGCTAGAAATACAAATAAAGTCACGTTTTGTCATAATAACAAACAAAACTTCCAGGCCACCGTACCACTGCATACAGCTACACAAACGCTGATAGTTTTGCTCGTTTTTTCAGACATAGCAATACAATGCTGTGGTGTGTTTGTGCAGAACTAATAACAGCAAAGTGTCAGCAAACTGCAGCTTCGCCCTCTGCTTTTCAGACGCCGTGTCTTTCGAGATTCAGAGCCGTGATCCGCCGGCTCGTCGTCGGTCACCGCGACGGCTCAGTGAACAAATCCCACTCCTCACCAAACGCGACACAAAGCCTCCTCTAATACGAGCCGGCGGCGAGACAACACGTCTGCGACAATGTCGCGCCAGTCCAGCGTCTTCCCGGACATGTTGTCCGGGTGAAACCGAGCGACCGCGGATCCAGTCGAGCGCCTCCGGGGCTTCTGCTGTTCCCTCGTCGCGGGCTAATGTAAGCGCGGCTGCACGCCGCTCGCCTCCTCGGGGCCGGACGCTGGTCTACACCACCCTCGGATCACAAGTTCAATTAATTTCACAGTTGGCGGCACCAACAGTCGTTTCAGCACGGCCTGTTGTGGGGAGAATATGATGCTCAGCCTCCTCCTCCTCCTCCTCCTCCTCCTCCTCCTCCTTCCACCCATGAAGGCGCCGCTCGCCCGCAGCCACATCTGATCTGATCTGATCGTGGGCCTCGACTCGGCAGCACATTAAACTTCACATCACGGCGATGAGGCGGCGATGAGGCGGCCGCATGCACCATTACTGCTGCATAAAGACGTCTCGTCACCGTCTCATTTCATGGAAGAAAATGTTGAATTCGTCTTCAGTCGAGATCAATAACAGCTGAGTGAAGCCTCGAATGCAGAAGAACTAAATTCTACGTTTAGGGATTATAAGTGAATTTTAAGTAGATTTTGGAACTATGAGTAGATTTTGGAAATATAAGTGACTTTTAAGTATGTTTTGCAAAACTATCAGCGTTTGTGTATGTGAACTTTAGGTATATTTTGGGACTATAATTGTATTTTGGGACTAAAAGTAGATTTTAGGACTATAAGTGTATTTTGGGACAATAATTAGGTTTCGGGACTATAATTAGATTTTGGGACTATAATAAGATTTTGGGACTTTAATTAGATTTTGGGACTATAATTAGATTTTGGGACTAAAAGTGAACTATAAGTAGATTTTGGGACTATAATAAGATTTTGGGACTTTAAATAGATTTTGGGACTATAATTAGATTTTGGGACTAAAAGTGAACTATAAGTAGATTTTGGGACTTTAAATAGATTTTGGGACTATAATTAGATTTTGGGACTATAAGTAGATTTTGGAATTTTAAGTAGATTTTGGGACAATAAGGGAATTTTAAGTAGATTTTCGCACTATAAGTAGATTTTGGGACAATAAGTAGTTTTTGGGACAATAAGGGAATTTTAAGTATATTTTGGGACTATAAGTAGATTTTGGAATTTTAAGTAGATTTTGGGACTATAAGTGAACTTTAAGCAGATTTTGGGACAATAAGGGAATTTTAAGTAGATTTGGGGACTATAAGTAGATTTTGGGATTTTAAGTATATTTTGGGACTATAAGTGAACTTTAAGTAGATTCTGGGACTTTAAGTAGGATTTTGGAACTACAAGTAGATTTTGGGACTATAAGTAGATTTTGGGACTATAAGTGAATTTAAGCAGATTTTGGGACAATAAGGGAACTTTAAGTAGATTCTGGGACTTTAAGTAGGATTTTGGAACTACAAGTAGATTTTGGGACTATAAGTAGATTTTGGGACTATAAGTGAACTTTAAGCAGATTTTGGGACAATAAGTGAACTTTAAGTAGATTCTGGGACTTTAAGTAGGATTTTGGAACTACAAGTAGATTTTGGGACTATAAGTAGATTTTGGGACTATATGTGAACTTTAAGCAGATTTTGGGACAATAAGGGAACTTTAAGTAGATTCTGGGACTATAAGTAGATTTTGGAATTTTAAGTAGATTTTGGGACTATAAGTGAACTTTAAGTAGATTCTGGGACTTTAAGTAGGATTTTGGAACTACAAGTAGATTTTGGGACTATAAGTAGATTTTGGGACTATAAGTGAACTTTAAGCAGATTTTGGGACAATAAGGGAACTTTAAGTAGATTCTGGGACTTTAAGTAGGATTTTGGAACTACAAGTAGATTTTGGGACTATAAGTAGATTTTGGGACTATAAGTGAACTTTAAGCAGATTTTGGGACAATAAGGGAACTTTAAGTAGATTCTGGGACTATAAGTAGATTTTGGAATTTTAAGTAGATTTTGGGACTATAAGTGAACTTTAAGTAGATTCTGGGACTTTAAGTAGGATTTTGGAACTACAAGTAGATTTTGGGACTATAAGTCGGATTTTTAAGTCTTTTTAACTGAGCTGACGACAGTCTCTGACCAATCAGAGGCCGGCAGTCTGTTGACGTCACATTATAGCATCGGCTCATCTCGATTGGAACCTCGTCAGAACAGGAACTAAAACACAACCCATATACTATCACTGATGGAAAAGATCAAATAAAACCCTGAGTTGAGCCGAGCTGCGACTGTGTCGTGGAAAAGCACAGAGGAACTTCACCAGCTCTTTATACATCAAACCTCTACATTCATACTCTACGTTCGTTCCTTGTGCGACACACGTGACTAGAACAAATGAATCCAGAGTCAGACTCGTCTCTCACGTCCTCCGAGGGCCGAGCCACCGTGAAATTCCATTAGTCGCATAACAGAGTCGCGAATTAAAGCGCGCGGCGTGGAGGAGGAGGAAGAGCACAATTAGGACGCAGATTAGCATTATCTGCTCCGCAACCTGTCAATATCTATTATGAGCGGAGGACGAGGACGAGGACGAGGCTGGACCGTGAGGAAGTGCTTCAGTCAGCAGCAGCAGCAGCAGCAGCAGCAGCAGCAGCAGCAGCAGCAGCAGCAGCAGCAGCGTCGCCCGGCACCAACACTAAGACGATCGCAGCTCAGTGAGTTGTTTTTAATCACGCTGGACGTTTTCTGAGGCTAAAGAAAATGAGTGTTTACATAAAAAAAACGCTGCCAAAGCAACGAGAGCAAACTCTGTGTCGGCGAGATGGAAACAGGGATTAACTGACTTTTCTGTTTTTTTTTTTAAATTCCAACACTGTGTGTGAAATGTGACGTGAAACAGAAATTGTGTATCTTGATCCAAACGACGACGCGAATAAATCGCTGGGTTTGAAAATAAAGCGAGTGGCGAAAAACTGTCGCGTGAAGCAGTTTTATGTCGCCACGGAAACAACAACAGTGCTTTTAAAAGGCAGATTAAATCTGCTGTTACCGACCGGAGCGGCTCCAAATTTTGAATTAGGGCAGAAAACGCATCACATAAGAAATGAGTGTGTTTCATAAGGTTCCATTGATGCTGAATGGAGCAAAAATCCAAGGTGCAGGAGTTTAAACACAATGAGCAGAGGCGGCCATTTTGGATCCCCAAGTTTGTTTTTTTTACAGTAGACCACAATGGACAAGAAAGGTGCTTTAAAATGCAGATTAAATCTGCTGTTACCGACCGGAGCGGCTCCAAACTTTGAATTAGAGTCGACACAAAGAAGAAATTAGTGACTTTAAGGTTCCATTGATGCTGAATGGAGCTAAAAACCCAAGGTCAGAAATTTTAACACAGGTCAAAAACCAGTTTAATCCATTCTTAACCGGTTTAAACCGGTGGTGGATGAAGAAATCTCTTGTCTCAAGACCTAGTTCCAGGTCTTCTTGAAAAAGCGTCCATTTTGGGTCAAAAAAGACCACAGAGAACGTGTTTAGGGTTCAGTGTGTCAAGAAATTTACGACAAATAAGTGTACGATCACTTGAGGCGGCCATTTTGGATCTCCAAGTTTGTTTTTTTACAGTAGACCACAATGGACAAGAAAAGTGCTTTAAAATGCAGATTTGCAGATCTGCTGTTACCGACCGAAGCGGCTCCAAATTTTGAATTAGGGCAGAAAACGCATCACATAAGTCGTCACACGAAGAAGAAATGAGTGTTTAAGGTTCCATTGATGCTGAATGGAGCTAGAAACCCAAGGTCAGGAGTTTTAACACATTGACACTGATCAAAAACCAGTTTAAACCAGTTTAAACCGGTGGTGGATGAAGAAATCTTTGTCTTGTCTGGTCTTGTCACACAGGACAAACACATTCTCCTAAAAAAAACGATATTCTCACAAAACTTGACTTCTTCTGAGTTACATTTTGGTCTCAAGAGCTAGTTTTGGGTCTTCTATAAGAAAAAGTGTCAATTTGGGGTCAAAAAGACCACAGAGAATGTGTTAATGGTTCAGTTTGTCAGATTTTCGGTGAAATATAAGAAAAATATATGTACAATCAGTTGATTTCCCCAGAATGAGCAGAGGTGGCCATTTTGGACCCCCAGTTGACCCCCAGTACTTTCATTTTGTTTTTTGCAGTAGACCACAATGGACAAGGAAAGTACTTTAAAATGCAGATTAAATCTGCTGTTACCAACTGGAGCGGCTCCAAACTTTGAATTAGGTCAGAAAACGCATCACATGCGCCGTCAAAAAGAAGAAATGAGTGTTTAACAAGGTTCCGTTGATGCTGAATGGAGCTAAAACCAGTTTAAACCGGTTTAAACCAGTGTTTTAACAGTTGGTGGCGGATGAAGTTTGGTTTTCCAGTTTAATAATCCACACAGCACCCGTCCTCACTGTGATCCTGACCTGACCTTCACACACATTCACACACAGAGACGCTCCAGTATCAGAAGTGTCTTTTCAGATGTGATTTCTACGTTTTTCGCTGTTTTTTTTTTACGTTTGATGGTGAAACGAGCGACACGGAATAATAAGGACCAATAAGAGTTCATCGTGATATGATGATGAGCGGTAAAAGGGACATTTTATACATTTCTTTTTTTCCAATTTGAGATAAAAAGGTGAAAAGCAGGTGAAGCAGAAGCTTGACCTTCAAGTTCAGATGTGATTTCAGCAAACATGAGCTACATAATGCATGAGCAGTGTGTGTGTGTGTGTGTGTGTGTGTGTGTGTGTGTGTGTGTGTGTGTGTGGGGAGGATATTAAGCGAGGATTCTCCGAGTGCGCGGCTTCATTCCAGCGCCCCGAATCCGCTTCATTAGCCTCCCATTTAGCGGGAACGTGGCGCGATAAGGAGAGGAATCAGTTTGTATTGTGTGTCCGCTCAGATTCAGCCTTCGCTGAAGAATGAAGCGGATATTAGCACTTTGGCGAGCGTAGCGGCGATTTAAAAAAAAAAAAAAATGACCCGATAAAAGACCAAATGGCCGCCTGACAAAAACCTGCCCGGCGACAGAAGAAAAGAAGTCGACACTGATGCGAGCAGAGGTCAAAGGTCGCCTCTCTTTCGCCTCTCACGTTTATTCCCGGGAGGAGAAAGAACCTTGAGGGGTTTTTTTTTTCTTTTTTTTACACCACCTATGAATCACAGTGACACTGAGATTCTTCTTCACTTCTTCGTCTTTATCATCTCAATGTCATTTCTGCAAAGCAGATCATTACGATGAAGCCAAACTACAAAAAGAGACAAAAAGGTGGATTAAAATTAAACAACCGATCGTCACTAAATGAATCGTCGCCTATTTTCAGCCTCAAATGTGAATATTTTTCTGGTTTCTTTGCAAAAAAACTAATTAAAACTGAATAATTTTGCTTTGTGGAAAAACAAGACGTCGGATTTTTCAACATTTCCTGACATTTTATGAAACAAACAACAGATGAATCTATTCTGTAGAAATTGTTTGGTTTTTTTTCTACAGAAAATAAAATGCGATTCTTGTTCATTTTCGGTGTGTTTTTTGGTTTTCTCTCCACGTAAAGATGACAAAAAGGAGGCAAAAGTATAAGAAAAGTTTATATCTGCTCTTGTTTAACTGATTAAATGTGTCGTAATTAAGTCACAAAAGACGTCTTATTATATTTCCTTCATGGAGAATTGTAAATCTGCAAAGTTCCAGGGCAAAGAGGAGGAAGTTCTCTTCTTCTACTGAGCAATTAATAATAATTTACTTTCATATAAGGTTCAACATAAGAATAAAGGGTTCTTAATTTGTGTTTTTATTCAAATTTAGCCTGTAACTCACTCCTAATTGTGTTGTTGTTGTCATAAAATATTGTAAAAACAACATCTTCTACAATCTTTTTAGTCCATAAGTCTTAAAGGTGCATTATGTAATAAATCTAAAGCCATAAAATCCTCCTGAACATACCAACAACAACAGTACAGACTAAATATTTGCATTAAAATATATATTTTGCAGACTGCAAATCATGTTTTGGCGTCATGTGGCGCCACCTACCGCCGTCTACCAATCATTGCAGTCAGTAGAGTCTCAGCTGCCGAGCGACCACGGGTTGCCAGTTACGTCAGAAAACAAAAAACCTAAAAGACCTCTGTGCTTTGAATGTTGAGTGCAGTAACCGTGTTTGGCCACATTCTCGCACGTGGCGCCTTTAAATTCAGCGCCGTTACGTTTCTTGTCAAACTTCAGACTTTCGGATCTCGATCGACGCGCAGCGTCGCGGTCAACGACGATGACGTCACAGCGAGTGATTCATCCACCGATTTATCCTCGAGTTCAAGGTTTCCAATTTCGCTTCAGCGTCGTCGAAACGACGTCTGCGGCGTTTAAAGACGGAGACGGAGGGCGTGAAAAAAAAAGAAAAGAAAAAGGACAAACGGAGGCAAAGTGGGCGAGCGGCGCTATTGAACTCCAGAGTGTGGGTGTGAGGGATTACAGTGTGAGGAGGTGGGGGGGTGCGTGCCAATAAGACAAGGTCACCTTAAGTGGTTTGGGACGAGGAGGAAAAAAAGCAATTCCCTCAGGACGAAAACAGGGAGCAAATTCATGAAAAAGTAATTAAGCAGGATGCACATCAGTGGACGCCACGGGCCGAGACGGTAAAGTGAGACGACGAAAGGCCCGAGGACGAGGACGGTGTTTGTACACCAGCTCTCTGGGACACCATAGATCACACACACACACACACACACACACACACACACACACACACACACACACACACACACACACACACACACACACACAGAAAAAGTAGATTTTCTTTATAAATCCTCGGACAATTAAAGAGAAGTTTCCCCTCAAACAAGTATTTGTTAGCTACAGTGAACCAACGACTCCTGAAACCCCCCAAAAAAAACAATAACAGATGAACATGTAACTAGCGTTAGCGGCTACTCCGCGTTCTTGTATCCCGACTACAGCCAGTAAAAACCCTTTTAAAACTTGAGCAACATTAGCAACCCTTAGCAACATTAGCAACCCTCGCTACTTTGATAGCCACTGCTTTGGCCGTCTGTCACGGCTTCGTAAGTAGCAACATTAGCATCCTCAGTTAGCCTGCTAAACTAAACCTTTGATAGCAAAGCTCCAGCACCAAAACCCACAGTGAAGAACCGATATGACGTGAACATGTAAAATCCAGCGTTAGCACAATTTTCCGACTTCTCATATTCCAACAAATCCAAGTTGGAGATGAAACCGGTAAAAACCAATAAATCCTAACGTAGCTTAGTTTTTAGCGCTCCGGTATTTCTGTTTGTGAGGTTAGCATTCGGGCTAAACAAAACGACAGGGCTCGGCAGTGAAGTTACAGACAATGACATGAAGAAAATGTGTGTGTCTAGCTACTTGACACATCCAAGGTACCAGATTGCTGTTATTTATATTATCACTAGGGGGCGCCTATTTTAAAAATGTACCTACGGGTCTTCACTGGAGGGGTTAAATAGTTTTGTTTTTTTTACCAGTGGGTGTGGGTTGAATGGGGTAATCCAACAATGGCACAATCTAGCAACATTAGCAAGTACTTTGATAGCCACTGCTTAGCTTGTCTGTCATGGCTTAGTAAGTAGCAACATTAGCAACTATTTTCCAATAGATACATCTGGCACCTTCTTCTGTAGCCACTGCTTAGCTAACCACCGAGTGGTGGACACCACTTTAGCAACTCTTGCTATGTAATAAGATATGATAGACATGGCTATGCTAACTCCAATAGCTACACTATGTGTAGCACCATGACACGGAAGTGAATGGAGATTAAACGCATTCCCATTGGTAGAAGCCCACACATGCTAGGACGTCACAGCGCCGTGACTTTAGCAACATTAGCATCTCTTGCTTCTTAGTTAGCCACTGTTAAGTCCACCATCAAACAGTTGCGTAAATGCTCACAAATGTGGGATTAAACAGTTTTCTTTCACCAGTGGGAATGGGTTGAATGGGGTAATCCAACACAATCTAGCAACATTAGCAACTACTTTGATAGCCACTGCTTAGCTTGTTTGTCATGGCTTAGTAAGTAGCAACATTAGCAACTATTTTCCGATAGATACATCTCGCACCTTCTTCGGTAGCAACTGCTTAGCTAACCACCAACTCTTGCTATGTGTTAAGCCATTATAGACACGGCTATGCTAACTCCAATAGCTACACTATGTCTAGCACCATGGCACGGAAGTGAATGGAGATTAAACGCATTCCCATTGGTAGAAACCCACACATGCTAGGACGTCACAGCGCCATGACTTTAGCAACATTAGCATCTCTTGCTTCTTAGTTAGCCACTGTTAAGTCCACCATCAAACGCTTCAGTAAATGCTAACAAAAGTGGGATTAAACTGTGTTTCTTCTGGGATTGTGTTTAATGGGGCGTAAGAGAATCCTGATCCCGCAGAAGACGAAGGAATCTGATTCTTCTGCTCGGGCGTCTCTCTCTCCGCGCGGCAACAGCAGCTGCTGTTGTTCGCTTTCCATCAAAATAAAACTCGCTCCGGTTCAGAGACGCTCGACTTCGCCCGCGGACGATCCATCAGCGGGAATAAAACAAAGACAAAGAGAGAGAGACGGCAATATCAGACGCTAATCCGTCTCCTCGACAGCGGCTCCACACACACACACACACACACACACACACACACACACACACGCTTTCACCGCGGCGATTGTGGATTCGCGCCGAGCGTCGTCGCGTTTGTGCGCATGAATATTAATGGCGACATAACTCGGAAGCTTTGTTTAGCGGCTCGTTAGCCCCCGACGTTCGCCGGAGTCGGTACTGTTTGTTCTCTCCCTTTCACACACACACACACACGGTTGAGTTTGAGGTCACGGCCGCTCGTAATCAAACGTGGTTTGTCTCAGGAAACACTGGATTAAAACCAAGCGGAGTGCGTTGTTCATGTCAATGCGCTCGGCTCCAGTTGTTTGGCGTTTGAAGGCAAACAGAAGCAGCGAGGGGAAGAAAACGACAGTGCAGAGCAGAGCAGAGGGAGAATACTCAACAATAGAGATATGATAGAGAGGACATTATGGTTTTGTCCATAAAAGAAAAACAATTATTGTGAAGAGAAAATAATGTCAGTGAGTGAGCGTCAGAGAGGACAAAAGGGAGGATGTGAGGAAAGGAAGGGAATCTAGGGAAGGAAAAAGGAAGTAAAAAAACTACAATTCTTCCGGGTGTAAATGATGCAGAGTTCCTTGAGCGTTCAAGGTTCGTAGTAGTTATGGTTTACGGTCAACGCAATGTCCTCTGAAGTCATGGAAACCAGTGTGTGTGTGTGTGTGTGTGTGTGTGTGTTCTTGTACTTGCGGCATACTGAGGACCAGTGAGGGTTTTTAACCAACAAAGTGGGGTCATTTTTACGGAGTGAGGACATTTTGGCCTGTCCTCACTTTGTTTTCATTGAAATCACTTAAACATGCTATACTCTGTTTATTAAGAGCGTTTGGTACAAAAACCCGTACTCCAGCCCTGGTGTTTCACACACGTTTTGCTCTAGGGCTCCACCTACCGACATTTTATGGTACTGCACCCAGTGGTTCTTTATCGATGTCATTCATGAAGTAGATAATTGTAATTGTGTGGATTTATAAAGTGGAAATGCTGGTCTTCACTTTGTCAGCACTTTTACCCGGTCCTCAGTATGCAGCAAGTACAAGAATGTGTGTGTGCGTGTGTGCGTTCTTGTACTTGCGGCATACTGAGGACCAGTGAGGGTTTTTTAACCAACAAAGTGAGGTCATTTTTACGGAGTGAGGACATTTTGGCCTGTCCTCACTTTGTTTTCATTGAAATCACTTAAACATGCTATACTCTGTTTTTTAAGAGCGTTTGGTACAAAAACCCCAACTCCAGCCCTGGTGTTTCACACACTTTTTGCTCTGGGGCTCCACCTGCCGACATTTTATGGTACTGCACCCAGTAGTTCTTTATCGGTGTCATTCATGAAGTAGATAATTGTAATTGTGTGGATTTATAAAGTGGAAATGCTGGTCCTCACATTGTCAGCACTTTTACCCGGTCCTCAGTATGCAGCAAGTACAAGAATGTGTGTGTGCGTGTGTGTTCTTGTACTTGTGGCATACTGAGGACCAGTGAGGGTTTTTAACCAACAAAGTGAGGTAATTTTGGACGGTCCTCACTTTGTTTTCATTGAAATCACTTCCTTATGTTGCTATAACATGCTATACCCAATAACAAAAATAAAAAAAAAACTCGCATTTTGGACGACATAGTATCATATGAAGTTTTTGTCAAATTTTGGACCAAACATTTTTGGTCAATCTTTTTTTTAAATTTTGGACAACATAGTATCGTATGATGAAAAAAAAATCGAAAAAGTTTTCCACTTGCCGACATGTTATGGTACTGCACCCAGTAGTTCTTTGTCGGTGTCATTCATGAAGTAGATATTTGTAATTGTGTTGATTTATAAAGTGGAAATACTGGTCCTCACTTTGTCAGCACTTTTACGCGGTCCCCAGTATGCAGCAAGTACAAGAATGTGTGTGTTTGTAAGATGTAAGACGGCGGCTGACAGTAAACGTGAGCTTTGAAATGACAGACGGCCGACATCGCGCCGCTGAAGTCTGTCACCTGTGACGACGACGACACTTTAAATATCAGCAAAATTGTGCCAGAACACAAATAATCTGGTTTGGAGTTTTATGATCACATTTCACGTTGAGTCTGTGTATATTTAATCAATATGTAATATAATATCAACTCTGCTATCAAGTATCCTGTACCCAACAGTGAAAAGTCAATAAAATACACCAGATATAGTTTAAAATTGTGTTTTGCGTATGTATTACAGACTGTTTACGGCTAGATTACAGAAGACAACGACTGATTCATTGATTCACTGTTTACGTTAAGTTCGTAAGAGGCAAAAATAAAAAGTATTAAGACGTACGAGAATCCAGAAACTGGATTAACTGGCAAAATAAATCCCCAGATTACCGATAGTGACATTAATATCTATATATCGGCCTGTTCTATCGTCATGACAAAAGTCACGCGACGCTACCTGTAGGCCACCAATAATTTGCGATGTCCGAGTACAGCAGACATAGACCACGCGCTGCTAGCGTCGTGCGAATGTTACCGAAGGCGTACGTCCTGTTGCCAGTAGGTGGCGCAGCACTGACTAGCTTTGTTCAGGGTATCATCGTGGACCGATTGGTCCTAAAGAGAAGAAAAATAATTTTTAACGTGGTTGCCACGGTAACAGATCCACAGAATGTGACCGAGGTGAGGAAACTGTGCCACATGGCTAGTGGGAACACAAAATGTGAAGATATCCTTTTACCTACAACTCCTTCAAAATTCATCGGATTGCCCTAAAAATCGGTCGCATTGCAGTTTTCGCAGATCCGGACGTGCACGGCGAGTTTGGTGAAAGTCCGTGCACGACAAAGTCCTCAAAAGTGCACTTATTATATATCACGTGATAGTGGGGAAAAAAAAGAATAATCAGAGCAGATACAATAGCAGCAGTCGGTGCCCGTGGACCTCACTTTACGCCCGGTGACTGTGCTGCGATTATCAGCCAAAAGCACTCGACTGTGTTCTCTCTCGCTCTCTCTCTCTCTCTGTGACTTTTCTTATCAGGTGTGAGCAGGAAATGAGCAGCTTGTTTGTGTCGAGTGTCTTTTCCCCGCGGCGGCGAAACATTTGAATAACGTGACGGACGTACCGTAGGAGATGGGGACGTCCAGGTCGCCCTGCCAGGACTCATCGATGGAGTGCTGCGCTGTAAAAACACAAACAAGGAACCCCCCCCCCCCCCTTGTGTTTACAGCTCATTCTCAAGCCAGTGCCGCTCCTGATTTATTAACTCCCCCAAAGGGAGGAAATGGGGATGGGAATCGACTCCCGCGCCTCGCCGTCGTCGTCACGCTGGCTGCTTATCGGCTTGCGGAAAGTGTTACTTTGCGACTGGAAGTGTGGATTTAATCATAGAGACTAAAAAAAACGTGTGAGCGGACTTTGCAAGATGTCACTTCATGCCATTCTTGTACGGGGCCGAAAAAACAAAAGTCACACAATTTGTGACGTTCTTTTCTCTCTGGCTTTTTCGGCAGCCGGACGACGACGACAGCGCGACACAGAAGCGATCGTCACTTTTAAATAGCGCCCGAGGACGAGCGTTTACCTTGCAAGTGGCCGCGTCCAAGCGTCACGAAGCCGGAGGAGATGTAGTTGTGCATGTCTTGGCCGCCTCCTTTCCCATAGTGACCTATGAGACAACACACGAGAAAGAAATTATTGGAATTTTAAAGAAAATATGCACGATTTTCAACCTGTAATGGGGGGGAAAAATCATTCCAACTGCTGTCAATGGAAAAAGGCAACGTGTCAAAAGATGCTTTTACATCAATTTGATTCAGTGCTGGGTGCGTTAACGGGATAGCGGCGGTTCACGGCGTCAGCGTTAACGAGCGACGCGTTTCCACGACGACTGACCGGAGAAAGACGCGCGTGACATCATGTTTACGTAACCCCCGGATTGTTGAAAACGAGTCTGTAAAGTAACCCTAAACTTTAAAAACAGAGGCGCAGATACGCAGTACACAGGTACGCTGCTTATTTGTTAGCGATAAATAAAATATGCAAGTTTTCCAAACTATAATGGGGGGAAAAATCATTCCAACTGCTGTCAATGGGAAGTAGCTAAAGCCAACGTGTCAAAAGCTGCTTTTACATCAATTTGATTCAGTGCTGGGTGCGTTAACGCGATAGCAGCTGTTTACGGCGTCAACATTAACGCATGGCTCGTTTCCATGACGAATAACCGGGAAAAGACGCGTGTGACGCCATGGTTACGTGACTCCCGATTGTTAAAACGAGTCTCTAAAGTATCGCTAAACTTTAAAAACAGAGGCACACATACGCAGTTACACAGGTACGCTGCTTATTTGTTAGCGATGCTCTTTTCCTTTAATAAACAGACCGCTCCAGTTCGAGTGTACAGGCGCGCTAACGGCGCTAAAGGAGCTAATGCAGCTAACGGAGCTAACCAGTAAACGTTGCCTGGACTCCGGTGTCACAGTGTGTAAACATGACATCACGCCTGTCTTTTTTCCAGTCAGTCATCATGGAAACGCGTCACGCGCTAACGTGCGTTTACCTAGTGCCCAGAACTAATTTCATTACTCCCCAACCTAGCCTCGCAAAGAATTTATGTTCCGATTGGTTCTCGTCCCAGTTCGTCCCGTCCCTAACATTTTTCATCTTGTGTTTATTTGTTGACGAGGATACATTTTCGTCGTATTTACCGTTGAGAAGACGGCGCTTGCAAACATATCTCGGGCTAGCTATTGTTAGTGTAAGTGGCCACCAGGTGTCCTCGTACCTGCGTTATTTCCATGCATGTTCCGGGGTATCTTCATGCACCTCGGAAACAGTATAGGGGTTATTGACGTCGTCACACAAAACACGCTAAGCTGTGCCGTGGGTAACTACCAGTTTTTGGAATAATCGAACCAAATGAAGGAATATGAAGAGTCGGAGTACAAAAGTTTATGCCCTTGGTGTGTTTTGTATGCAGATGTGAGTGAATGAGTGAACAATGAATTGCGGTGTTAAATTGTATAAATGTGGAAAGTTTCACGGTGCGTGTTCGTTAATGAATGCCAAGGGACCGTAACAGTTAGCAATAGCGGTCGATAAAAACACAACAAAGTAGGCGAAACAAATGCGACAGAAGTGCAATTAACTGTAAAACGAAGCAGTGGCCCTTTCCAAGTTGGAAAAAAACGACTTGTCAACTCGGAAATTCTGACATCCGACTACAACTGGAACGCACCGGAAGAGACCGGGGACAGGAAATGGAGCACAAAGGTCTGTACATTTCCTGTTGTGTTAAAACATTAAACATGGCGGTGCAAAAGTTTGTTTTTTTGATGACGTGTTTCATGTATTTAATGTTCAGTTTTTGAATAATACTGTATATTCGGAGAGAACGACCATTAGTGTTGTTTGATGATTGTCATTGGCCATAGAAAAACGCCCACATCAGTCAACATCTGCTGAGAAAAAGTGTCTGTTTTCGTTTTGCCATTTTGTAGAAAAAGCCGCCCCAGACGACGAGAATAGCTCGTCGATATGTGTCGCTTGAGGATGCCACAGATGCCGTTCTGGAGTTTCAGTGGCTCGTTCATCAAACATCTTCTTCTCTTCCTTCACAGTAAATCAAAAAAAACGTGACTTAATTATGCAGTGAAATCACGTTGAGTCAAGTTTGCTTGGTTTACATCGGACGTCATAATCGATCCGACCTTCGAGACACTTTAGTATTTCCTCTGTGTCAAAGGATCGCTGGATAATGCAATTTGTACCACACCGCTGTTAACTCGCCTCCCAAACCACCGCCGTAATTGAGTTTACATCATGAACACGAGCAGCGAGACAAGGTTGCCGGCGCCGACCCCGACAACATCCACTTGTGCTGCCGATCACAGACGAAGTCGTCACAGGAAATAAAAGAACTCCGAGTGGATGAAGTGAAGGCGAACAGATCCCAGATCTGGAGAGCTGATCTATCAAATGGCCTCCTCTTTCTTACTCTCTCTACTACTGAACCTTGTTGTCTTTCCAAGTCCATCTTTACATCAAACCGGTTAAAGGAAACTACTTCAAACACGACGACGTCCCTCAGACCTTTGGGCCTCGGGAAACAGGAGATGGAACGGCATTCCAAATGATCCTAACGAAGACGAAACACCTGGGAGTATCTTCATCGCACCAGAGTCTGGCAACAATAAGGCCTCAGCTCCGCGGTCTATTACTCTTTCATCAAACCCAGAGGACGACGATAAACTCATTACTCTGACCATCGCGGCTAATTAGGACCGTTGAGGAATTCGGTAAATATCCGAAGAAAGATATTTTTTTTTCCTCCACATCAAGAGATTATTTCTTCTTCTTCTTCTTGTTTCTGCAGAGATGATACGTCTCTCGGGGACGAAGCGCTGACGATTCATAACCTCCTCGAGCTGCGAGGACTGCACTGTGAGATGCTGACGGTGATAGAAATCGCTCCCGTGTGCCACGGCAAACCCGCTACAAGCTAACCATTATCTCCAGGAAATGTTCATCAAAAACGCCTTGTCCGCACTTGTAAGCGCACTTTTATGTTTCGCCTGTGACGGCCTCAGTGTTTTATTTCCAAGATAAAAACTCAAATATACTCAAATCTTCATCATAATCAAAGTCTTAACCTCATAATTCCAAGACATTGTGGTATACATACACATTAGTCACTAAAATCAAGCTAGCCTTAGTCAGACTAAGGCAAGAACTGAGTTGCCTTGTAAACACGTTAATCCGACTAAAATCGAGCTTGTCTTAGTCAGACTAAGCCAAGAACTGAGTTGTCTTGTAAACCCGCTAGTTTGACTAAAATCGAGCTCGTCTTAGTCAGACTAAGGCAAGAACTGAGTTGTCTTGTAAACACGTTAGTCCGACTAAAATCGCGCAAGAACTGAGTTGTCTTGTCAACACGTTAGTCCGACTAAAATCGAGCTTGTTTTAGTCAGACTAAGGCAAGAACTGAGTTGTCTTGTCAGCACCTTAGTCCGAATAAAATCGAGCTAGTCTTAGTCAGACTAAGGCAAGAACTGAGTTGTCTTGTGAACATGTTCGTCCGACTAAAATAGAGCTAGTCTTAGTCAGATTAAGGCCAGAATTTAGTTTTCTAAATGTCTTGTAAGCACATAACCGCACTTGTAAGCCCACTTTTATGTTTCCCCTGTGACGGCATCTGTGTTTTATATCCGAGATAAAAACTAAAATATACTCAAATATAAGTCTTAACCTCATAATTCCAAGACCTCGCGGTCAGCTCATGCGGTCACGGGGGAGATATAACTTTAAAGAAATAGTGTATCATGTAATATTACTTTGAACTTATATCACATTGAGGCTCTTAAGTTCCACTGAACAAAAGTCCTAAATAAATCTCTTGTAGCACGTAGCGCTAACTCACTTTCTTGCTGAGAGACAGATGAGATTGTATCCGCTCTCCCGTCGTCGGAGTACAAACATAAACAGCCATAATGTGGCTTTTCACACACAACAGTGGGAACACAGGGGAGGATGGTGGGGGGGGGGGGGAGTGGTGGCAAAGTTGGCTCAGTCCAGCAGAACAGAATTGACCCGCCTGGCTGCCAGCACCTCTGAGGGCTTGTTTACAGTCGCTCTGCAGCTCTGCTGACGTGCTGTCACACCAGGTTGGAAATCAAATGTGTTTCTGGTCGTGTTGATCGGCCCCCGGTGGAGGGTGGAGAGAAAATGGTGGTGGCAATAAAGTGTCAAAAACAGGGATAACAGCAGGCATTTTGGGTCCAGGGACACATCAGTGGTTTGTCGTTTAAGTCGTATTATTGGGATTATCAATACCGATACTTATCCATCACTGTTATTGTTACTTTCCAGAAGCATCTTGAGTATTGTTCACATACACATTAAAAGTCCGATTTTAGTCAGACTAAGACTTGAGAATTTAGTTTTCTTAATGTCTTGTCAACACATTAGACCGACTAAAATCGAGCTTGTCTTAGTCTTAGTCAGACTAAGGCAAGAACCGAGTTGTCTTGTCAACACGTTAGTCCGACTATAACCGAGCTAGTCTTAGTCAGACTAAGGCAAGAACTGAGTTGTCTTGTAAACACGTTATTCCGACTAAAATCGAGCTAGTCTTAGTCAGACTAAGGCAAGAACTGAGTTTTCTAAATGTCTTGTAAACACGTTAGTCTGACTAAAATCGAGCTAAACCTTAGTCAGACTAAGGCAAGAACTGAGTTGTCTTGTCAACACATTAGTCTGACTAAAATCGAGCTTGTCTTAGTCAGACTAAAGCAAGAACTGAGTTTTCTAAATGTCTTGTAAACACATAAGTCTGACTAAAATCAAGCTAGCCTTAGTCAGATTAAGGCAATAACTGACTTTTCTAAATGTCTTGTAAACATGTTAGTCCGACTAAAATTGAGCTAGTCTTAGTCAGACTAAGGCAAGAATTGAGTTTTCTTAATGTCTTGTAAACACATTAGTCCGACTAAAATAGAGCTAGCCTTAGTCAGACTAAGGCAAGAATTCAGTTTTATAAATGTCTTGTAAACATCATAAATCTGACTAAAATCGAGCTAACCTTAGTCAGACTAAGGCAATAATTGAGTTTTCTTCTCTCTATACGATTGGCGTATTGTAAATAGACCTAGAACATCCATAACGTTCGTATTTTTTCTTTAAATTTCTGTGTTAAAGCAACGTGTGTGTCGTCACACAAGGCAGCAGATGAACATGTATATATTACTTGGTGACTACATTGACTCCTTTGAGCTTTAATAATACAGTTCATGAGTGTATGTGTACAATCAGACTGAGGAGACTCATCACTGACATCTGCCATGACGTCATCTTTTAAAAAAACAAAAAGGAAAAACCTAATCCCAAAGTCGCTCTGATCTCATTGTGGAGTGAAAGTTCTGAAGCGGTCTGTGAAACTTGAAATGAGCTGAGAGTGAGGTGGCTGTGAGCGTCCTACAGAGTTAATTCCTCCCTCTGTCTGCAAAGTGTGGAAGACATTTGTCACCCATTCTCTCTCACACACACACACACACACACACACATAGAAACTTCAGAAAAAGTGAGAGAACAGAGCTTAGGGAAGTGAAAATGCCGACTTGTTGGATACGCGACACAACAAACACGCCATCAGCACTTCATCTGAGTGTAATATCTCTGGGATGAGTTCACATCACACGGGGCTGATGCTCTGAGACCAACCACTGCTGCACATATACAGCTAATACTTTCCCCTCCCTTTTTTTGCCTGGAAATGCAATAAAATACAATAGCCGTATAAATTATAATAGTACAAAACGGGGAGCGATTGAAAGTGAAACTCCGATTGCGTGCAGGAAACCATCAGCGCGGGTCGTTGCAGGAGTGTATTATAGATTATGTTCAGGCCGAGCACGAAAATCATCTTCAAATCTACTTCAGTTCTCCTTCGGCCATTAGCTGTGATCTGCTGCTGTGAGACGCTTCCTCCACAGCAGAGAAAAGTGCCAGAGCGGCTGCTCGACGGCCTTCTTTAGGGCTGAAGTGGATCCGTACCACGCTCGAAAAAAAGCCATTTTCTTTTTTTCTCAACAGCTCGTCCTTGACCTTGACGGGGAAATAGAAAGAGGTCCTCGGGAACGGAGCCGTGCGGCATGAGCAGGGAACATGTTGCGTGTTCTCTTTTTACATCGTACGCGTCGTTTTCTGCTCTTTATTTTTTACGCCCGAGCCCTGACGAATGTTCAGGGGTCACAAACGGTCATTTTTGAGAGGGGTAACGTGCATAAAAACTCTTGAAACTTTGCATAGAGGTCATCTTGGTACGGTGGCCCTGAGGTGCAAAACACAAACGCAAATCACAAAACACGCAAACATTAACTCACAACGCCAACACAAAAGCAGAAAACACGAAAACATTAACTCACAACGCAAACACAAATCACACAACGCAAACACAAAAGCAGAAAACACAAACATATTAACTCAACGCAAACACAAAAGCAGAAAACACAAACATATTAACTCAACGCAAACACAAAAGCAGAAAACACAAAAACATCAACTCACAACGCAAACACAAAAGCAGAAACACAAAAACAATAACTCACAACGCAAACACAAAAGCAGAAAACACAAAAACATTAACTCAAAACGCAAACACAAATCACACAACGCCAACACAAAAGCAGAAAACACAAAAACATTAACTCACAACGCAAACACAAAAGCAGAAAACACGAAAACATTAACTCACAACGCAAACACAAATCACACAACGCCAAAACAAAAGCAGAAAACACAAACATATTAACTCAACGCAAACACAAAAGCAGAAAACACAAAAACATCAACTCACAACGCAAACACAAAAGCAGAAAACACAAAAACAATAACTCACAACGCAAACACAAAAGCAGAAAACACAAAAACATTAACTCAAAACGCAAACACAAATCACACAACGCCAACACAAAAGCAGAAAACACAAAAACATTAACTCACAACGCAAACACAAAAGCAGAAAACACGAAAACATTAACTCAAAACACAAATCACACAACGCCAACACAAAAGCAGAAAACACAAAAACATTAACTCAAAACGCAAACACAAATCACACAACGCCAACACAAAAGCAGAAAACACAAAAAACATTAACTCACAAAACACTGACTGTGTAATGAGCGACGACACTGGTCGATCGCGGGAAACAACGTTTTTCGTTGTTGTTTTTTTAGTTGCGTTTCCGTTCTGACATGCATTTCCGTTGTGTTGTCTGCTTTTGTGTTTGCGTTGTGTGATTTGTGTTTGCGTTGTGAGTTAATGGTTTCGTGTTTTCTGCTTTTGTGTTTGTGTTGTGTGATTTAAGTTTCCGTTTTGAGTTAATGTTTTTGTGTTTTGTGATTTGCGTTTGTGTTTTGCACCTCAGGGCCACCGTATATTGCCGATATCGCCATAGTTCCCAGACCTGTGCGCTGCTCAAGGGGTCTATAGCAGCGCCCCCTAGCTGATAACAGAGGCAAAACTGAGTGCCAAAGAATTTCCTGAAACTTGGCGGGAAAATGTTATAGACCGAGAAGAACAAAAAAGTCGACCGTAACCATGGCCTCACTTCAACAGGAAGTCGGCCATTTGTAATATTGGCGGCCATTTTGACCATTTGCACCCTACTCGTTTTATTCTACTTTTATTTATAACCTCGCTGCAGCAAAACACGTCGTCTCATAGAACTACTGATATATTCTTATCTCGCCGTCCTTTTGTCAAATGACCACAAAGTAAATACTGGCCTTGAATTAACCTTGATTTCTATAATTCTCCCTCATAATCTGTTCCATTACAGTCTGTCGTCTGTATCTGGTAAATAATACATTTTGAGTTGGTTTTCTTGTAATTGGAGAATTGGCCTCGAACTAAATAATATCTGACATATACACGTGGTTTTGTTGTGAGGGTTTAGTTGCAGCAGGAAAGAAAGCACCACCACTTCACTCTTAGAAATAAAAGTGCTATGCAGAACCATATAAGGTTCTTCGGCTTGTCCTCATAGGAGAACCCTTTTTGGCTCCAGGAGGAACCCTCCAAAAGGGTTCCACCAAGAACCCTTTTAAAACCCTTCATTCAGGAAAGGGGTTTTAAAGGGTTCTCTGGATCAAAATGGTTCTTACTGGAACCATTAGTGTTACCAAGGACCCTTGAAAAACCCTTTCTTTGGGAAAGGGTTCCAGGTAGAACCTCAGCCCTAGTAGAAGGACCCTTTTGGAACCCTTATTTCTAAGAGTGTACTAAATGTGTCGAAATATCCGAACAAACTAAAAGAAACTGAAAGAACTTCATGGTCGTGTAAAACCATGTGAGTTTAAGGGGCCTTAGTTGAAGTCTTTAAACTGGTGTTTTGGTCGTGACCATTGACTCATACTCAGCTTGTCGTACTGTCAACAGTCACATTCATGCACAGCAGTGATCTGAGTCTCTGCTGATGCCGCTGAGTTGTAAAAGATCCAATTGACGCTGATTAATCAGCTAAAACGATTTAACTGGTCGACCTCCAGCACCGAGCCTCCATTCATCAGCAGAGTAATTCATTAGATTGTGGTTTGATCCTCGAAATCTGGTAAGAACGCAAAAGTTCAAGGAGCCGCACCAGAAAATAAAGATAGTTCTGTTCATAACTGTGTGTTTGTGTAGAACCTTAACAACAAGTCATGATGCAGCTGCTGCTGCTGCTGCTTCAGTCCCTGCTGGTGACGTGTGAGCAGAATGAACAAACACGTTTTCTGTTAAAGTTAATTAAAAGCAACTTATAGCTGCAGGCTTTGAGGCCCCGGGGGCCGTCGCACCATTTTACCGGTCTGATAATTGAGTCTTTGTAGAATTAGTATCTTTATTTGTTCAGTCACTGTGTTGTTACCCGAGTGTGTGGCGTCTATTTCAGTTCACCGCAAACAAACTTAAGTCTGTGACACTGATTTTAAATCCTTTAACCACTTCATATCTGCAGAACGACCTCCTCGTTGTATTGGAGATAACGTAGGAACGTTTCTCGAGGTTTCTTTGCAGCATATCATGTTCAGTGTTAGCATAGCGACGTTTCTGCTGTAGACATGTGTGCATACACTCTTTGAAAAAAGGTTTCCAAAAGGGTTCTTCTACAAGGGCTGAGGTTCTACCTGGAACTATTTGCGTCTGAAAAACCCTTTACCAAAGAAAGGGTTTTTCAAGGGTTCTTGGTAACACTAATGGTTCCAGTAAGAACCATTTTGATCCAGAGAACCCTTTAAAACCCCTTTCCTGGATAAAGGTTTTTAAAAGGGTTCTTGGTAACACTAGGGGTTCTCCTACGAGGACAAGCTGAAGAACCTTATATGGTTCTACTTAGCACTTAGCAATTTCTAAGAGTGTAGAGCTTTGTTTTGGTGAACAACCAATGGGAGGCACCTTCCACCTAGAACCTCAGCCCCTGTAGAAGGACCCTTTTGGAACCCTTATTTCTAAGAGTGTACCAAATGTGTCGAAATATCCAAACAAACTAAAAGAAACTGAAAGAACTTCATGGTCGTGTAAAACCATGTGAGTTTAAGGGGCCTTTGTTTAAGTCTTTAAACTGGTGTTTTGGTCGTAACCATTGACTTATACACTGCTAATCGCCGGCTCTCACAGTGCGCACCGAGCGTCCACAGAGGCGGAGCTGATCACCGCCGACAACATCGCTGCCAAACTATAAATACGTCATATCTTAGCACATGTTTAGACTCAAACGGCCACTGTTTCAACAACAACAACAGTCTTTCTCTCTCGGACGCCATCGCTCACTGTAGCCAAGTGCGCAACAACCTTGCGCAGCGACCCCTACTGATCGGGCGGGAAATTGCAGCGCGTGTTCCGTCACCGCGACTCAGAAGTATGAACGATCGAGTGGTCGCCGTGGTTACGCAGTCGGAGAAGTATAATGGAGCTTTAAGGGACTCTCTCTCTCTCTCTCTCGAATCAATGATTTGCATTATGTGGAAGGTTATTACAGAATTATTGATCGAAACAATAAAAACATATATACTGTATATATCCAAGTGTGTCCCAAACTCCTGCAGCTCATAATTTCAGTTGCACATAAAAACAGAGTGGAGGTAATAAAGACTAGAAAAGGGGGGAATAATTTATTAGAACATTACGACACAGTGATGTGATAATATAATAATGCAATAATGTGGCGACGGGTGAGAGCACAATTCAAGAAGAGTCGTGTACATGAACACGGCAGAAACACGTCGTCATCCTGCTGCAGAGAAGCAGCTCAGTGACATACATCACTCTTCACATACCAGAGTGAAACGTAACACCCCCCGAATCTGGGACACCATACTGGGGCACTTAGCAAAGAACCAGCCCATCCCTGGAGCAGGAATCTGGAGACTCAACCAGATCAGAATAAAGCAGGCGGAACGACATTTGCACCACAGAATTATCTCCGGACAAAAAAAAAAAAAATTGCAGAAGACGACAATTTGCATCTCAATTTCGAGCCACTGCTGAGTCGGGGGGGCGCTTATGGGAAAACAGCGTGAGAGATTGTAAGGACTCGTTTTTTCATTTTCCATTTTCTTTACGCGTCTCGTGCTGAGAATGATTGAAGGCAGAGCTCAGGATTCACAGCCCTCGTCCGTCAAACTCCGGCAGACGTCACTCGAGGCGCGTTGTGATCGGATCGATGAAGGCGTCGTCCGCAGAAGACGTTGCAACGCGAGGCTCACGACGTCGTAACAGCGCACAGCGTCTGGATTCTTGGGAAAAAATGGACGCAGACGCAGTTTCAGCGTCAGCGAGTTATTGACGGAGGCGCAGTTTGTGAACAGGCAGGGCAGGCAACTGCTCGGGGCCCCCGAGCCTCCCCGTCCCCCTTAAACAACAATGGACCGTTTTTGGCCACATTCTTACATATGGCACCTTTAACTTTTAAAATGACAGACTCCAGTTTTAATGCAAAATTGCACAGAATAACAAACCAGCTCAGAAAATGTAATGATATTTATTATTTAAGGTCATCTGTTGACTGTTGAATTACTTTGTTTCAATGTTTTTTTTTGTAGGAAAAGTGTGGAACGGGTGTGTTTGCTGGAGAACATGGAAGGAGTTTACCTGGTCGTGGATGAAATCGTCGATGGAGGGTAAGAGATACGTCGGTGTTTTGATTTCAAATTCAGAGGCAGGCAACTGCTTGGGGCCCCGAGCTGATAGGGGGCCCCCCACACTCAGAGCCTGAGGGCTGTTTTTACTGAAATGTGCAGTGACCAGCCGCCTCCCCGTCCCCCTTAAACAACAATGGGCGATTTGCAATGACATCTCAGTATGAAACCCCCCCTAAAGGGGCCCCACCTCACTTTAACCTGTGTGAAGTTATCGTTCTGCAAGTTGGAAAATGAAGAGGATTATTTTACAGTGTAATGCATATGTTTTTTTACTCGGTTTATATATGTTTTTTTCAGTTATTTACAGTATTTTATTGTTCTGTATATTTATATTGTTTTATAATGTGGGTTCTTTACAGCAGTGTTTCCCAACCCTGGTCCTCAGGGAACACAGCCGTGCCATGTTTTACATGATGCTCTGCTCTAAAAACACCTGATTCAAATAAACCTTCAGCTCATCGTCGAGCTCAACTTTCAACTTTTGTCAATTTTTTTTTTCAAATGTTATAGTTCAACTTTTATAATTATTTTTTCCCATAGAAATTTGTTAACTTTTGTCAAAAAAATTTTTTTCAAAAAATTAGATTTTTCATAGTTTGTTTTTTTAAAAAACAAAATAAATAAAAGAAAAAAATACATTTTTTTTTTTTTTTAAATGAAATGTTTCAACATTTGTTAAAAAAAGGAAAAATCTAAATGAATGTTTTATCTGAATCAGGTGTAGGGTAACATCTAAAACATGGCATGGCCACGTTCCCTGAGGATCAGGGTTGGGAAACACTGCTTTACAGTGTAATGTATTTATTTTGCTAAGTTTATATAGTTTTTTAAAAGCTATTTACAGTATTTTATTGTTCTTTGCATTTATATTTTCACATACTTTTTAATTATAAGGTTTTTCCATGTTATTTTATCCATTTTGAAAAAAAAAAAAATTGAACTCATACATTTTTCGTTGGTGTCAGATTATTTGTAACATAATGGTGATGAACACTGGTTGGAAGGAAGGGCCCCCTGGGAATTTTTGCTTAGGGCCCCTACAGACTCTAGAACATTGGTTCTCAAAGTGCGGCCCGGGGGCCAATGGCGGCCCCTCAGAAACATTTCTGGCGGCCCCGCAATGAATTACAGTTGATAGTTGTAATCCAGGAGCTACTAAGCTTGTTAAATGTTTATTGGACATTACTGGATACAGACCAATAAGTGTAAACTGTAGAACTGCAATTTGGTCATTAAAATTATTACAAATGGGATTTATTTCTGTTTTTTTCCCCTTCTTTTTTTTCCTTTGGCGGCCCTCAGTCCAACGTTGGGTTCCTAAATTGGCCCTCAGGTATCAACACTTTGAGAACCCCTGCTCTAGAGTCGCCTCTGGTCATCGATTCTTACCGTGGTTGGACGCCTTGGCGTGAACGGGTGTGTAATGGTTCTTCAGGGTCCGGACCGGCGTCTCGTCTTTGGGCGAGCCGTCGAGCGCCGCGATGTTTTCGTGTTCGTACTGAGAGATCGGGACGGGTCCTTGTTGCCTCAGAATATCTGCCAGAGCTCTGGGAGACAGAAAGAAAGAACAGAAGATGAAACTTCAATGTTTCTTTTTGGTCCATTTAGCCGCAGTTTTCGTTTGAATCAGTTAACAGCGACACCGTCTCGAACCTTTGGAGGCTCAGCGTCAGATTGTCTTGAAGGAAATGAAAGGGCAATTTAAACTATGTCAATGTCAAGCTAACGTAACCACACACACACACACACACACAGTCCACTTTCCCTGTAACTCTGTGACTTTGGGACATATGCGGTGTATTAATAGCGTTTCCCTTCCAGGATCAGCACACTTTATCCATTCCCTCTTTCACAGACAGAGGCGACCTGATTTTGCATTGTCCTAATTGGCTGCTCTGCTGCGTCGTGTGCGGCTGCAGCTACAGTTTGCAGCAAAGGATCCTGACGATGATGTGGTGATTTAAAGAGAATGAAGGACGAGAGCAAAGGAGTTCTGAAGTATAACGTTCATTTGTCTTAATGAAAACTGCAGGAAACTTTGTCTTCGTCACTGGAACCTGGAGAAGTTTTGGGTTAAAACCAGGTTTATTACCAATACTTTCCAAAACTAAATATCCCAACAGTATGTATACTAGTATGTATTATAGCCTGTATTATATTAGACAGTATGTATATTAGTATTTATTATAGTCTGTATTATATTAGACAATATGTATATTAAAAAAAAATCAAAAAAATCAATTATATTACTATTTATTATATTATGTATTATATTAGACAGTATATATATATCAGTATTTATTATAGTCTGTATTATATTAGAGAGTATGTATATTAAAAATAAATCTAAAAAATAAATTGTATTACTATTTATTATATTATGTATTATATTAGACAGTATATATATCAGTATTTATTATATTTTGTATATTAGACAGTATGTGTATTAGTATTTATTATAGTCTGTGTATACATAATATATATAATATGTGTATTAGATATGTAATATTATATTATAATATAATATTAGTGTTTATTATATTCTGTATTATATTAGACAGTATATATATTAGTATTTATTAAAGTCTGTATTATGTTACACACTATATGTATATTAGTATTTATTATATTATGTATCATATTAGACAGTATGTATATTAGTATTTATTACATTCTGTATTATATTAGACAGTATATATACCAGTATTTATTATATTCTGTATTATATTAGACAGTATGTATACTAGTAGTTATTATAGTCTGTTTTATATTAAACAGTATATATATTAGTATATATTAGTATAAACACAAAGAACAAAAAAATATTTGAAACATAAAACATGGAAGTTTAACCTGGTTAAGTTAAACACATGTCATTAGAAAACTTCAGAGGACCAAGACTGGATCCCTGAGGAACTCCACAACAGACGATTATTGAAAGTTTGCTGTTTCTTGATCGTTTCTCGCTCCATTTTTTGGAGTTGAAAACCTCATCATGAGCAACACTTTTGTAAAGTGTAGACAGATCCCTTTACAGTGTGAGCATAACATACAAAATGGATGCTATGTTGTACTGAAAAAGTGGAACTGTAAAGTTATATCGTATGAGGGTTAAATATCAAGCGAGTTCCTCACAGAGAATATAAGTTTCAGACATTTCTGCACTCACATTCCCAAACCCGGAGACTAATTCAGCTTTTAAGATAAAGTCAGTACTTTAGGTTTATTTGCTTCTGTTTTTTCACAAACTTCACAGACGTCCTGCCTTTTACTCCAATATCTAAGCCTCACAATCACAGCCTCAAACATTAGTCCCATCACCACCACCATCGCCACCGCGCTGGCATAAATTGCATCTTGATTTGCTCTGCAGTGGGTGATCAATACAGCCTGTTCAAATCTTGAGCTCTCACTCTGCGATTCTTGTGTTTCAGTGAAGGTCACAGGGAAAGAACAGCAAAAGCAAAGGTCTGAGCCAACAGCTCAGTATTCTGCTCACAGAGCTCCATCAGTCACAGACGTGGGAGTCCAGAAATCAGTGGAGCCAAACGGGCAGAAATTAACAAAGAAGCTCTGGTTGTTAAGGAGAAGACCTTTGGCCCGAATATAAAGTCCAATCCTATGTTCCACCACTTCTTCTGCTGCGGTCACAGCTGTCAGCGTGGACGTGCTGCTGCTGCTGCCAGGATCTCTGAGCCTCCATTACAGCTAATATCATTATGACGCTGCCAAGCCGTTTGGTGCGGAGTAAACAAATCGTAAAAAAAAAAAAATGAATAAAATAACACCACGGAGCAGCCGCGAAGCCACGCTTTCAATCGCTCAATAGTCCTGAACTCACACTGTGAGAACGGCATCAGATCTGGATCCACTTGAAGGAACGCAACAGCGCTATAGCCACTTCAGTCGCTTTGTGAATCAATACTATCAGACCTGTGATCTGATAGCTAGATAGAGAGCTATAGAATTAGAAAGCTAAATATATAGTTACATAGATAGCTAGATATAGAGTTACATAGCTAGATAGTGAGCAAGAGACAGTCGGACAGATAGTTCTTTAAACGCTAGTTTTGTTATTAAATGCTACTTTTGCTAAACCCCAGCTTGCCTAAATGCTAGTTTTGCTAAATCATAGTTTTGTCAAACATGCTGTGCTGCTTTGCGCTTTTGAGCTAGATAGTTAGATGTAGAGTTAGATAGTTAGATATAGAGTTCGATAGCTAGCTAGATAGTTAGTAAGATAGCTAGTTAGAAAGCTAGCTAGATTGTTAGATATAGAGTTAGATAGCTAGATAGAGAGTTAGAAAGCTAGCTATAGAGCTAGATAGTAAGATCTAGAGTTAGATAGTTAGATATAGAGTTAGATAGCTAGTTAGATAGCTAGTAAGAAAGCTAGCTAGATTGTTAGATATAGAGTTAAATAGTAAGATATAGAGTTAGATAGCTAGATAGATATTTAGATAGATAGATAGCTAGATAGAGAGTTAGAAAGCTAACTAGAGAGCTAGATAGTTAGATATAGAGTTAGATAGTTAGATATAGACTTAAATAGCTAGCTATATAGTTAGATAGCTAGATATAGAGTTAGATAGCTAAATAGTTTGATAGATAACTAGATAGAGAGTTACATTGCTAGATAGAGAGTTAGATAGCTACTGTAGATAGAGAGCAAGAGACAGACAGACAGATAGATAGTTCTTTAAATGCTAGTTTTGTTAAATGCTACTTTCGAGTCTTGGTTTTTACGGGGTTAAATCTGTGAATCTTGGTTTTACGGGGTTAAATCTGTGAATCTTGGTTTTACGGGGTTAAATCTGTGAATCTTCGTTTTACAGGGATAAATCTGTGAATCTTGGTTTTACAGGGTTAAATCTGTGAATCTTGGGTTTGCAGGGTTAAATCTGTGAATCTTGGGTTTACAGGGATAAATCTGTGAATCTTGGGTTTACAGGGTTAAATCTGTGAATCTTGGGTTTAGAGGGTTAAATCTGTGAATCTTGGGTTTAGAGGGTTAAATCTGTGAATCTTGGGTTTACAGGGTTAAATCTGTGAATCTTGGGTTTAGAGGGTTAAATCTGTGAATCTTGGGTTTAGAGGGTTAAATCTGTGAATCTTGGGTTTGCAGGGTTAAATCTGTGAATCTTGGGTTTACAGGGTTAAATCTGTGAATCTTGGGTTTACAGGGTTAAATCTGTGAATCTTGGGTTTAGAGGGTTAAATCTGTGAATTTTGGGTTTAGAGGGTTAAATCTGTGAATCTTGGGTTTACAGGGTTAAATCTGTGAATCTTGGGTTTACAGGGTTAAATCTGTGAATCTTGGGTTTAGAGGGTAAAATCTGTGAATCTTGGGTTTAGAGGGTTAAATCTGTGAATCTTGGGTTTAGAGGGTTAAATCTGTGAATCTTGGGTTTAGAGGGTTAAATCTGTGAATCTTGGGTTTAGAGGGTTAAATCTGTGAATCATGGGTTTAGAGGATTAAATCTGTGAATCTTGGGTTTAGAGGGTTAAATCTGTGAATCTTGGGTTTAGAGGGTTAAATCTGTGAATCTTGGGTTTAGAGGGTTAATCTGTGAATCTTGGGTTTAGAGGGTTAAATCTGTGAATCTTGGGTTTACAGGGTTAAATCTGTGAATCTTGGGTTTAGAGGGTAAAATCTGTGAATCTTGGGTTTAGAGGATTAAATCTGTGAATCTTGGGTTTAGAGGGTTAAATCTGTGAATCTTGGGTTTAGAGGGTTAAATCTGTGAATCTTGGGTTTACAGGGTTAAATCTGTGAATCTTGGGTTTAGAGGGTTAAATCTGTGAATCTTGGGTTTACAGGGTTAAATCTGTGAATCTTGGGTTTGCAGGGTTAAATCTGTGAATCTTGGGTTTACAGGGTTAAATCTGTGAATCTTGGGTTTGCAGGGTTAAATCTGTGAATCTTGGGTTTACAGGGTTAAATCTGTGAATCTTGGGTTTAGAGGGTTAAATCTGTGAATCTTGGGTTTAGAGGGTAAAATCTGTGAATCTTGGGTTTAGAGGGTAAAATCTGTGAATCTTGGGTTTAGAGGGTTAAATCTGTGAATCTTGGGTTTACAGGGTTAAATCTGTAAATCTTGGGTTTAGAGGGTTAAATCTGGGAATCTTGGGTTTAGAGGGTAAAATCTGTGAATCTTGGGTTTACAGGGTTAAATCTGTGAATCTTGGGTTTAGAGGGTTAAATCTGTGAATCTTGGGTTTAGAGGGTTAAATCTGTGAATCTTGGGTTTACAGGGTTAAATCTGTGAATCTTGGGTTTAGAGGGTTAAATCTGTGAATCTTGGGTTTAGAGGGTTAAATCTGTGAATCTTGGGTTTAGAGGGTTAAATCTGTGAATCTTGGGTTTAGAGGGTTAAATCTGTGAATCTTGGGTTTACAGGGTTAAATCTGTGAATCTTGGGTTTAGAGGGTTAAATCTGCTGAAGATTTCCGTTCCAGTCGTCGTCTCTGATTTGAATACTTTGTTTTTCTTCATCAGGAAACTTGTCACTGTGTGTGTGTGAGATGAGTAATCTCCCTTTAACATTTCCAAAGCAGCAGGCAGTGAAATTTCATGACTGAGGCTCAACAATGCTCGATTGTCTTCATATCATTAAATCAACTGGCACGACTCTGGGCTGAGAAGCAGGACGTCCTTCTCCTGCTGATCTGTCCAAAATGAAGCTGGTATAAAAGCAGGTGACTCAAAGCAGCACTTGAATAAGAGCAGTGACTAAGTGACGGCCATTTTTCTCTCTCTCTCTCTCTCGTTCTTATCAGTGGGTGGAAAACATGCAAATGTAGTCAAACCTCAACCAGACTCTGAGGAGTCGTTAATGTCATTAATGTCTTTGTCCATCTTTTACATCTGTATCTGTATCTGCACAGTGAAGACAGAGATCAGTGAAGACAGAGATCAGTGAAGACAGAGATCCTGGACAAATATGACGCTTATGACCAAGGAGATAATTTCACATTTTTACATTCGCTAATCCATAGATAGATAGATAGATAGATAGATAGATAGATAGATAGATAGATAGATAGATAGATAGATAGATAGATAGATAGATAGATAGATAGATAGATAGATAGATAGATAGATAGATAGATAGATAGATAGATAGATAGAGTTGGATAGCGAGCTAGATAGTTAGATAGCTAGCTAGCTAGATAAAGAGTTAGATAGATAAGTAGAGAGCTAGATATTAAGATATAGAGTTAGAGAGTTAGATAGCGAAATAGATAGTTAGATAGCTAACTAGATACAGAGTTAGATAGCTAGCTAGAGAGCTAGATAGTTAGATGTATAGTTAGATAAATAGTTAGTTAGTTAGATAGCTAGATAGATAGATAGAGTTAGAAAGCTAGCTAGATAGTTAGATATAGAGTAAATGGTTAGATAGCAAGCTAAATAGTTAGATAGCTAGATAGCTAGCTAGATAGTTAGATATAGAGTTAGATAGCTAGCTAGCTAGAGAGCTAGATAGTTAGATATAGAGTTAGAAAGTTAGATAGAGAGCAAAATAGTTAGATAGCTAGTTAGATAGCTAGCTAGATAGTTAGATATAGAGTTAGATAGCTTCTGTAGATAGAGAGCAAGAGACAGACAAACAGATAGTTCTTTAAACGCTAGTTTTGTTATTAAATGCTACTTTTGCTAAACCTCAGCGTGGCTAAATGCTAGTTTTGCTAAATCATGGTTTTGTCAAACATGCTGTGCTGCTTTGCCTTTTGGAGTGTTTGTATTTGTGTTTCTCGGGTGTTCGCTAATTTTAAGCCGTTTACTTGCAACTTTAAAATATATATATGTACAAATATTTATATAAAAGTTGTCTGTTTTCCTGTTAAATTTAGCAAACTGAGCCCAAACGTTAAGCACTTGTGTGCTAGCAGCTGCAGTGAATCCCTGCATTTGCAACCTTTTCTCCAAGACAACTCTATTTATTGAAGGCTGTGTGGAAATAACGAGGATTTCATTAAATAACCAAATTATGTATTAAGACACAAGACCAGGAAATAACAAAAAAACAAAGTTCCAACCAAGGAACATAAGTGGTGATTTTAACTAGTGAAGGGAAACACGTGACCTTTCAGTTCAGTGTCGTTTCTTTGTGCTGCCGGTGATCGAATCAAAGGCGCGCGTCGTCTTCTACGACTCTGACGCTCAGTGAACGTTTCGGTATAAATCGCTGCCCGTGAGCCTCGAGGATTTAAAAACACGCTGTCATTGAAGAAGAAGACGACTCCCAGCAGGGCCAACATGAGTGGCTCATCTCCATCACTACACCACCACCACCACCACACCACCACCACCACCGCTGCTGCTGCTGCTGCTGCTGCTGAACACACATCAAATACCAACCCCCTCCCCTCATTTCTACGCCCGACACAGAGATGCTAACGCGTTAGCGTGGAAATGTACACAATCTTGACATTTTTTGACAGGGGAAGCTCTGGGGAGGAGAAGGAAGGCGCTCGCTGAAGGTCACAGCCCCGCAGAGAACACCGCGTATGATACTGACGCACGACTGTAAACCAGCTGAATCCACACGAACCCTTAGATTGTTTTTTTTTTCCCCCCCACTTTGCATCGAATTTGACGGCCTGGAAAACAAACCGGTGTAATCGCAGAGCGAAGGTTGCGTCAGACGCTGTGAATGTGTTCGTTTTCTGCGATTAAAGCCTCACTACGGGCGCTAAAATACAGATGGCTGAAATCATAAACTGCCACTTGAAACCGAATCCTCGGAGGCTCGGCGCTCATATGTCGGTCGCGCTCGCGTGTTTGTGTTTAAATAAGCCCCTCGGACGCGTTTGCGCTCACATTTCTGCGGACGAGCACGTTTTTTACGGCTCTGCGCGTCCAAACCGCCGCACTTTCACGCGTAAATATAGAAACACAACATCGAGTTAAAACGGAACTGTGGATTACACGGGAAAAACGTCATTACGCCGGCAGACCAGACCAAATTTATGCTCCCACTCTCAATTTAACTGCCTTCTCGTTTCCTCTTCTTTTTGTAAGGAACTAATATTCTGCAGCAATTAACCGCGGCGTTAATGAGGGGAAATAAGGGAATGAGGACGATGACGATTTCCTGGTGGTTAATGAGGACAGATTTCAAAAACAAAGCACCTGAAAAGAGACATGAAAACACACCCGAGTGTCGTCATGACATCATTAAATCCACGAAAAAGCAATAATTATCAACTTTCCCTGTCTAGTTTGTGACGGATCCATCTGAATTTCTATATTTCTTATAATATTCTGGGCAAAAGTGTAAATTCAGATGATGGATTTGATGCACAAACATTATCATAAACATGTTTACACGAGCATATCAACAGGATTAAAGGTGATTGTGACCATTTCCTGGTAAATAATGTGGTTTTTTTCTGGTTATTGAGGCACAAAAAGAACGTGGTAATGGTTTATCCTCACTGTGTTAAAATAAAAAAGACCAGAATGTCCTCACAACACCATGAAAATCCACGAAAAACACGCCACCGTTTGGTCTCCAACTGTGTTTCTGTCTGTCGCCGTCACTCTGAATGTCGCACTCACACACAAACAACTCCGTCTCCACCTGCCAATGTCGTTCCTCAACTCCCTGAGAACGACTGAATCTGCTTAAAAAATGTGCTGTTATTGTTGTTTTTAACACGCCGGCTTTGAAACAGAACATTTAAACTGTTGTTTTCTGATCTTTTCTTTTCCAGTTCTCAGTGGTTTTGTAAGGAAAGAAGTAGCGATGGTGTTTTAACTCGGTGTGGAGAACATCGTGAGGACTAAAAACTACGAGCCAGATTAGACCAAACACCGGAGAAAGATCATAAATATCGTAAATATTTGACATCACGTCGTTTAACTTTAAAACTCAACGTAGCTCGAATAGAAACATGAACTTTTTTGGATTTAAAGAGTACAATAACAGTCATATATTTACATATGTTTCCTGCAGAAACGTTGCATACATGAGTTAAAGTGACTCAGAGTCTGGTAAGTATGGAAAAAGGCAGTATTTAGCCACCAGGGGGCGACTCCACTGGTTCGTAAAAGGAAAAAAATGGAATTCAGAAATGGAAATGAGCTCCTACTACTTTTTTAAATTATGTTCAAAATTCACACATGAGTGCTAAGTAGAACCATATAAGGTTCTTCGGCTTGTCCTC